>NC_084827.1:87088200-87394450 GCF_033115175.1 Lepus europaeus | reverse complement strand
AAAAACACTTTCTCCTTCCTTCTTTGAACTCTTCATCCTTTTCTTTAACACCTTAAATACAGAAACTTTGCTCTATTACTGCTAAGTCTAGGGTGTGGTAGATGGAACTAGAATCTTGTTTTTTTCCATGGAGGTTTTAAAGACCCTTTGGCAGGCAAGTCTGGTTGTGGAGAATGGATGGTGAACAAGTCTGGCTCAATGGTTAGCTCGGTGCAATTCGTGGAGCTGCATGGAATTCAGAGTATAAAGGAATCTATAGCTAAGTACCAAACAGGAGCCTGGAGAAGGAGAGAATGACAGCATGGGGTACTGGTCATGGTGGTAGCATAGCCATGGAAAGAAAGAGGCAGCAGTTAGCATGTTTACAAAGATCTACTTGGGGTACTTTTTTGTTTTAATCTGAGCTCAGTCTCTCTTTAACACAGGAATTTAGGAGTAAACTGTAAAAGTATGGGATGAATAATATTTCAAAATTAATTAGTACTCAGGAAATTGAAGTAGTGATGCCTAATTCTATTTCATCCTGCTTTTTTCCACAAACACATAATTTTCGGGAAGAGCATTGCTAGCCTGTAGCTCAGCTCCTCAACTCACTCAGAAGCACTTGAATTCAGTCTAATAAAATTTCTGTTTCTGCCTATGGCTGAGATAGTTCTCATGCTCCTTTGGCTGGACATAAGAACGATTCATGTTCAAATCAATCACCACATTTTCTGATTTGAATGGCTAGTGTAATCACATCCTGAATTAGCTATTTAGAACTACATCTCCATATACTATCAAATGTTCAATGGCCTGGGGACAGTGGTTTTGGTTTTATATTCAACTTGGTATTCATTTGTCAGGATAAATTGGGCTTGAAACTTGATAGTAAGACTTCAAGCTACTATTTAACCGATGGTCTTTCATTTCAGTGTTTTAGATAGTAAGCTTCAAAGTTCAAGATCCACGAGGAGTTAACATTGCTTTGTTCAGCACCAGCAGAGCTTAGGGCATGGCTAAGTGTTTAGCAAAGATGTATAATGATTATTATGACTGCTGGAATACCTGTGAGCAGAAGAGGCACACAAAAATTATTCTTATCCATGGTCTTGGCAAATATTCAGACAGGTAATGATCCTTTGGGTCACCTGGTTATAGATGAGACTGTATTAGAACACATACATTTCCTTTTCTATTTTCAAAATGGATGAAGATGTAAAAGTCCTTTAAACTGGGGTGATAGTAGCAGGAATAAAGGTTCTAATACATTGGGTTTTTTTAAATTATTTTTTCCAACCAGTAATACAAATCTACAATATTTTCATTTCTTTAGTGGGAAAAGGCTTATTAGGAAAAAAATGGATAATGGCAAAACTAAGGAAAGCAATTAGCTTTGTGTAAAACACAATGTACTGTAGTAGTGTATACAAACTCTAAATAAGGCTTTTTAGTTTAGAGCTACCAAAACACTTATGCCAACCTAAAAATAACTTTCTTCTTATTACTCTGAGCCCACAGTCAGCAACACCTAGAAGGACAAGGAAAAACAGCCCATCAGTGGTTTCATAGAAGTCCTGCAGAGAGGTAGAATTGCATGTTTTTAATTATCCACATTAATGTCTTCTAGAAAAAAGTGCCCAATAACAATGCTTTCTCAAAGGTAATAATACTCCAAAATAAACTCCAAGATAAGCATTTAAATGTTTCTTATATAGGAGAGATCCTTGAAGCAGTGGAAAATATTCTGGTTATCTGGCAAACATTTTAAAGTACACGTAAACTTTGTTCTTGAATTTTGTTCTTTATGATAGCCAGCCAGCCATAGCTTCCTGGAAATGCAATGCATGATCTATCTAATGGGAAATATTTCTGCTCAATCTGTAAAACTTAACTAAACAAAAGATTAAGGGTCATTCTGATACACTGGGGAATGAGCATGGCCTGCTTGTGGCTTAAATGCCACATGTAAGATCCATGTAATGCTATGAATATCTCGCAATCCCTCTCCTTTTAAAACATAATACCATTAAGGTTTCATCGCTCCCTGTAATTTATTTTTTTTTCTCTCTAAATTTACCACCAGTTGGAAACAATCTTTTCAACTATCACGTATCATTCCATTATAATGAAATAATTCTATAGGTTATTTGTAAACTGAACATTAACTAATGTGTCCTACTGTGGATTTTACTTTAGAGGATGCTGGATGAATGTGGAAGTTAAGACAGTGCATCTGGTAGTTCTGGGTGGCTAATTCCTGTGGTTAATTCTGGTCAACTGAAGGCTGAAGGAAGCCACTTGTTACCTGATGAACAAGGAAAGATGAGGTCATAAAGATAAAGAGGATTGCCAAGATGGAGAAGACTTTCAAACACTTTAAAATTTTACACAGTCATGGCCCTTCTAGAGTGCCACAGATCATATTCTTGAGTGTTGCTAGGCTGTAGAGAAAATTTAATTATACGGCAGTATAATACAAAATGCCTGTTTTGACTCAGTAAGGAAAGATCTAACTTTAAAAAAATAATATTTACTACTTTCTCAAGGGTAGTATTAGTCATACCACAATCATATCCACAAAACCCCATAGCCAAACTGACACGAATATGTTCTAATAGAATAGTCTTGATTGAGATATTTACTTTGTGAAGAAACTATATTAATCCATCAACATATTTATTGGATTTAAACTGTCTATATCCCATTTCAAATATAAAAATCTGCAAATGTCATTATTTACCTGTAACAGAAATTGAGCTTCCTATAAGTTTCCAATTCTACTGATTGAAAAGAATACATTCATTCATTCACAAAATAATATTTTCTTTAAGTTGAAAACGTACTATTTTAGGAAACTTGGTATGCTCAATCTCAGGATTCTTTCCTCTCATTCCTATCCTCAAAGAAAATTCTTGGTGTTAGGAAAGCTGGGAGCAACATATCTGAGCCATAACCTTCAACCAGTCCCTGGGTTTAGGTAATATACCCCTTGCCATGAACATCTCATCGTCATATTCATCTCATATGAATCTCAATACTACATTCTATGCCTCTACTGGAGGCACAGAATTGCTCAAAGCCTGCACCTCACAGGGAAGGAGAATCAGGAGACTATTTAGAATATTCTCTCTTCCTTATCTCATCTACTGCCATTCCTAGTTTATTCATCTTCGTAGATATGAGTTAAGGACACTGTCCAAGGCTAATCCATCTCAAAGTTCCAAATGGACTTGAGGAGAACAGTCTTCCTTATACTTCTTTCTAAAATTGTGTGTTTTCCTTTTTTTTTTTTTTTTTTTTTTTTGACAGGCAGAATTAGACAGTGAGAGAGAGAGAAACAGAGAGAAAGGTCTTCCTTCCATTGGTTCACCCCCCCCCCCCCCAAATGGCCGTTACAGCCGGAGCTGCACCAATCCAAAGCCAGGAGTCAGGCGCCTCCTCCTGGTCTCCCATGCGGGTGCAGGGACCAAGGACCTAGGCCATCCTCCACTGCACCCCGGGGCCACAGCAGAGAGCTGGACTGGAAGAGGAGCAACCGGGACAGAATCTGGCGCCCCGATCAGGACTAAAACCTGGTGTGCCGGCGCCGCAAGGCAGACGATTAGGCCGTGTTATCCTTTTTTGTCTAGTTCTTCCTTTTGGGGTAAATCTCTGAAGGATTTTAGAAGTGTTTTCATCTGATTCTTGCTTCCCTGTGAAAAAATATTTGTTGCAATGTTACTGTTTTATTATTTTATCTTGTATATGTCAAGAAAATTAGGTGGCATCAAAATAGTTAATATGAAATCAGAAACTATAAAACCTCCATATTCCTACTTTTGGACCTCCCCAATTCTTCCAAGAAGAAGTTTAAAACACGAAACTTGGTCCCTGATTCAGTCTCACTCCATTCTAGCCCATTCTCTGAACTGACTGAAGAGATATTATCCACAGATTACTGAATTGTGTAAAAAATCTTCTATTCTATTATACTCTCTATATTTATGTTTTTAAATTACTTACTTATTTTAGAGAGGGAACCCATCCATGGGTTCACTTTCCAATATCTGAAACCTGGACAGAAACCAGGAACCAGGAGTACAATCCAAGTCTCCCATATGGATGGCATGAAACCAATTACTTGAACTATCACTGCTATTTCCTAAGGTCTACATTATTAAACTTAAGTCAGGAGCTGGAGACAAGAATCAAACCCAGATACTCCAATGTGTGATGTAGACATCTTAACCACTAAGGAAAACATCAGCTCCATAGCCCTTGTTTAGCCACACTGTATTCTCATGAGTTTCTCACCATGCTTTTCAAACCTTTTAAGTTGCACATAGATTCCCGGAGAAACTGCCATTTTAAGAGAAAGCCTTGTGTTCTCCATCTGACTCTGAGGCTTCTAAGGATGGTCATGGAGAAGGTGCATAGCCTCTCTAATCCTCAGGAAAACACAGAGGCAAAGGAAAATCCTCTTGATTTATTAAGGCACATGGACAAAATACCTACAGTTAATATGTGATACATAATGGCGATAGACTGAATTCTTTTCCACTAAGACTCTGAAAAAAGCAAGGCTGTCTGTTCTTACCATTTTTTCCAGATAGTACTGGAATTCCAGCCAGTGCAATAAGGTAAAAAAGGAGTGAAAGTCTTACAGATCAGAGAGAAGTAAATATAATATTTCCTGTTTGAAGAATCCTAATATCCAGTACATCCTGTACTAGTAAGTGAGCTCAGCAATACCAGATACAAGATAAACAAAAATCAATTGTCCCTAAATATGCTAAAAATAAATCACAAAAATAAAAAATATAGTACCATTTATATTTATTTGAAAGTATACCAAAATTTAAAAGTCTAAATCTAATAAAATAGACATAGAATTTTCATGATGGAGACTAACAATTTCTGATGAAAGAAATCAAAAGAGATCTAAATAAATAGTGAAGCACATTGTACTTGTGATTTGGAAGCCCCAACATTCTACATGTATCAATTATGCCCAAGAGGCTTAATACAATAATTAGGGTTCTTATAAATATTTCCAAGACTATCCTAAAATTTATATGAAAAGACAAAACAATTAGAATAGGAAAAACAACTTTGAGTAGTATGAATAACGTAGTGTGAGAAATAAGTTTTTCCAACTTCAAAATTTATTTCATAGCCACATCAAACAAGATTGTGCTGTGTGTTGTTAGATTGACAAATACATGAGTTAAGATTTCTCGTCAAATTCACAAAAATAATTGATCTAATATTCTGTATCTTATTTCTTCAGTAATTTAAACTATTAATAAATAGTTTAAATAATAAAGCACTATAAAGTTATTTTAGAAATATCTGCTATACATCTAAGTAGTGGAAAAATTCAGTAGTTTTATCCACTGCACTCCTAATTTCTTGAATCATGTGCCTCATTTGATGTGGGTTCCTGTTCACCATGAAGGTTATAGTGAAGATCTTTTGTTTTCTCTTCTTGAGCTTCCAAACACAAAACTTTCTCTTTTCAAAATGATCTCTTCCTCAGCCTTGCAATATGAAACTCATGGTTCCCCAGGTTATAAGATCAAAACAATCTGTTTCCTCCCCATTTGACTTATGGGAGTTTTAGTACATGAAAACAATTCTTCCAAATAATTCTGGGAGTCCAGAGGATGAAACTCTATAATGTCCAGAGCGATAGCTCTTAAAGTTATCTATTGCCTAATACAGAGGAAGGATTTGATGGTTTGTTGATCATCAAGGTAAGTGTGTGTGTGTGTGTGTGTGTATAGTCATACTAGTAGGCAATAAATGGAAAGGTCATGATATATAAAAGTTAGAAAGGGTCCAATAAAGCCCATGTTAACCTTGGCACAGTTAAAAATAGTAATGAAAAATAATTATTTTAATTGAAATTTATTGAGCACT
Organism: Lepus europaeus; assembly: GCF_033115175.1. Taxonomy (NCBI): domain Eukaryota; kingdom Metazoa; phylum Chordata; class Mammalia; order Lagomorpha; family Leporidae; genus Lepus; species Lepus europaeus. The sequence goes on along the minus strand of NC_084827.1, from coordinate 87,388,567 downwards.
TACTAAGTACTCTGCCTAATTTGACACTCACATAAATCCTATCTGTAGATGCAAAGAATCTCATGGAAGAGAAGCAATTAGCTCAAGATGAAGAGATGAAGAGCATGTAAATGAGAGACCCAGGAATCAAACTCCAATTTGTCTGATGAAAATACTGAGATCTTTACAAATTGTAACTTACCACATAATCAGAGTAACGTGGTGGTGGGATAGAAATGAGAAGCCCTTCAGAATGTAGTTGCTACTTCAAATTGTAAAGCCCTACAGAGAAGGTGTCTGCAAGTCACTGCAGTTTCCAAGAATGCAATATTAGTGCAACTCCAGGCTATGCAAATTACTACTGAAACATTTGCATTTGGAAATTTGTGATCTCCTTTATTGCAGAGTACATAGTTCAACTTGTTGGGGCCTTCAGAGAGTATCAGACTCTTTACAAACTGACAAAATAGGTTCAGAATTGTGTTACTGTGCTAAGGAAATAGTTCTGTCAGCTCCTGCTTTTATCTTTTACCCCTACTCTGGCTCTTTCAGTGAAACCCAAACCACTGTAATGTCTCCTTCCCAAATGGCCAACTGTGTTCTCCCATTTTATTCCAAATCATCAATGTTGAAATGGAATCTCCAAGACTCATTGCAATGAAATACCATCTCCCATTTTTTCTACATTGCAATTGTCAGCTGATCAGCTGCTCAGACGCGGTGACATTTTCATGCTCGATAGAAACTCTGAATAGAGAAAAGTACCCCCCACCCTCTTACTCACCCTCCTTCCTCTTAATCCCAGGACAGAGGTTGCAAAGTACTATTGCCTTGGGCTTCCAAAATCTTTCAGAGATTCTAATGAAAGAACTCTTTCAGTTCTTAGTCAAACTTTGCAATCTCCCCCGCCCCTCTTCCTTGGGCACCAGGCATGAGGCCAAAAGAGGCAGAGGACAATCTGAGTGACCAATACCCAAACCCATATAGGATTCAGAATTTCCCCTCGCCTACACTGATCCATTGTCTTTGGGAACACACTCGGGTGCCTTTTGGGAGTTATTTTTTCCCTATATTATATATGCCAGTTGAAAGATTAAGGAAGGGCACTTAAGGTTGCAGCCTAAGCTGCACTTCAGTTGATGGGAAAAATGTGGCTTGAGTAAAGATTAAAAGAATCTGTCTGTCATGAGACAGATTTGAGTGACAGCAGTGGATCCACAGATGAAGCACAGTCATACTAGAACTGGAGGTTCTCAAACATCGGTTCTGTGGTGAAATTTCCTGTTTATTAATTAATTTTTATAAGTAACTTCAGGATATCAAACGTTAAGAAGCAGAGTTTGGTTAAAAAAAAAAAAAAGCTATTTTTGCTTCAACCACCACCATATTCCAATCAGTGCTACTCCAGTATAAAGTATTGGAATACAGAGGGGAAAACATGCATAAAGAGTCACATACATTACTGTATCTAATCTTTATACAGCCCACTTTCATATATAAGAAGGGTCGACACACAGAGATAAAATAATACTGAACACATGACCTTGGCCTTTTCTTAACTACTTATATTTAATATAGTTAACTACCCCACAGAATATGCTAACATTTAAAAATAATGGCTTAGTATAGAGCTGAATTTACTTTAGAAGACAATATCTCTATTAATAAGGTATGTGAGTAAAATGCCATTTTTAACAAAGCTAAAACTACAAAGACCAACTCAAAATAATGTTTTTAAGACATGAATAAATCATATATGTATGATTCCATAACAGGTCTTCAAAAAGTTCATTGAAAATATATATTTTGAAAAAAATTATGCAGGTGTTCTGAAACTTTTTATAATGAATAAACATTTTTAATTTTATTATCCCATTAACTTTTTGAAGAACCCACATATTTGGCTGTATTTTTATATTAAATGTGCAGAAGACAGATTTTCAGAAAACTTTTTTTAACTTACACATATTGATTGTACATATTTATGGGCTAGAATATGGTATTTCAATACATGTATACAGTGTATAATGATCATATCACAACAAATAAGACATCCATCACTTCAAACATTTACTATTACTATGCTTTGGGAATATTCAAAATCCTTTCTTCTAACTAAATGTAATATAGGATAAGTTATCATTAACTATAATCACCTACACTGAGAGCCAAAAACATACATTTGGGAAAGGAAAATATCTTCAATAAGTGGTACTGAAAAAATTCAGTATTTGTGTACCAAAGACTGGATTTATACCTTATCTCATACCACCTATAAAAATCAACTAAAGGGGCAAGCATTGTGGTATAGCAGGTGAAGCTGCTGCCTGTGATACTGGCATCCCATATAGGCTTTGAGTCCTGGTTGCTCCACTTCTGATCCAGCTCCCTGCCAATGCATCTGGGAAAGCAGCAGAAGATGGTCCAAGTCCCTGGGCTCCTGCACCATGTAGGAGATCCAGAAGAAGCTCCTGGCTCCTGACTTTGGTCTGGTTCAGCTCTGGCTGCTGTGGCCATTTGAAGAGTGAACCAGTGAATGGAATACCTTTCTCTCTCTCTCTCTCTTTCTCTCTCTCTGTAGCTGTGCCTTTCAAATAAATAAAATAAATTCTTTTAAAAAAAGCAACTCAAAATATCAAAGTACTAAATAGAAAACCTGAAAACATGGAATAACTGGAGTAAAACTTATGGCAAACACGGCAAAACATGGGTATATGCAATGATGATGCTTTGCATAAAATCCCCAAAGCACAGGAAATAAAAACATATTTAGAAACAGATTTTCAGATTGTGAGACCAATTTTCAAATATATGGTTTCCTTAAAGGAAGAATTGCTTGTATTATACTAGAAGATAAAAAATGGTTATGAGTAAAATTTGTAAATATTGAACATCTGAGTTTAAGAATTTGTATCAATATCTTTCCTATTTCATCTATTATATTTAAGAGTCAGAAAAACACCAAGACATTTGAAGATTCAACCTTAGTTACAGGAATTGTTAGGAAAATACTTTATGGTATAGGAAGAAAATCAACTAGCATGGAGCACTTATATGACTAGCGGGATAAAAGGAAGAACTGTATGTAAAATTATCTCAAATCTTAGGGATTACCTCTTTAATTCTATCTAAAATTCTTGTTGAAATTTGGCTATCATGTAATATTGCTATTGTCAGCAAGTGATCTAGGACTTGCTCCCTCATTTCTCTATTCTAAGCCCAACTTGTTCTTTCACTTCTCTATTCTCTTCAAGGTAGGGAACTGATTCTATTATGAAGGAATCTGTAGGATGCACAATTTAATCTTTAGACCTTATAAGAGATGGCTAACATTTTTCTGTAATAGCATAGCCAAAATAAGAACTTAAATAATAATCTTATAGCTAGATTCACATCGCCATCAGCGAAGTATACAGTAAGTAAAAAAAAAAAAACCTCCCTTTCAGACCAAAGGGAAAGAAAGTTTTAAAGTGAGAATATAATTTTCCTCATGGGCATTGTCTACCTTAGAAAAACTACTACAGAACATGCCTGTGACTATAGACTTGTAGTTCAGGCCACCGAAGATTAGAGATGGGACACGGGCACTCCCTTGACTTGCATTGTCTGGTCTGCTTTAACACAAACCAGGAGGAAAAGAAAGCTAGGCATCAGAAGCAATGGGTGGCAGGCCTATTAATGGCTGATCTGTACAGTGATCTGCCCTCAGGGAGACCCAACAGGCCAGTCCACGGCAGTGGCTTTCAATGTGGTAAGCCTGGGCTTCAGCAGAAGTCAGCTTGTGAAGAGCCCTCGCAGCTCTGCCAAGAGTTGGATCACTGGAAATGGACCTGCCCTGGAGTCGAAGGATGCCCAGGTCAGAGCCACAGATCTTATTGGCTCCAAGCTGAAAAGCCCTTCACTCAGCCCAACTTCCAAAGTGACCACTGCAGTTGAGGGGACAGCCAAGTAGGGTCAGCAACATTGCAGGCAGAACTGTAAATTTCTTGTTAGAGATGCCCCCTGCCTTTACCTGGCCAGCTCTCCTCCCAGGCCAGCCAAGTCATGAAAGTCAACAGAGTGCCTTCCCCTAGGAGGGTCACACCTCCCTTAGGATATACCCCATGTGAAGAGATAGATAGGTCTGGGCCTCTTAACTTACAAGGCCTAAAGCCCACCAGATTATTATCAAGCCCCTTCTATCAGGTTCTATTTGCCTCTCAATCAGAAAAATTACTTGTAGCTTAGACAGCACCTTTCTTAGCTCCTCTAATAATGACTCTGTCCTTTGTTCTAGACCCTGTCTAGTCCACTTGGGCCTCATTCCTTTGTAATCATAACCTCTACTCTACCACCAATGGCTCTACTCCCAACCTGTGTGTACTGATGGTCCTCTTCCCCACTTAATGCTGCATAATTGTTCAGGCCTGGTTAAGGCCACTCTTAGGATCATTGGTTACTATCCTCAACCTGTCTTTTATGACCTTGTCTAAATATGATCAGAGTTGGGGAACTTGGAAGGCTTCCATAGCCTTGGCAACTCATGACGACAGCCTAGGGTGGTTACTGGCGCCATAAACTAGAGTGTCAATTTGTTGGGTCAACAACAGGAGCCACTGTGCACTTGCTCCTCATGTGGGATCTCTGTCCTTAATGTACTGTACATTTTGATTTAATGCTATAACTAGTACTCAAACAGTATGTTTCACTTTGTGTTTCTATGTGGGTGCAAACTGTTGAAGTATTTATACTAAATTGATCTTCTGTATATAAAGAGAATTGAAAATGAATCTTGATGTGAATGGAAAGGGAGAGGGAGCGGGAGAGGGGAGGGTTGCGGGTGGGAGGGAAATTATGGGAAGGGGAAGCCATTGTAATCCATAAGCTGTATACTGGAAATTTATATTCATTAAATAAAAGTTAAAAAAAAAATTGGCTATCAATTTTTCCATGAGACCATTTAATAAACAGAATTTAACAGTATATTTTAACAGTGAGTTTTGCTTTTTAAAAACTATTCTCTATTTTTCTTAATCAAATCCTTTACCAAGTTCTATTTTGCAAAGTATGTGCTCCAAAGTAATAAGATTTTTCTATTTTATACTATTCTATTTTATATATTTTTCTATTTTATACTATTTCCATTTTATACTATTCAGGAAATATTTTAAATACAAAAATACTGATTAAAAATCAAAATTCATAATTAAAGTAAATAACTATTTAGAATGAGGAAAAATCCCTAATACTACAAATTGAAAAAATAAACTTTAACACAAAGAACAACCCAGAGAAATTAAGAAGAAATTCTCTTATTGCTTATCTTTCTGACCCACCTTTAAAATCATGCTTTATTTCTCTACACTTTATTGTGGAATGCTTTTTATAAGTACATGATAATTATTTTAATATATTTTATTGTATTTCTACATCACTGTCAAAAAATCATTAGCTGTTTCCTCAAAAATGTTTAATAAAAGTAGATTTTTGATAATAATTTTCTTTTTTTAGGACTTATTTTATATATTTGAAAGGCAGAGGGATAGAAAGAGAGGGAGAGACAAAAAAAGAAAGAAATATTCCAGGTGCTAGCTCACTCCTCAATTGGCTGAGTCAGGTTGAAGCCAGGAGTTTGGAACACGTGGGTGGCTGGGGCCCAAGCAGTTGTCTTCCTAGGTGCATTAGCAAGGAACCGAATTGGAAGTGGAGCAGCTAGGTTGCTAGAAGTGCTCTAATATACAATCCCAGAATCCCAGGTGGCAGCTTAACCCACTGTGCCACAGGGCCAGCCCTCCAATTTTGATTTTCTTCAAGCATCATAACTTACTATCATTTTAACATAATGTTTTAGGATAATTCTCATTAGTTTTCCCCAGAGTATCTTTTGTCTGGAAATGCTTCAAACCTGTTTTCCCTCCATTGTCTAAACACCCTTGATGCTCAATGCTTTAAGAAACACTCATCCTGGCCGTTGACATGGCTCACTTGGCTAATCCTCAGGCTAATCCTGCAGCGCCAGCATCCCATATGGGCACCAGGTTCTAGTCCCAGTTGCTCCACTTCCAGTCCAGCTCTCTGCTGTGGCCCGGGAGGGCAGTGGAGGATGGTCCAAGTGCTTGGGCCCCTGCACCCATATGGGGGACCAGGAAGAAGCACCTGGCCCCTGGCTTCGGGCCATTTGGGGGGTGAACCAACAGAAGGAAGACCTTTCTCTCTGTCTCTCTCTCTCTCTCACTGTCTATAACCCTACCTGTCAAAAAATAAATAAATAAATAAAAGAAATATTCATCCTGCCAAACAAGCTCCTATCCTTTTTGTCCTGATAATGAAAGACTTGACAATGTTGGTGGCAGAAGTATTCATGGAAAACATTCCTATACCAATAGAACTGAAAATAATGTCATATAAAATAATCAGTGTAAATCACATCAATATACCTAAACCAAATGCAATCCCTACACAATTTCTCTTTAATCAGATCCCAAATATGTCCATGATCCCATGGCATTGTGACACTGGTCCACTTAAAATCAGGTAAGATAAAGGAAAACAGCACTAAATGTAAATAGTTGTTAAACTGATTTTAATGGGGTAAAAGTCGTGTGAATAATGTTAAAATTCCATGACCATGTAAATGGATAAATAACTAACCTGATTATGGGCCCGTATCTTGAAGATCAAGTTCATTGCATTCTCACACACAGGTGAAAACAAACAAACAAACAAAAAAAAAATCATGCCCCTAATTCTGTTAGCATTGCACTCTACCAGGTTAACACATGGTTAGCTGGTTCTTTATTAATCTTTCATTTCTCAAATCCTTTATAATTTACTAAATGTTTAGAATTCAGAGACAAACAACTAAAATCAGTAAACTAGAATTTGAGCACTTGGAATTGACTTGGTCCATGCTATAATCCCATGCATAGTTTACTATTAAGCTACGACTCCTAAATGTGAAAGTTTCATACTGCTAAGTCACAAAAGGATCAACTCAGCTCATACATTCCACTTGTTCCAGAATTATGCTAGATTAAATCATAGAAATTCCACTTGCACTAGATGAGTTTCAGCTAAATAAAGTATGAATAAATAATAGACTACTGTAAAGGAGGAAAGATGAGGCAGCTCCTCAAATCTAAGAAAAATTTGGGAAACCCAGGAAATCCCTAAGTATCTCAGAAATAGAAATCCAAGATACAACACTACCAAAATTACTCTTCTCCTAATACTTTTTCTCTTTATTGATGTTTTGTTTTTCATGTAGCTTTTAACTTCATTGCTTAATCTTTTCTGTGGGAAGATTAATTTTAAACCACTTTCAGAAACTAAAAATACTGGTAGTTATTCTTTAAGATTGATGATAAAAGACATTTATAAATAGAATCTCTTTTCTTTATCTTCATTAGACTTAAATAGTCAGATAAGGAAATTTATTTACCTGACTTGGAGAATGCAACTACCTTTGGAAGCTGTAGGGAAATGGGTGACCAGATCACCCACACCCAAGTCTAAATCATGATGAACTATTTTATAGGTGGTGGGAACTAGAGGTCAATATTTCTAAATGTAGTGGCCTCTTAATAAAGAATCCACGAGTAACTTTGTTTTTCTCATCTCATTCTTTGTCTAGTACTTCACAATTTTGTTCTTCTCCATTTAATCCCAAATATGCTAACACTGTATCATTTTCACTTTGTGCTTTATTTAAGTACTGCATATATAATAACAGTATTAAAGCTGTCATGCTGTGGTCTTACATTACAGAAAACTGCTGATTAATGTTCCTAAATTATTATTTAATATGTTAGACATTATGGTTTTGTTTGAATTTTTTTCATATGTGTAATTGTTATACAAATTATCCCTTTAATATACTGTAACTATTTTTGTTCTTTTGAGATGCTCTGCATTTATCCCAGATTTTTTCTTTATGGATGTGTCTCTGGAAGGAAAAACCAGAAACAAACCCTTTACCATTAATAGGTGTACTTTTTTATATTTTCATTACTGTTTCTCGGCTTTTATTCTTTAATAAAATTAAGGTGGTTCAGAGTCTAATATAAAATTTTCTATTATTTTAGAGTTTATATAGTTATACATTAAATTAAATGAGTGTGAGATGGCTTGGGAATAGATTTTATAGAATCATGGCGATTCTATATTGAAGGCATCCTTAAAATATTTTAGGATTATTCAGTATATTTTTAATAACCAGTTATTTTGTAAATTTAAAAAAATAAGAAAAATAAACGAAGGTAATAGTTGATAATGTGCCAGGACACAGGAAAGTAATTATTGTATACATCATCCACTAACAAATTAATAGGACAGGATACGTGAAAGGACAGGCAGCAGAAAAGAATGCTGGGCCTATACACAGGGTCCTCTCCTCTCTAGTATTCAACAAGAAAAGATCAGCACTTGTATGTGAGGGAAATACCCAAGATTGAGAAAGAATCATCCAAAGCACTGCTAAGTGTATGCAGTCAGAAAGTGCTTGTGTCCCCCATAGACTGGAAATTCTTAATTCATGGACCACTGTTAGGTACTCAGGAAGGTTCTGCCTTTGTATGAAGAAATATTTAACCAAGGCATTCTTTGGACCTGACTTAAAAATGATAAAAGCTAAACCTGAAAATTTAAAATTGCTACCAAGTAACTAAATTGCATACCATAAAAAGGAGTTATAGCAATGAGGAATGCTCAGCACATCACAAGGTAAAATTCATAATGCTTGACATTTAATAAAAGATTTATGGGCATGTAAAGAAGGAAAATAATGGCTTATAATAAGGAAAATATCAATCAATTGAAACAAAGCCAGAATGAACACAGACTGTAAAAAAAAAAAAATAGGAATGGTATTAAAACAATTGTTACAAAGCAAACCAAAAACCAGTTCTTACAAATGCATTTCATAAGCCAAAAAGTTATGTAAAGGTATGCAAAATACAAAAATATGTAGAATGAAATTCTAAGGGTTGCGGAGATTCCAAGACTGTGGAATAGGGAGGGAGCTTATTGCTCTAGTCTTAGGGAATGTGGTTTAAAAAAAAAAAAAAAAAAGAGGAGAGTGCAGTCTCAGGGAACAACTAGGGAGAAAACTGCACAGAAAACTCCACACAAATTAGAGGGACACTGTGGACCTCTGTGGAGAGCATGGATGTGCACAACTCAGGACCCCATCAACCGAGAGCCTCATCACCAGCTTTGGAGAGTGAGGTGAGACCAGACTGCAGCAACCCAAGAAACTGGAGATAAAGCTGTGGGAACAGCCTGGTTTGAGTTTGTCTTGGAGCCCTGTGGGGGACAGTGTACCTGCCAACCTAGAGGAAATAAAAGAAGAGGCATGTTTCTTTCTACCCAATCACCCAGCATCTGTGTCCTGTAACACATACATAACAGTGCCCCAGCTTGTGTCTGAGTGCCCAGTAACCAGCTGAGAAGAGATGCATGAGTCTGGCTGGAAGAATTGACAGGGAGCTAGGCACTTGCAACTGTGGTAACCTTGTGTGCTGGCACTGTGAAAACACTGTGTCTGTGTGGGAGGGTGCAGAGTTTTTTGTCTGGGTCTCTGGGCAGTCAATGTGGGCAGCTCCACACATTCAAGGCTCCCCAGTTGCCTGGTGAGGGTCATTACTGCAGAATCCATGCTCTCAAGAGGACTGCACAGATCCTTTGTGTGGTTCTTGTAGTAGTATGGATGACTATTGCACCCACAGGGGCTAGTGTCTAGGCATTGTTCTTGAAGGAGAGGAGTTGAGCATGAGACTACACCAGCAGAGCTGATCAAAACCCTCCCCTCAGATAAAAAATAGAGAGGGAGAAATTGATTTACCATGCCCAACTTGGGTGTCACCTTGGATACTCACCTCACACTGCAGCAATGAATATAGCTCCCTGACCACACCCAGCACATGCCTCTGGGTATTCACTGAAAGAGAAGAAACTCCACTAAGCCACAGAGGTATAGTCCAATGCAGTCCAAAGATAAAAATCATCAGGGGGGGAAATAAAACCAACAATTATCTTTACAAATGCCTTAAAATAAATGAGAAATTCAAGAAAGAAGAATAAGAAAGACAACATGATGCCCCCAAAGGAACACAACATCAGTTCAATACTAAACTGTGAAAATGAAGAGATTGAAGAAATGCAGGAAACTAAATTCAAAAAATTGATCATAGGATTACTTATAACTAATCAGAAGTGAATCCTTGAATTAAAGAAATTAATACATGACATGAATGAACATTCTCTTATGAAATTGAGGTCTTAAAGAGAAATCAAAATGAAATATTGGAAGTGAAAAATTCAATAGATCAAATAAAAACACAGTGGGAAGCCTTAACAACAAACTCAGTGAGGCAGAAGAAAGAATATCCGAGTTAACAGACAAATCAATGGAAATTTTACCATCAGACCAAAAAAAAAAAAAAAAAAGGAGAAAAAATTAGAAAACTTAAAAGCAGTGTTGGATATTTATGTGGTACTATCAAATGACCCAACATACAGGTCTTAGGAGGTCCTGAAAACATGGAAAGAGCTAATGGATTAGAAGGATGCTTTAGCAAGATAATTATAGAAAACTTCCCGAGATTGGAGAAAGATAGGAATATCCAAGTACAGGAAGCACATAGAAGTCCTGACAGACATGATCAGAAAAGATCTTCACCAAGACACATTGTAGTCAACCTATCCACAGAAAACATAAAAAAAATATTCTAAAATGTGCATGAGAGAAATGCCAGATCACTTTTAGAGGATCTCCAATTAGAATCACAGTTGAATCCTCATCAAAAACCTTACTGACTAGGAGAGAATGGCGAGATATATGCCAAGGCTAAGAGAAAAAAAAACTGTCATCCTAGAATACTATACCATGCAAAGCTGTCATTTATGAAGGAAGGTGAGATAAAGACCTTACATAACAAACAGAAATGGAAAGAATTTGTCATCTCTCATCCAACCTTACAAAAGATGATTAAGGATATGTTACATAAAGAACCACAGAAACATTGTCATCACTATGAAAGAAAGTAAAGGCAGAAATTCTCCCAGTAATAGTGCAAAGGAAAGCTAAAGTAAACAATAGAAATATTTATGTAAATTATGCAAAAATGGTAGGGCCAAACCATAACTTATCAATTGTAACCTTGAATATAAATGGCTTCAAATCTCCAGTTAAAAGATATAGACTGGCTGATTGGGTTAAAAAACAGAACCCATCTATTTCCTGCCTACAAAAAATATATTTTACCAACAAAGATACCTGCAGATGAAAGTAAAGGATGGAAAAAGGTATTCCATGCTAATAGAAACCAAAAAAAAGGCGGAAGTAGCCATCCTAATATATAAAAAAAAAATAGACTTTAACACAAAAACTCTCAAAAGAGACAAAGAAGAGCACTATATAATGATTAAGGAATCAATTCAAAAGGAAGATGTGACTATAATAAACATTTATGCACCAAATTACAGGACACATGTCTATTTAAAAAAATTGTTAATGGACCTAAAAGGAGACATGGACTCCAACACAATAGTAATGGAGTACTTTAATACTTTATTTCAGTAATGGACGTGAAGATGGCAATACAACATATCAAAACTTATGGGATACAGCAAAAGTAATATTAAGAGGAAAGTTTATAGTATTGGGTGCCTACATCCAGGAATTGGAAAGGTGCCAAATAAATGAGCTATCAGTGCATCTCAAGGACCTTGGAAAAATTGCAAACCAAATCCAAAATTAGTAGGAGGAAAGATATAATTAAATTAGAGAAGAAATAAACAAAACTGAAACCAAAACAAAAAAAAAATACAAAAGATGAGCTGAAGAGCTAATTTTTTGAAAAATAAAAAAGAATGATGAATCATTGGCCAGCAAACCAAAAATAAGAGGGAGAAGAATAAAATCAATAAAATTAGAGATGAAAAATAAAATGTAACAGATATTACAGAAATAAGAAGAATCATCAGAAATTAATACAAAAAGCTGTATACCAACAAATTGGGAAACCTAGAGGAAATGAATATATTCCTGGACACATACAACCTTCCTAAAATGACCCCTGAAGAGACACAAAACTTAAACAGACCAGTAAACAAGATGGAAACTGAATCAGTAATAAAGACACTCACAATAAAGAAAAGTCCAGGACCAGACATCTTCATTGCTGAATTCTACCAGATATTTAGAGAAGAACTAATTCTAAGTCTTCTCAAGCTATTCAGAACAACTGAATGGGACAGAATCCTCCCAAACTACTTCCATGAAGCCAGTATCACCTTAATTCCTAAATCTGAAAAAGATACAACAGAGAAAGAGAATTAAAGCCCAATTTCCCTAAGAAAATAGATGCAAGAATCCTGAACAAAATACTAGCCAATTTAATCCAGCAACACATCAGAAAGATCAATCACTTGATCCAAGTGAGATTTATCGCTGGTATGCAGGGATGGTTCAACATTCTCAAATCAATCAATGTGATACATCATGTTAACAAATTGAAGAACAAAAACTATATGATTATCTCAATAGTTGCAGAGAAAGTATTTGACACCAGAGACACAGGCAATCAAAGCCAAAATTGACAAATAGGATTACATTAAATTGTGAAGCTTTTACACTGCAAAAGAAACACTCAGCAAAATGAAGACTGAATGGGAGAACTTATTTGAAAATTATGCAACTGATAAGAGATTAATATCCAGAATATATAAAGAGCTCAAGAAACTCAACAACAACAATACAAACAACCTGATTAACAAATGGGCAAAGGACTTTAACAGGCATTTTCCAAAAGAGGATATACAAATGGCCAACAGACAAATGAAAAAATGCTCAGGTTCACTAGCCATCAGGTAAATACAAATCAAAATCAGAATGAGATTTCACCTCATCCCCATTAAAATGGCTTTCATACAGAAATCAACAAACCATAAGTGTTGGTAAGAAGGTAAACTGGTACAGCCACTGTGGAAGATGGTATGGAGGTACCTCAGAACTCTGAATATAGACCTACCATGAAACCCTGCCATCTCACTCCTGGGAATTTACCCAGGGGAAATGAAATGAGCATATAAAAGAGTTATCTGTACCCCCTTGTTTATGGCAGCTCATTTCACAATAGCTAAGGTACAGAATCAACCCAAATGTCCTCAACTAAGATGTCTGATGTGAAACAAAGCAAGTAAGAATCAGTGGAACAATATTTTTAAAGTACTTATTGACAAAATATCATTTCAGAATTCTATAGCTGACTTAAATATTTTCCACAAATGAAAGCTAAATACCTTATTTTTGGGATATATATATAGCCTACCATGTAAATCATCACCAGTGAACTTGCCCTACAAGATATATTAAAGTAAGTTCTCCAGACAGATGAACCCGTTAGGGAATGGTAATACTGATTTACACAAAGGAATAAAGAGAACTACAAATGGAAATGACATGAGTAAATATATATTTCCTCTCATTATTTACATATCTTTACATGAAAATTGAATCTTTGAACATAAATCATAATTTTTATGGGGTTTATAACATAGAAATGTAAAGGTAGAATAATCATTATAGTTTTTGGGTAGCCTGTGAAGTGTTTCCAGCATTGCCTATCCTAACTGATAATGTTGTTTGATAGAAAATTAAAGGCTAATGACCCTGAATGTTGGCGTTTCATGAAAATTCTAGACTTAGAGATGGGAATGTGTACAAGATTGATGCTTGAATTCATTGCTTTATTGATGTGCTGCCCTCAGCTTATTTTTCCAATCTACACATCTGAATCTCTCAAATGGTACCCTTAATACAACTGAATTTTACTAAAAATTGTGGGTTATTAATTTTTAAAAAAATTGTGGTTTTGTTTGTACTAAAGACCGAAAAAATATGGTTAGAAGAATACTATATTTTAAAAGCCCCCCAAATACCACTACAAAGATATATATTCCTTATGTCTTTAATGACATATATGAGAGATCAAATAGAGGAAAAAAAGAGTGAAGAATTTTACTTCTGAATATTTGCACATGAAAGATTATTGGCATAACTGGAAACTGTACAAAGGCTTTGCAATTACAGATTGATCTACCTGTATATTTTCAGAATCAAGTAATGTCTACAACTCCAAGAGGGGATTTTTTTTAAAAGCATAATAGTAGTTTTTAAACCTATATACAAATGATAAAAGTAAAGACATCAAAGTGGATAGCCTTTCAACTCATGCTCAATTAGAATAAAAGTTTGGTTGCTGTTTTAAACATTTATGACTAACTAACTGTGACAAGCTCTCAGCTTTGCAAACGGGATGATTTTCAGTTGACTTTTGATCTGACTGACAGTTCCTTATACACTTCAGTGTTAGTTTATAACACACAAGCCCACATCTGAATACACATGTGACTAATTAGGGACTGTTTATGGACCATCCACATAAATTTAACACAGAAGAGTGAAAGCATTTTAAACTAGAGGTCATGATTTTAATGAAATAGAGTTAATTAACAAAGGTGCTTGACCTATTTTTATTGTTAAATTAAAAAAAATGAAATGAAATAGTTTTACATATATATCCGAGAAAACATATTAGATCATTTTAAGAAGTTAATATTGAGATTAAAAACAAAAATAAAGTGTTTCTTTGAATTTGGTTGCAAAGTAATAAACACTGTAGAGGAGACCTCATTTCTGGATTTCTAAGAACTCAGTGTCTCAGACTTCCCAAGGGGCACGATGCTCAGTATTTTAGGGTTTGATAGCAGCCGAGTCTCGGTTCTGAATTCCATCTCTGACATTGACCAGCTGAGGAATTTAGGCGAGTCACTTTACCTCACTGTGCCTTAACATCCATACAGGAAAAAAAATTAAGGTAATAATAGCACTTATCTCAGGGACTATTGTGCATAGTTACAGTATGTCAAACATTTAGAAGAGTGATAGCATTTGGAAAACGCCCGATAATTGCTCTTTATTATTATTTAAGACAAACAATAACTACCTGGTGTGAACTGCTTATGCAATCCCTTATGCTGTGAAGCTTCAATTCTCTGCAAGGAGAGTCAGAACATCTTCTTAAAACTCAGACGTATTGGTGAGATTAATAAATTTAGGACTAGTACTCGTGGGTTTTATGTGTCTCAAAAATGAGTTGTCTGATGAAAGATTCTTTGGAACTCCGCAAGAGGATAACCTGAATGTCTCGTAGGAGAGACTACCCGTGAAGATCCAGCATGCCCGGCACATTCAGGGTGCACAGACCCAGTGTTTCACTGAAACTTTCCATAGATCTTTGGGGATGGTGGTGGCACTCACTTTTCCTTAGCCATATCTGACGCTGAGCTCTGACGTTTGCTAATCTAATTCGTTTTGTGTTCTGATGCCCCAGTTTTTATTCCATATTGTACCATACAGTGAGGCCTTGGCTCTTTTTAGCTTACTCCTGAGATCTACAACACAACCTAGACAACTTTGAATTTCAGCAGTTGTGCTGTAGACTCGTCAGCATGGCAGGACGATGCCAGCTTTTATACCTTGGGCATGTTGTGGGTCTTTCTGATGCCTGTCACAAGATCTTCTTTGATGATGTGGGATCTTACTAACCCAGACAGAAATATAATCCGTGAATGGGAAGCATGTACACCTCGAGGATGACCGTCAATCAATGGAAACAGGAAGAGTAGAGTGCCCCAGGGTTCTGTCACCCTGAGGCACCGTGTAGGCTTCTCCGAGGCCTGGAGGGCATGAGTGCATGCAGAAGGGCTCCTTGTGATTCACTCTTACTTGGTGTTTCCATCTTCCCTTTTTCACTCTCCTTATTTCTTCTCTTCTGCTTCTTAAAATCGCATCTTAAATAACGAAAAATGCCTGAACACATGTATTTTCCTTGCAGCTTTTGCTTCTGGAAAGACCTACACTGAGCCATTCTTTCAAGATGCTAAATTAGGCAACTTTCCTTTAAGTATGAGGGCAACAGTGCGAATTTATGTGAGAGAACTGCAAACCCATTAAGGCGCAATAACTGGACAGTCATGTTTTGAAAGCACTCAGAACTTTTCGCGACTGGAGATTCTCAAGTGGCAGTATTTCAGCACAGGCTTTTGTCTCCCACTAAGTTGCATGACTTACTCTGCTTTTCTCCAAATCTTTCCTTTGCACTGCCACTGGGACCCTGTGCTTTCCTGTATTCATTCATCTTAATGTCACAGTCTGAGTAGTTTACCTATTACTTATTTCCTGGTGCATTTTAGTGTTTGTGAAGTATGTCCATAATCAAAGGGTTTTGTTTCTGTGTTCTGTATTTTTCCAGAAGAGGATGCTAAGGTACCTTCAGTAATCACAAGCCACCATACTGGAACACTTATATAGTCCTATGTCTCGCATGGCTTGTTTTTTAGAAAAGAAATGTGTTGTTTGTGTACTGGCCCCTGAACATCGTGAGCGGCAATGAATAATGACCTAACCCATTCTTTTTGAATTCAAACTTGTTGAACTTCTCTGAGTAAAAACAATTTAAAAAAAAGTTATCATTCTTTTTAAAATATACTTTCCTGGAAAAGATACTCAGTTTTTAGAGAAGATATAACCATGTGAGAAGTTGAAGTCTAGAGTGACTACTTGAACTCAAAAAGCAGAACATGGCTGTGCCTATTGGGTATGAGATAGAAGGCTTTGAGACCCTTGATTAGTGGTTATGCTTTTGAAGGCATGACTTAATGTTGAATGTAAATTATTATGAATTTTAAACTTAACTTTAGTAGCACACTTGGAGTGTTATTATCTAGATAGAGACTGGGCTATGATTGCCATTATGGTTTCAAATCTAATCGATTTTTATATAATACTAGAAAGAAGATTTTAGTTCTCTGTTTCCTCTCTCTTTCCATTACTTCTCTCCTCACATCTCCTCTCTTCCACTCATTCCCTCCTGGTGTTCGGTAGTATAGTTAACCAAGACAAGCAGTAACTGTACTGTTTTCTAAGCATACATTAACTTAAATGATTCATTTTTTATAAAATCAAGATCAAATTAAAAAGGAAGAATAGACTTTCAAAGATAAGAGTGTGACTGATAACACATACTGAAAAGATATAAAGTATTTGTTGCAAGTCTTGATATCAGACTTGCATTTAAAAATATTTCAAGAGGTTAGATTTTAGGAAGTGTGGCAGTTTGTATGAGTTCCCATTTCCCTACATTTTTTTTTTTTGGAATTGTATGGGGTTTTGTCGAAAATAAGCAGCCCAAATTTTCTGTGTTCAAAATCTTGTTCATATGGGAAAATCCATGGTTCAAGAGGGCAAGGATTTTCTCACTGACACTGTAAGTCCTGCATTGGTTCCCGCAGGTGAGTGGCTATAAATCCACATGATAAAAAAAATTAAATGCATCCTACTTATATACTTTTGATTAATATGCAAAATTGAAACCTCAAGACCATGGCAGAAAGGGAGAGTTTCATAGGATATGTAAACCTGCTTTAGATAGTAAAAGTAACATTTTAAATTATTTTTTTTTTTACTGATGGAGAAGATGAAACACAAAATATTTCACTACAATGATTCCCTATCACATAGCAATTGACATTAGACTTTATGATATAGTGAAAGCTTTCACTTTGGATACAATGCATTGAAAAATGCTTGATGAAATCATTATTGAAATACTAAACCTTTCAAAGAGTATAGATCTACTTTATTTCAAAATGGGATCACATGTCTTTGAGAAGAATTGGAATGATGAGCACAGTGTACTGCATCTTTCATTTGGGTCTTACCTTAACATTTTATTTTTTACCATAGATATATGCCAACTATAATGTCTTCCTTTAAATCTACCCATTTTTAAAAATCTTGCCTTTGTTTCTAAGTAATGCTAAGTGATTTTCTAAGCATGGATTCTCCTTCATATAAGCATGTTACAATAACTTTGCAAGTATTCACATTTTACAAATAATAAAATTTGTCCATATATTGTTCAAATTCATCTCACAAGCCATCAGTGATTAGCTTGTGTCTTTAGGAAAGATTGAAATTAAGAATATAGAAAGAAAAGGAAAAGGGCTCAATAGCAGGCGAAGTTAAGGTTAGGTTAACTTATTTGTATCTCAGTTTGTAGAATTCCAGCCCGCCTGGGTGACACTAATTTTTTACTGACTTAGGGAAACTTCTTTTACATTTTAGGAATATATACTGATCAGGAATCCTTTCATCAATCTATATGCTAAAATCCACAGGGTTATTTAAAATGAGAGTCTCCCAGGCTGCAAATCTTTAACAAATACCAAAACATCATTTACCATATACTTTTAATTTCATCCTTTGTAACTCCTTCAGTAAGTCTGTACTTTTCAAATGTGAGCACCTGCTTTTCAAAGGTTCAGATTTTGCTATGCTTTCTAGATAGAAACAAGTGGAAAGAGAAGAGATCTTGCTTATTCAAATCACTTTTTTCTGTTTCAGGATGCTTTATATAGGTAACATCACATACTACACAGTATCTGTGGAATTTCATGGGAATCTGTAACAGAAAGTGTTCATATGTCTAAAGGTATAAGAACATTTTTTAATAAAATAATACTTGCATGTCACATAAATGGAAACTATCAGCATTCCTTTGTAGGTTTCTCTCAAACTTAGGAGTAGGTCCTTGACAGTTCTAGTATTGGCTTTCAATATCTTATTGAAATGTAGATTAACACTGTAGCATCTTATAATAGTTGGAAAGGCTTTTTCTATTAATACTTGTAGATAACTGAGTATTAATACGTATTAACTTTAGCTGCTATATTTTAGCATTTTCTTCCAAATGTTGATCTTCCCCCAGGACCTAATATTTAGATACATTTTAAAACACAGCCGATTAAGACTGTAATGCAGATTTTGCAATAAAAGCCTATGTGGATAGACATGTCTTTTGACTATCAATTTTTCACTACTCAGTCACTATCAAGATCTAGGTAAGGATAAAAGCATTTGCTTTTTCAAATATCTGTAGAGTCTAAAGAATCATAAATTAAGAAAAATAATGTTATGCCTCATTCAATTTTAGCACAGTGTCTAAAATTAGCAATGTTTGATAATTATTTATTAATTGAAAATTAATTGAGTTTATGATATCTAAGTCTAAAATAAAAGACAAAATTAAGGAAGCTCATGTTTTGGCACTTCGATATTTTATGTGGATGCTGCTGACCTTCCTGCTCAATTTGTCTGTGCCTCTCTAGAAGGTGGGACAAGATGGAGTGCTTATCTTCCACCCCAAATTTCCCTGTTGGTTCTGGACTCAGGATTTCACTTCTTTTCAATTTTGAAGTCATAATGCTAATAACAGTAAAAATCTCAATTAAATAGTATGAGTTTGAAGACACAGATAACTCATGGTCTTTAAGCATTTTCAATATGGTTGTTTCAATACACCTGAAGGACAAATAATGCATGTATAAGTAGACATGCATGTGAAGTTACTCATGCATTAGGTTAAAGATAAAAATGGCTGTATATTTCATTTCATTCCTCCACCTGAAAATGAAGTGTGGGGACAATTACTACCTTACTGAAAATGGTTCTGTAAAAAGCTGTTGGGGAAATTATCTCCTCTGTGGCATATGATTTTCAAAGGGAACTAGGTCTAACATCTAATCTCTACTACTTCCAGTAGCAGACTTTCCTCCCTGTGTCTGTTATGTGTTACCATCCATCTCCTCAGTTGTAACCAAGTGTTTGTATAATAGTTTTTGGCACAGTAAGAAATTACAAAACATAAAACACATATAAAGCTGTAGTGGAAAATCTCATTATCAATTAATAAAACCTGGGTAATTTTCTATTAGATTTTTCAGTAAGTGAATTCTGTGTTAAATAAATGCCAAGATTTCAAGAAAAAACAATACTCAAAATCCTGATTCCTATTTATTCAACTCCTGTCTCTTCTAAAATGAAGCCAATATTGATTTCTGTTGATGCCCCATTTATTCTACTACCTGTTGAATGTTCAGAAACATTAGTTTTATTTATATCTCAAAACAGTAAATCAGTAGATTTTGAAAAAAATATTTGGCAAAAGTGGTGTTAAAAACGGAGTCTACCACAAAAATGGAATTGCTTAGCACCACAACCATCAGGTGTGTATCCAGTGCATATTAGCATCTGCATGCAAATAAGGAAATATGGGCTATATTTCAACTGAGAGGGACAAAAGATATTAAAAGGAAATTTCTCGGAAATGAAATAGAAAAATATTAGAGCCAGGTATATAGAACCTAAGTGACCCTGATTCAGATTATAAAGAAATTAAGCATTAAAATGGAAAAAAGAGAGTCTCATTGCAATGGCAGTTCTTATATATACAAAAGTATTAAATGTTTAAATTGTAGAAAATAATTTGTTATTCTATAGTTCTATTTGTTCTGATTATGAGAAGGCATTAGAATACTCCCTTGGTAAATAATTTTCTTCCTCAAATGCACACTTAGATGTAGGAAGGTTCACCGTAGAGTTGTTGTATTTAAGTTATGAAAAGGAAGAAACACTTGGATGGCTTACTCAAGCATCAGAGAGGTAAAACAAAGACTCAGACAACCTTGAGCAAAGTCCATGTTTCCTGAATGCATCGTGAGTTCTTAACATAATTGGAGAAAAGGGGTTAGGATTAATTATCTTAATTCCTTTCTTCATAATCTAGAACATTCAAAGACTGAGCATTCAAATAACAACTTTAAATCTAGAACATTAGAATCATCTGGGAAACTTTTAAAACTAGAAATATATCTTTTGAAATTCATTAACTGATCCAGTGATTTTTAGCACTTATTTTATTCTGTCATACTGGTAGAGAAATAAGATATGAATGTAGGTGATGCTTGCCTTCAACTCACTCTTGTAAGGAGATAAATGAAGAAAATTAACTTTGATGATAGAAATTTTAGAAAAAGGGATTTAGTGATTACAGATAAATAAATAATAATAGAGATACTTGAGTCAGAGGAACTTACTACAGATTTTATTGTAACAAGAGAACTCTGACTACTGTGTACAGACTGGACATGTGTTTGTAAGAGAGAAAGTGGTATGCCAGTTAGTAAACTACTACAGTGGTCAAGGTAAAAAGAAATAGAGGTTAGGAGAAAAATGCTGTGCAGAATATTATCAGGCTTTTCTGTCCAACCCCCGTGGACCTCAAAATGCTGACAATCATGAACTTGTGAATGAAATGAAGTTCACAATCGTAGCATTAGATCATTCATGGCGATCTTTGTGCTTCAACTTCTAGTTTGGGTAACTTAATAAGCATTGCAGCCTGAGAATAGAGGGTGGTAGCAGAATGAGACTGGACCTTGATTCCCCTTGCTTCCCTCTTTGCCGTCGGGGTCCTCTTCCTCTGGCACAGGGCACAGCTTATCTTATGCTCTTCTCATCATATCATTGTCCCATCTACTGTCAGTAACTGTTCCCTCAAATTGTGCTTTCAGCTAGATTACTAATAGCTACCCATTGCTCCTAGCACTGAGATCCTGAAATACTGCTGGTTTGTGTCTTGTTTCTCTCTCTCTCTCTCGCTCTCGCTCTCGCTCTTGCTCTCGCTCTCGCTCTCGCTTTCGCTCTCACTCTCGCTCTCTCATTCTTTGCAACTGAATATTTAAGCAAAATTTAATGAATCTGTCTCCTGGGACAACTGCAGCTACAACCCAAACTGAATGTCTGAGTTCAAATCATGGTTTCTACTTCTGGCCTAATTTCCTATTAATGTACAACCTGAGAGGGAGGTGAGAGCTCAAGTAGTTGAATCCCTGATGCTCAAATGGGAAACCTAGAATGAATTCCATACTCCTGTCTTAGATGGACTAAACCCAGCAGTTTGGACATTTAGGGGGGAGCGTTTCCTCAAACTTAACATAACCTTTGGTAGGATTTGGATGCTGAATGTCCCCCAAATATCCATGTGTTAAAGGCTTGGTTCCTAGGGCAGCACACTGGGAGTTGTTAGGAATTTTAGGATATGAGGCCTAATGGAAGGCCCATGGGGCATTTGCATGGGGAGTGTCCCCAGCATGGAGTTTTTGTGAAAGGATTGCTATAAAAGCCTGAAGTTAGGGTCAGTGCTGTGCCATAGTGGGTAAAGCCTCCACCTGCAGTGCTGCATCCCATATGGGCACCAGTTGCTGGTTCAAGTTCCAGCTGCTCCACTTCTGATCCAGCTCTCTGCTATGGCCTGGGAAAGCAGTGGGAGTTAGCCCAGGTGCTTGGGCCCCTGCACCTGTGTGAGAGAACCAGAAGAAACTCCTGGTGTGGGAGACCCAGATGAAGCTCCTGGCTCCTGGCTTCGGATCAGCGCAATTCCAACCGTTGCTGCCTTCTGGGGAGTGAACCAGCAGATTGAAAACTTTCTCTCTCTCTCTCTGCCTCTGCTTCTCTGCAATTCTGTCTTTACAATAAATAAATAAATAAAAATCTTAAAACAGCCAAAAAGTTGACCTCACCCAGTGCCTTCCTTCTTCTTGGCTTTCCATGTGATCTTTCCTCTGTGTGTGCTCTACTGTCCACCATGCGATAGCATCCATTTCACTTTCATCCTCTCAACCTGTGAGCTAAATTGTCCTTTCTTTCATAGCTAGCTTGTCTCCAGTAATTTTTTGTAGTAATAAAATTCTTACTAATACTCATAAACATTTTTATTAAAATTTTTCTTCACATTACTCATGTGGAAATGGTCTAAATGCTACACATAGCAGTTGTGGAGGAGAAGGGAGGTAGACACATTCTCATGCCTTTGGTACATATAGAGGAAAGGACTTAGCCATAGATGAGGGAGTGGACAGTTCTGATGGATGCCCTATCCTCAATAAAACCTTAATACTTAACAAAAAAAAAAAAAGAAAAGGGAAGTATTGAGGATGATTTTCCAGGTTTGTGGATTGACATATGCTTTGTAAAAGATGGTGAGACCATTTAAGAGTCTAAGTAGGTCGGCACAGTGGCTCAATAGGCTAATCCTCTCCCTGTGGCGCCGGCACCCCGGGGGTTCTAGTCCCGGTCAGGGCGCTGGATTCTGTCCCAGTTGCTCCTCTTCCTGTCCAGCTCTCTGCTGTGGCCCAGGAGTGCAGTGGAGGATGGCCCAAGTGTTTGGGCCCTGCACCCACATGGGAGACCAGGAAGAAGCGTCTGGCTCCTGGCTTCGGATCAGCGCAGTGCGCCAGCCACAGCACACTGGCCACAGCAGCCATTGGGGGGTGAACCAACGGCAAAGGAAAACGTTTCTCTCTGTCTCTCTCTCTCACTGTCCTCTCAGCTTGTCAAAAAAAAAAAAAAAAAGAGTCTAAGTAAGAATGAGCAAAAGTTGTTTGTCATGTTGAATAGAACTGTAGAGTAGATGAAACAAGACAAGAATTTAGAAGAGACTAGAATGTCAATATATATTTTTTATGGAAATGGGTGAATCAGTGTTATATCAATGGCATGTCAATATGAGAAAAGCAAATAACATCTAAATTCCCCTGGGGGTTATGGTACACTGGGAAAAAAGACTTGAAAGAAATGATACATTATATTCTTGAATTAATGTTACAAAAAAGAAGTCTAGGAAGATAGAAGATGTCATAGGAAGACAATCTACTTTAGAAGTTGAAAAAGTTGACAGCTCAAATTTTGTCCCTGCGGAGACAGTGTTGTACAGGTTAAAAGGCGGAACAACATTACAGGCATTTAAAACAATATTGTTTTACATTTCTGTGGAAATAAGGAAATGAGTTCATTTGAGGAACTAAAAAGTTGCCAGTGTTGCTGGGAAATAGTGAACAAAGGAAGAAGTAGGTTAAAATTCAAGTTACTGAGTCGGATTGAAGAAAACATTATTAGATTTTACAAAAGTTATTTCTGTTATTAGGATTTTTTAACTTGAGGTAATACAGCTTAACCCTAATGCCAGTCCTAAATGTTCTCAGTTGTTCTGAGAGTTCTGCTATTAGGTCTTTGGAACACACATCACACAAAATTGGGGTTCTCAATATATTTCAAATGAACTTGTAATCAGATCAATTGTCTTGTATGTTCTATAGTAAAGTATTACAATGTCGGGTAGAACATTGGTGAAAAAAGAGAATGTATTTAATATATTAAATCCCAAGGGAAAAAAACATACCAGTCTGATATTTATGTATGTCCTTATACCTTGAATGGAACTTCATAAAGAAAAATCACGTGTGTTATTGCTCCTAAGAGCCTTTGCCTTCAAACAAAATCTTAGGAAATATATTCTTGAAAGTTACCCATAGCTAAGGCTTGGCCATGCTAAAGGCAAGAGACCAAAACTCAATCTTTAGGGGTGGCCAGGAACCAAACACTTGGTCTCCATCATGTGCATCCTCCCAGGGTACACATTAGCATGAGGCTGGAATTGAAAATAGAGTCGGGACTTGAGTACAGAAAGTCTAATATGGGATGTTGGCATATCAAACAGTGACCTCACTGTGGCACCAAATGCCCACACCAAGGCTACTATTAATCACTTCTCTAGTGAAATATGTCCATGGCTAAACCCCAGGTTACTTACAGTCACTTGGATTGATATAATGAATCTACAATGAGTAAATTACAGTTCCACTTAAGGATCACGTTTCTTCTTTAAGTGAAGGAGAAAATGTGAAGAATAGATTTAAATCAACTCTTCCACTAATGCCAGACATATTCTAAACATTTCAAATCTATTGACTCACTTAATTGTTGCAACCAACCTATGAGGCAGATACTATTATAATGATTTTAGAGCTATGCAGATTAAATTACAGGTGGTTATTTAACTTGCCTAAAAATGCAAGATGGAAGTTGTAGACTGGAATTTAAATGATGCAGTCTTGTTTTAGAATTCACATTGTCAGGGCCGGCGCCATGGCTCACTAGGTTAATCCTCCGCCTGAAGCACCAGCATCCCATGCAGGTGCTGGGTTCTAGTCCCAGCTGCTCCTCTTCCAGTCCAACTCTCTTCTGTGGCCCAGAAGGGCAGTGGAGGATGGCCCAAGTGCTTTGGACCCCTGTACCCGCACAGGAGACCAGGAAGAAGCACCTGGCTCCTAGCTTTGGATCAGTGCAGTGCTGGCAATAGCGGCCATTTGGGGAGTGAACCAACGGAAGGACGACCTTTCTCTCTCTCTCTCTCTCTCTCTCTCTCTCTGTCTCTCTCACTGTCTGCAACTCTACCTGTCAAATAAATAAATAAAATTAAAAAAAAATTCACATTGTCAGCTCTCACTGATTGGATTTTTTGGGGTGGGGTGGGGCAGTTGTTAAAAGATGTATTTGATATTTTATTTAAATGAAAAAAGATCCATGTGAACTATATTGCAGAGTAGATCTCCAAAACTGACTTGGCCAAATTCCTATATGTTATCTTTTCTTATGTGGCAATATAATTTAAAAGGTACATGTCTTACAGAAATTTGTTAAGCTGTCAGTTTCTTATAATTGGAGATATATTATTGCATTCATAAAAACTGCTATTCAAATTACTTTTTCTTTTCTATTTGAGCAACTACAAAATAGAATTAAGGATTTAATGGAATCACTGGTTTAAACTAAACACTTAATGGTGAATTCAAATGTAAAATTGATTATTATTAGAGAGTATTTAAATATGTTTTAATTGATGGAGTAAAATCTGAATAAAAAAGAAAAATAATGTCTATCTTAAATCTCTCCCACTCACTTCTTCAAATGTTGGAATCAAAGAAAGAAAATCTTAGTTTAATGGGCATCATAGAATTTTTGACTCTTTGTTTTGAAAATAAAATTTCCATAACTCTCTAGAGTTACTTACCAATCTTAAAGTGTCTGTGGATACCACAATTCACAAAAACTCATTATATAACATTTAGACACTTATTTATGTATTTATTGTTTTTTGAAAAGCAGAGAGCTAGGGACCAAGAGAGAGATCCCATGTATCTGCTGATTCGCTCCCCCTAAATGCCCAAAATTTATCTAAGCCAGGAGTGTGCAACTCATTCTGGGTCTCCCATATGAGCTACAGGGATCCAAATACTTGATCCCAGAGTGTGCATTCATATAAAGCTGCAATATCGTAAGTGGAATCACAAATTGAATCCAAGCACTTGATGTGAGACAAGGGAGTATGAAATGAAATCTTTTTTTTTTTTTTTTGACAGGCAGAGTGGACAGTGAGAGAGAGAGAGAGAGAGAGAGAGAGAGAGAAAGGTCTTCCTTTGCCGTTGGTTCACCCTCCAATGGCCGCCACGGCCGGCACGCTGTGACTGGCGCACCGGGCTGATCCAAAGCCAGGAGCCAGATGCTTCTCCTGGTCTCCCATGCGGGTGCAGGGCCCAAGCACTTGGGCCATCCTCCACTGCACTCCCTGGCCACAGCAGAGAGCTTGCCTGGAAGAGGGGCAACCGGGACAGAATCCGGCGCCCCGATTGGGACTAGAACCTGGTGTGCCGGCACCACAAGGCGGAGGATTAGCCTATTGAGCCACGGCGCCGGCCCGAAGTGAAATCTTAACCACTGAGCCAAATACCCCCCTTTCTGGAGGATTTCATGGAGACTGTCAAGGTGTAGACCTGAAAGTCTACAGGCCACTCACTGTTTTAATAACCATGGTTGCTCAGTGTAGCATCAAGTCCCTTTGAAGAGTTGGGCAATTTTATTATATATAACTGTAAACATTACCCTCTAACTGTATTAAAATTATCTCAGTATGAAACTATTCATCACTATTACAGGAATGTGAATCAATGAAGCACAGATTTCAAATGCCCCATAAGACAGTCACACAATTCTAAGTATATACTTCTAGGTATGATTCAAAGTATAAGATTTCTTATTACAGTTTTGGCCTTTAATAGTTCCTATTTTATTTCCTTGCTGTCAATGTAACTGAAAATATCTACTGAGAAATATGGCTCCACTATTGTTAAGGATCTTTTTTGAAGGTTGTTTTCATTTGGCTTTTTTTTTCTGAGATATTTTAGTGTTCAGAATTTAATTCTAGGATAAAGTGTCAAATATGAGGTTGCTGGCTACATAAATACTAACCCTCTACCCCCAATTCAATTTCAAAGAGCAACTCAGGTGAGAATAAATAAATAAATAAAAGGTTTGGTTAATATTGGACATTTGCTTGGTACCCTGTCATTCAAAACTGCTTCCATTTAACCACAAAATTTACAGTGACACGTGAATGATGTATAATGCAGTATAATTACTTACGGGGTCTTTGAAAAGAGAAGCCCCCTTTTTTTCCAAGTGATTTAACTTTGAAAAGGAATTACTTCACATGCCCAACAAATACTATTAAAAGGCACTTTATGAGGCTTGTTTTCTGTATATTTCCACACATGGACAGACTATTGTGTGTTCCAAAACCTGTATTTACATGACACACTTTTATGGTCCAATGGGCAAACAATAGTTAGTCCTAAAATAACATCACAGTAATAACTACAGTCAAGACAGCAAGTACACTCCACCATTATTATCCACATCAGACTGCTCCAGATGGGATATCCATGGTGGAGTGCTGACCATAGTGAACACAGGACAACTGTTTCTGGAACATTTGTGCACTCCTAAGCACAACAGTATTACGCACAAAATAATGTGTACAAAAGCCCTTTTGATCAGACGAAATGTGTTGTATAATAAATATTTTTCACCTGAATTTTGTCAATGTTACACATTGAAGATAAATTACTTTAAGGGTGATTTAGCCCAATTTCACTGGCTGTGAAGTGGGTTTACAGACACTTTGTAGTAGTAATGTTTTTGAGTCAGATCATTCTTTGTTGGTTGTGGGGGCAGGGAGGGAAGTGCTATCCTGTGCGTTGTAGGATACTAAGCAGCATCTGTGGCCCCTACTGATTAGAAGCCAATACGTATCCTTCAGTGCTGTGACAACCAAAAGTATCTCCTTGATGAGAGTCACTGAAGCAGAGGAATGAACACACAAACACTCCTTCAACTAATTAAATCATACTGCTTCTCTTTATCAATAGCAGACTTTTATTAGTTTTCAGGTATAAAATGTCAATTTTCTTTTTCAGTGTGTTCTTGGCTTGCTTTACCTTGCATGGCTCCAATGTGCAAACATTGTGTATCTACAATATTATCTCCTACATTTTATATTTAGACAGCAAGAAAATAAGATGGGAAACATTACAGGTTAGATAACGCAAGGGAATATTTTAAGAGAAAGTCTCAGTTGTCCATGGAGGAAGGCATTTGGCTCTTGGAGGCCTACAGCTCAGGGCTAAGTCTTGCCCAACATAAGGAAAAATAACCGACTGACGAATAGTTCACCACAAAAGTGACTCCTAGAATCAATGGGTTTTTCTGTTGTTTTCTCATGCTATTCTTTTGGAATAAACAGGCTGTTTCCAGGAAATTGGGTAGTTGCAAGGAAGAAAGGGACAAGATTATTTGCCACACCACTGATCATAAACATGACTTGAATTGTAATATTAAATAGAAAAAGAGTCAGAATTCCTGTTTCTGCCTCATTGTGAGTGTCCACCAGTGGGTCTAATTATCATGCTAAGACTGTCAATTCTGTCATTAGATGTAGTCAGGGATTCATCACTTTAGTTAATCAGAAATTCTGCTTTGCAGAGAATAACCATAAATACATGAATTATCAATTTTCAAATTAGGAGAATATAATAAAAGTCTACTTATTGCTACATTTTTTCTCATGCTATTTAATCTTTTTTCTTTGACAATTTAAAAGGGATTTCAGGATATTTTGTTTGCGTTAAGGTTATCACTGTTAAGCTAATTTATCATTAGTCTGTAGCTATGAAGAAGTGCCTTCTGATAAGGATTTCTGACTAATGTAATGCCAAGAAAAATAGCTCTTAACATACAATATTGGCATTAAAATATTGACAGGGACTAATAAATGCAGTGGCAAAAATAACAGTCTACACTATACATAGCATTGTATTGTGTACAATACACAGTATGTAAATGCCAAAAACAAATTAACAAATTAACAAATATTTTGAAAGGTCAAAATGTCATTTATTTAAAAATACCTACAATATGGAGGAGTTGCTTTGCTAAATATTAGAGTATATGATAAATAGAGAAAAGAATTTCATTATTTGTGTTTTGGTAAATAAATGTTTACCCTTGGTAATTTTTATTTTAATAGTGAATTAATTTTCAACATACATGCAAAATATTCCTTATGCAAAATTATTTAGTGTGCCAAATGTATACCTGTCATTTTATATTCTCCTGTCTTCAATTGCTCAAAATAACTTGATGTATACATTTATTATTATCAAGCTTATCTAAAAATATAAATCTGCAAAGACAAACAACTGTTGGGAGGTAAGGAAGGAAAAGCATAATCTGTTTGAATCAACAGGCAATTCAAAATTCCAAATAATGTATGTTTTAAAGAGATGGGGATACTGAATAAATTTGATAAATTATCAAGTTTATTTTATTTTTTATGTATTTTATTTGTACTTCTCAAAAGTCCTTATACATAAGGAACAAAAGAAAAATCATCCTACAGTTCATTATTATGATTTCAAAAACTGGCACCCATTTGCTTAGTGGACAGAGTGTTAGCTATATATTATAAAAGACAACTTCAAATCCTGTTAAGGTTATATTTTTATTAAAATTTCCATTAATTTTTTCACCAATGTGATTATAGATTAATATTAATTAATTCTTACCATTTTTTGAAGAAATAAATGGAGCCATATCTGATTCAAAGTTAAACAAGACACAGTATGCAGGCTCTCTTGGTAACCCTTTCCTGGGGTTCAGAATTGGTTGGGGAGAAAGGGAATAAGATATCTTTAATGGCATTTTATTGAACTTAGCAATTTAAATGGCCTACCCTGATTTTTGAATATATCAAATTACCATATGGATAATGTCTTTCTCATCAAATCCAGCTCTCATTGTTTACCAAGAAAATGACAAAGGTAATTTTTAATGTTGGATATATTACTTAATCATATGAGTCCCTGATATATTAATGAAAGTTCTGGGATGAGACGTCTCTGTGCTAAAAACTTCTACATCACCCAATAGATTAACATTATAAAAACTGACAACAGCAACCACTAGCATTGCTTTTTTTGAGTTTTAATTCATTATTATAGCAAATGAAAAGTGTATCTCAAGAAGGTAGAATCTTTATGCTCCTTGGGGAATTCTGTGATGTTAAGGTGGACCACTAGGTATCCTATTTGTGCAACATTCTAAAACTCTTAGGGAAGATAGGGAAAAAAGACTTTGGTATTGAGGAATTTATCCCTTGATCATTGGAAACAATCCTTTACAGACAAAAGTGTAAGAAAAGATTATCATAAACTCCCAGGAAAGAATGATTCAAAGAGGGATGCAAATATACCTTAGAACTCTTAAGATTTTGTAATTAGTTTGAAAATCATGTTCTCTGAAGCACTGCAAGACCAAAAGAATTCATGCTTAAGACTCATCTCCATCATCTCACTGTGATGGGAAGTTTTGGAGCCTGGCACTGTGATGTTAATATTTAAAAGAACCTACGGACCAATATGTCTTTATATCTTGCTTGCTTGTTTTTTTGTTGCATATAACACAAGAAGTGTAGTCTTTAATCTCTTTAGAAAACAGTGCAGTAGAAAAATACGTTAGAATATATTCCTGAATGTGACAGGCAAAAGAGAAAATGTTGAAACCCTCAACACCAAAACGCATGTGTTAAATATTTTAAGATATATTAGACTATTATTTTTAGCAATAAAATTAAGTGCCAACATTTATTGGAAATATTTTGTGTGTACATGACATTGCCAAGTGCTTTTAATCTCATTAAACACTAACAGCCACCCTATAAGAAAGGCATTATTATTTTCCCATTATAAAGATGATTCAAGTGAGGTTCGGGGAAGTTAATTAGTGAGTACCAAATATTTATCAAACAACAGAGTTAGACAGTGACAACTTCAAAATGTCTATGTGGGAATTCTTACAAGCAACAACTTTGCTGGAAGTAGTATCAAAAGCATTGGTTTCAGAGAAGCATAAAAAATTGAATATGTATTGTCTATGTGATAAATTGGGAAAGGAGGTACAGTGTTCCTTCTTAAAGTTGTCTTAAATCTGGGATTATTACACCACTAATAAAATGTTCCAGCAACCTACAGAATGATATGCCAATCAAAAGGAGTGGAAAACAACATCATCATGCCCAAATCTCCCCTAAAACACATGCAATCCATATGGGGCTTGGGTGATCTTGAGCAGGGGTTCAGCACTTTTTCTCTAAGATTGGGTTTCATTCTGCTAACAGCATTTTGGCTGAGTGCCTGCTAGCAAGCAATTAAGACTTTGTGCTTGCCTGCATTTTAGTAGCTCTCCTTATGAAACATGCAGCCACATGGGAGCAGAAGCTGTGCCAGCAGGGGTCATGGTCTGGGAGCAGCATCAGGAGAGCTTGTATGCTCTGAGGACCCATACTCTTGTGTGAAATTGAGGAGAGAATGGATGATTGATTGGTTATGCCTATGGAAGAAGTTCAAGAAAGGACTCTTTTTAAGACGTGGAAACTAATGGGAAGATGTTAAAAGAAAAGTGAAGAGAAAAAAGCAAAGTTACCAGAGACACTAAGGAAAAAGGAGATAAATCAATTGCTGAAAATCAAGAACCAATTGATTTAGCTAAGAAGGTGATAGGAAATAGACCTCTCATAAGAAATTCTTACCACTGAAATGATGCCTTCATTCAGTAGAAACAACATACAAGCACCACATACCTGAAGTGTGCCAGGTTCTGTGCTACAGACCGAGGATGTGAAAATGAGGGAGAGACCTACATGTGAGGGAGAGTGAAAGGATAGGCAGAGCCACTGTGCACGTCACCCTCGATGGCAGGGCTGCCGTGAATAAAGAAGCCAGTAGAGACCAGCAGCCCACACGGCTTCTCTCACCCCAGCCTCACTTTATTTTGTCTGGAAACCATCCGGACAGAGCTTGGCCTAAGGTGTGGTGCTTAAAAGAATTAGAAAGCTTTATGTAAACATGAAATAGCCTCCTTGAGTAGGATAAGCCTTTCACAGTTGAAAATGACACAGGCCAGATCAGTAGTTCCCCACTTGATTGATTATTCAAGCCCTCCTGGGTGTGATTTCACAGTACAGACTTTGCTGCTGTCTCCTGAAGTTCTGGTTCGGTAGACCTAAACAGATAGATTCTCATGATGTAAACAACGTCCTGAACAATTTTGCAAGGAATGGAAATCTCAGAAACATTATTCATTCACGATATATTGGTTAAAATTAAATGAAGAACTACTTTCTCATTAACTGTACCGTGCATATTCTATAAAAATCTAAAATAAAGGTCAGAAAACTGACCTTTTAATTACTAACATAGTCCCTTGAACAAGCAATCTCATTAGCAATATGAAAGCACAGTTATACACATACATATTGTTTTCAGAGATAGATCTGTTACTTTAACCATCATGAATGTATATTATTAGTAATCTAACCATTCTTACTTTTGGAAAGGTGAATGGACAGTATGTTTCTGTTGAGCACTCATCATTGACTCAGCGTTTTGATTTTGGACTTTTTTGTGACACACAAAAGTTAGAACTTTATTAAGATAAGTCTGGGTCAAAAATATTTCTAAAATATTTTTAACATGACCAAAGCTTTGCCATTAAAGTTCTTTGGTGTAAAACATTATATACTTTTTGTAATATAAATCTTTGTTTAAGCAAAATGTTGGGCCCCGCACTGTGGTGTAGCAGGTAAGCTGCCGCCTGTAGTGCCAGCATCCCATATTGGCACCAGTTTGAGAGCTGGATGTTCTTCTTCTGGTCCAGCTCTCTGATATGGCCTGGGAAAGCAGTAAAATATGGGCCAAGTGCTTGAGTCCCTGCACCCGTGTGGGGAGACCCAGAAGAAGCTGCTGGCTCCTGGCCTCAGATCGGTCCAGCTCCGGCCATTGCAGCCATTTGGGGAGTGAACTACTGAGTGAAAAACTCTCTCTCTCTCTCTCTCTCTCTCTCTCTCTCTCTGTAACTCTGGCTTTAAAACAATAAATATATAAATCTTAAAAAAGAAAAATCCTATGATAATACTTAATGTGTCAGAAAAAAAAAAACAAGATTATAATTGCTTAGTGCAGGGTAACCGAAGTATCCAGCACCATGTCTTTGGCTACCACGTGAGCTACAGTTACACCTCCTAACTCTCCTCTTCAGAACACTGGAATTTTGCAAACTATAGATGGGACACAAAGACTACCATTTTAAAATGTAAATTAACCCCTACACATTGGGCATTATAATAATATCAATAAAAACAGGAGATTAATCCCTAATTGGTTGTCCATTTGAGTTAAATTCCCCCATGCCTTAGACAAGTCAGGGAACTGTGTATAGGTGGCAGAATCCGGCACTCTGATTCACTTCAGGGGCACAATGAGTGGTGCAAAGAACATGAGCCTATTTGTTAAACCCAATTAGATCTGATTTTCTAATCTTCATTCATTCACTGGCTCAATTACCTAAGTTAGTTAGTGAAACTTTCTGAACCTTCTTCTCATTGCCTGTAAAGTGCAGATAATAACTTCTACCTATCACTCTGATGGAGCTCAGGCTTTTGCACTGAGAATGGCACACTGCATTTCTTCTCTTTCCTGTAAACAGTTCACATTAGGTATGTGGGAAGTTGTGCTAACTCCTTCATGTCTATTCAGAGCTCCTCCTTTCATTTTCCTACACTACATGAACTCCTTGTGATAGAAAATAATAATGACCCTCCATGAGCCTGAAATTGCTGCAACTTCTGCCCTGGAACTGAGGAGAATATCTTAGTAAATTCCAGGTTCTAAAATGTATTAGTCACACCTAAGTTCATTGTCATTTCTTTTTTTAAGATTTTTTAAGACAGAGTTACAGAGAGAGGTAGAGATATCTGGGTCACTCCCCAGATGGCTGCAATGGCCAGAGCTGAGCTGATCAGAAGCCAAGAGCCAGGAGCTTCTTCCAGGTCTCTCACATGGGTGCAGGGGCCTAAGGACTTGGACCATCTTCTACTGCTTTCCAAGCCATAGCAGAGAGCTGGATGGGACTAGAACTGGCGTTCATATGAGATGCTGGTGCTTCAGGACAGGGCTTTAACCCACTGTGCCACAGCACCAGCCCCTATTATCATTTCTTATATGATCTTCAGATAGTTTTATATGGGATCCCAGTAGGTAAGATTTATGCAAATTACTGCATTTTCAATATATTCACTAAAACACAGAAATCTAGATAGGTAAACCCTATAGGTTGGCAAAGGAAAGAGTAAACTCTTTAAGCAAAGTACAGATATTTTGTGCAAAAAGGGTGTGTGTGTGTGTGTGTGTGTGTCACACACATATGAGGTCCATTATGACTGCAGGGAAAAGAAAAACAATGAAAACGACAATAAAAATGGTGAGTTTCCCGGAGGTGGGAATTCCATCTCATTTCTTTAAAAAGATTTATTTATTTATTTGAAAGTCAGAGTTACACAGAGAGAGGAGAGGCAGAAAGAGAGAGAGAGAGGTCTTCCAACCAATGGTTCACTCCCTAATTAGCCACAATGGCTGGAGCTGGGTGGATCCGAAGCCAGGAGCCAGGAGCCTCTTCCAGGTTTCCCATGCGGGTGCAGGGGCCCAAGGACTTGGGCCATCTTCTACTGCTTTCCCAGGCCATAGCAGAGAGCTGGATCAGAAGTGGAGTAGCTGGGACTTTAACTGCCGCCCATATGGGATGCCGGTGCTTCAGGCCAGGGCATTAACCCACTGCACCACAGTGCAGGCCCCTCCATCTCATTTCTGAGATTTATTTTTTAACTGGCACAGGCAAAACAGACAAGGAAAAACAACTTAGTATGCACAGCTTACTACATAATGTACAAACGAGATAGTGTAGTGACACATGGTACCTTTATAGCTCTTGTATAATGTCTAGATTTTTCCAAAACATGAATGTAATATAAGCCTAAACTGATGCAATTTGAATAAGTATTTATATTTCTTTCAAGTAAAATGTCATCACCTGTTTGAGCAAATGTGTCACCATTGGGAGGAAAACTTCCCTAAATTCTGCTCTATTAATCTACTTCAAAATGACTTTGTAAGGACCTAGTGCTGAGAACCCAATATTTTGCTTTGGCAAGGAGGCTTTGTAGAAATATTTGCAATATTTTGTGCTAATCCCTCTACAAGTCATTTTGGTGTGGCAAATATTTGTTGTAGGAGACTTCCCTACAGTAACAGAGTACATCAATCTGTTGTTTTAACCTTTTGAAAATAATTCCTGTGTCTTCTTGGAGGAAATAAAGAGTCCTTGATGAAACCTTTTAAGTTTTCAAGTTCTTTGCACTAAGGTGCCTGGGCGAGAAATGAGCAGGCTACCTCAAGGGAACAGATAAAAGGGAACCGAGTGCATCTCTGCTTACTCTCTTGGCTCATCAAGTTATGGATATGAGGGACCTAAAAAGTAAATGGTGGTCAAGAGGAACAAACACATTTATTAGAGCAGTTAGGAAAGACTGCTTTGATATTTGCCAAGATCCTTCTCAATAACATGTTTGGCAGCTACCAAATGACATGGCCTGCCCAGAGTTGATTTTGACGAAGCCTCTGGGATGTGTTAAAAAGTAAACCAGAGCAAATCACGTACTGGAAAGCATAACTCAATCAAGAAAAAATGTATGATTAAGGGTGACATGGGCAAGGAAAGCTTTGCCAGAGCTCAGGGTAAATATTTGTATCAGTGTGAAGAGAAAGCTTCGTGACACTGATGTCAACCAGCTGGAATTTTCATTGTTTATAAACTTTTGTTGTTAGAGTTGAATTCTGGCAGAAAAGGTACCAAAGAAAGAGCAGTTTCCCAGCACAAAAGTTTGAATTGTGATAAGGCAGCTTGACCAGAAATGAATGCAGCGATGCAAAGTTTCAGCCACTTTTCCTTGCAGAATTCTCTTGCCAAGAAACAACCTTCTTGCCTTAAATCTCACTTTGACAAAATTCAGTGGGATTAGCAAAAGGAAAAGTTTCTGTTTTGTTTTGTGTTATAAGGGTTTATGACTTCTTTTCCTTGGTAAGATGATCAGAATATGGGAAAAAAACTAAGTGGGTTTTTACTCATTTTTTTTTCTACAAAAGAATACTGCCATATGACTCAGATATTTTAATGACTGAAAGCAAAAGACTTAGGGATTGAACTCAAATTTTTGAATGGTGTCTATTAACTTCATGAGCTTTGGTTATGTACATTTTTACATCATGGTAGACTATTGCATGTCTTAAAACTAAGCAAATTGAAAAGCTGAGGAAACTGGGGCCTCTGATGTACTGCATGAGCTAAGCTGTCTCTTGTGATACCAACCTCCCACATCAGAGCATATGTTTGAGTCCTAGCTGTCCTGCTTCTTATCCAACTATTTGTTAATGCACTTGGGAAAGCAGTAGAAGATGGCCTCAGGTCTCTGTCACCCACATGGAAGACCCAGTTGGAGTTCTAGGCTCCTGGGTTTAGCCTGGATGAGCCCTGGCTTTTGCTGTGACTTGCAAGTCAATCAGACAGTGAAAATCTTCCTCTATCTCTCCCTCTCTCTCTGTCACCCTGTTTTTCAAATAAATAAATAAAACAAATCCTTAAAACGATAAATAAACAACCTGGGCACTTGATTTAACTCACCAACTATTTCTACTAAACAGAAATACAGAAATATGTTTTTTCTCACTAAGCTATATTTTGTTGTACATTTCAGAACACTGGGGGTAGTCAAAACAGAAATCAAACAATGGGGCTATATAAAAATCTACAGTAGGTCAGAGCAAACAGCCTTCAGGGAGAGAAGAGGGATTGTTGTAGACTGACTCCTAGCACTTAGTCTTCCTCTCTGAAAAGTACAGATGCTCATGTTGGCAAAGGACTCACAGAGCTTTCCTAGTTTCAGAGGTGACTTTGTGTTAGAAAACTTCTCTGCAGGATGAATGTTCTCTAACAAGTGTTGCTTGCTTCCAACCCAGGGTACCTTGGAAATTCCAACATGATCCACTTTCAATGAATGAGATTCACTGGACAGAACATAAACCGAACTTAAAATTCATATACAAAGTACTGCTTTTTAAGAAATAGCTTGGATGCCAAATATAGCTCAATTTGATTCAACTAATATGTAATGCAATAAGAATTGCAATGATGACTTGCTTTGAGAAGGCTGCACTACCTCCATCCAAGAAGGAGATCAAACTTGAGAGGCCCTGAACTTGCTCCCCACCCCCGAGCTTAGAATGAACTGAAGGGTTGGGCCTGCCAATGCAGAAATAAGGAACATCAGGGTCATAACCACATTACTCAGATGCACTGAGAAGAGCAACCAAGCCCCTGCTGGTGTAACTAAGAAATCTTCTCTTTCAGTCCCGGGCTTTTGAGAGCTGGATTACTAACTAATTGTAAACTAGGAAGTGGACTGAACACGAAAACTTTTCATTATGAGTTTCTGAGCTAGCTTCTCCACTTGTGTGGAAGTTTCTAGTCTACAGTGGCTGAGGAAACAACCTTTAGAGTGGGCCTGTGTCTGAGGCATCTCATGATCGTATATTTTCAGGCGCTGAAAATGGGGCAAAGACATCCACCAAAGTTTGCACATATCTGTTTCACTGTGGTGCACTCAAAGTCCATGAAACACAAACGAAAGCCTGCCAAACAAAGATGCTAGGGAGGTATTTGTTGTAGCAGTTAAGATGTTGCTTGGGATGCCCACCCCACATATCAGGATGCCATCCTGCTTCTCCTTGCAACCTAGTTTCCTGCTACTGCCTGCCTTGGGAGGCAGTAGTGATGGTTTAAGACACAAATTGAGTTTAGGCTCTTGGTTTCGGCCTGGCCCAGCCCTGGTTTTTGTAGGCATTTGGCTAGTGAACAGATGGGATCTCTCTCTCTCTCTCTCTCTCTCTCTCTCTCTCTCTCTCTCTCTGCCTCCACCCCTTTCATTGCAAATAAATAGACAAAACAAAGAAGCAAACTATCTGTGCAGAGCTAGAAATCCTGCAAGATGTCACACAGATGTTGGGTCTGATCAACCTGTCACTGAGTTACTTCTTTCTTATCTCCTACCTCTCAAAGAAAGGACACTCTCTAGGTCATTCTGTGCTGTGGATTGGGACCCTCGGGCATTATATTTTAATTAAATGGTCAGATTATTAATGCGTGAAAATCAGTCTCTGCAAGTGTTGAGCTAACCATTTTTCATACATAATGTGTCCATATCAACATTATAACAGCCATCTACTAAAGATTGACATGGTCACACTTAAAGAAGAAGCCCTGATAAATATTTGAGTTAAAGATTCTTGAGATCATGTTCAGGAACTAAGAGGCCAGATCTCATTGCTGATTTTTTTTCTCCTGCTGTGTGGTGATAAAGAAATCACTCAGCTCCTCTGTTTGTCAGTCCATTTAACATGAGTTTATGGTACACTAAGGTACATTAAACATTTTGTTAAAAAGAGAGAAGGTTCACAACAACTTTTAAAAATGTAACCCTATAACCTAATGCCATATGTTGGGATAGCCTAATAAATCGTATCTCCTTCCCTCACTTCGATCTTGCATTACTGTGGAAGGTACCAAGTTAATATAATTTTTACCTGTTGCCTGGCTACATTTAATTGGTATAAGTTAAGGAAATCAGTCTTTCCTAGGAATTTGCAATAAGAATAAGCCATCCCAGCACAGTGAGAAGTCTCTGGAATGGAAGAAATCAAAACACAGGGCCATTTGGGGGCTTTGTACCTCACCATGGACTGAGATAAAATGAGAATGCAATAAGAGGGAAAAATGAAATAGGGAGTTTGAGCAAAGATAGAGTTAGTTTTTATGTTCCTACTACCAGTTAACCTTTGCCTAGCTATTCCCCTTTACCCAAGGAATTCCAGTGTTTTGAAACATTTAAAACCCTCTATTTTCTGACAGTCACTGCTCTCAAGCAAATGATGCAGGCATTTATTAAATGTTTATTGTGTACTAGGCTATTTGTGTTCATTATCTCATTTAATCCCTATAGCAATCTAGGACTTTAAGTAGCCTTATTTCCATTTTATTTATTTATTTATTTGTAAAGATTTATTTATTTATTTTAAAGTCAGAGTTACACAGAGAGAGAGGAGAGGCAGAGAGAGGGAGAGAAAGAGAGAGGTCTTGCATCCGCTGGTTCACTCCCCAATGGGCTGCAATGGCTGGAGCTGCATTGATCCAAAGCCAGGAGCCAGGAGCTTCCTCCTGATTGCTCACGTGGGTGCAGGAGCCCAAGGACTTGAGCGATGTTCTACTGCTTTCCCAGGCCATAGCAGAGAGCTGGATCAGAAATTGAGCAGCTGGGTCTCCAATCAGCGCCCATATGGGATGCAGGTGCCTCAGGCCAGGAAGTTAACCCACTGCGCCACAGCTCCGGGCCCCCATATTTCCATGTTAAAGATGAAGAAGCTGAGGACCACAGAAGGTAACCAACTTATCTAAGGTCACACTGTGACTCAAATCAGGGTGAATCCAAATTCCATCCTCTTGCATTGCTTCCAGCCATCCTTAGAGATCTCATTGTAGAAGAATGCTCCTGCATTAAATAATCAGAGAATATAATAAAATTATGGGTATTGTAAGTACTGTACAATTACAGATAAAAGGATGTCAGTGTAGGATGTACTACAAAGGAAAGTAGCTTGGATAGAACTCTGTTAGTTACTATGAAAGAAAATGTCTCAAACTGACTTCTTGACTCAGATACTCAAGTGACCGAGGGGTAAGCTGTATGTGGCTTCACACACAACTGGATCCAAGGCTCCTCAGAGGTCATCAGGACTCTCAGTCCCTTAACTCTGCTTTCCTCACTGGTCACACTCTCAGATACACTTTCTACAGCTTGTGGTCCTAGCATGTTCCACACACTTTCAGAGCCTGCAAATGTGTACTTAAGTCTTATGTAAAAT
Source organism: Lepus europaeus (assembly GCF_033115175.1). Lineage (NCBI taxonomy): Eukaryota > Metazoa > Chordata > Mammalia > Lagomorpha > Leporidae > Lepus > Lepus europaeus. The sequence continues at coordinate 87,348,610 of NC_084827.1, read as the reverse complement.
AGGGGCCTCTGGTTTAAAATCTTTCCTGATTCCTCAAAGATGTAGCCTAGAGAAGAGCCTGTTATGAGCTCTGAAAATTGATAGAAAGTGGTTAATCATAAATGTCCTGGGTTTTGGTACCAAAAGGCAGGATTGGGCCTCTGGTGGGCATATCTCCATGTCTTCTTAGGAAAAGGCCCTGTAGGACTGCAAGAATGGACTCATTGCCCACACTTACAGATGACACTGGCTGGCATTGAGCAAGGCCAGACTTACCCTCTAAAGGCTGACACTGTGAATAAAACATATGAAAAAAAAAAAAAAGCTTGCAGAAAGTTAATTTTAGCTTTCACTCACTTGGTTAGCCAAATGTAACAGAGAGGGAACTCATCTGTCCAAGGATCTTTTCTCTGAGAACTGTTTCTCTTTAGGAACCATGCTCTAGTCCAGGAAAGTAAAACTGAAGGTGTAGGAGCCCAGAGTCTCCCCTTACAGACTTACAGGTTTGCACATTATTTTCTTTTTTAAATTTTTTTTTTTCTTTTGTTCATGGCTTTGCATTAGAAACCATGTAACTACATTTATTTCCCAAGGGAGGGAGTTGGGTTGAGTGCAAAAAGTAAATCTTAAAAATTCTGCTAAACATCTTGGAGGATATTTTTATGATGTTTTTAAACTCAGATCAGAAGGAAAAGTTCTTTTCCTTTTGTTGTTTTAGTGTTTCAATTTTTATTATTATCAAAATAATGCTAACCTTAAAATCATGTTTTAAATTCATGTCATTTATGAGTAAATACATTCAACAGTTCAAAATAAAATTGATACTAAATTTACACACTGAGGGTGCTTTTTTTTTTCCTACACATGCTTCCTTAGATAAAATCACTTTGTGAATGATCACATCTCTTCAGTGTCACTAAAATTATTAGGTGATTCACCAGAACTGTGACAACCTTCAGTTCCCACCTTCCTTACCAAAGTTTTCTGTAAGAAAATCTGAGATATAATTGCAGGTATTCCCAATCATTTTTTTTTCCTTCTTTGAAATCTTGCAAAATTGATCTAATGTATTCTTTCAACATATGAAATATACAGTTTGGTGCCAATAGTCACCGTGTTTGGGTGCCCAATTTCTACCTCTAAGGTCCACAATCCAACCACAATGGCCAAATCTGACATTCCTGGTGGACCAGGTATTTGCATAGCAGCTGACTTCTTTCCAAGTCTCAGCTCTGAGGAAGTTAAAGAAATAGGATCCTTGGAAGGGGCAGAAAGTCCCCCAGAGGCAATATGTAGAAGATAAATACCAACTGGAATTTCACAGATCAGATGAGGTAATAGCATGGGGGTTATGGTCCAGGCTTGGAAAGATGGTAGCAGACAAAGCTGATGAGCGTGTTTTAAAAAGATTTATTTATTTATTTATTTGACAGGTACAACAACAGAGAGAGAAGGGGAGACAGAGAAAGATCTTCCACCTGCTGGTTCACTCCCCAGATGCCCACAACAACTAGGGCCAGGGCAAGCCAAAGCCAGGAGCCAGAACTCCATCCTGGTCTTCCACATGGATAGCAGAGGCACAGGTACTTAGGCTGTCTTCTGCCTTCCCAGGATCATTAGCAGGAAGTGTGGATGGGAAGCAGGGCAGTCAGGACTCAACCTGGCACTCAGATATGGGATGCCAATGTCACAGGAAGTGGCTTAACCACTGTGTCATAACGCCGGCCTTGCTAGTCAGTATTTAACACCTTTATAACTATAGGTTACTTCTTCTGTACTTGATTCCATGCTCCACAGAGACAACTGTGTCCACCACTACATTTCCTGCCTTGGGGGAGATGTTAAACAAATATGTGCTGGGCTACTTGGAAGAGGAGACAGCTCCTCTTGACACAAGTCGGTGAAAATGCTGACCCTCAAGTGTCCATCCATGCCGAGAGGTTATGATTCTCAGGGTAACAGAATAGGTTATAAATTGGATTCTCCTTGGAGCAAGCGCTGTGGCGCAGCGGGTTATGATGTGGCCTGCAGGGCCAGCATCCCAAATGGGTGCCAGTTTGAGTCCCAGCTGCTCCACTTCCTGTCTAGCTCCCTGTTAATGTGCTTGGGAATGCAGCAGGAGATGGCCCAAGTTCCTAGGCCCTGTACCCATGGGGGAGACCTGGAAGAAGCTCCCGGCTCCTGGCTTCAGCCTGGCATTGCCCTGGATATTATGGCCATTTGGGCAGTGAACCACTGGATAGAAGATCTCTCTCTGTCTCTCCTTCTCTCTGTAATTCTACCTTTCAAATAAAGAAATAAATCATAAAAAAAAGGATTCTTCTAAGAAAAGGAAGAAAATGGATGGTACACAAAGATGCACTGAAGCATAAACGGTTGGAAGTGGGGACAGTGCTAAGGGCCTCACTGGAACCCTCAGGGAAATCAACATTAATGTCTCATGGCCATCCGAGTTTGGGGTGGAGCTTGATGTCCTGGCTGAAAGGTCAGAACTGGGTCATAAAGTCCTTCCATTAGCCATAGTGCTTTGCCACATTCCTAGCAAAAAGTAGAAGACTGCGTTTCCTAAACAAAATGCGAAAATAAAAGAATAAAATCAGACAGATACTCTTGGAAGCAAGACGAACACAACAAAAATGCAAACAAAACACAAGGATATCTAAGAGGAATAAAAGTAGAGCTAGAAGTAGTAAATCAGAACCAAATGGGAGCAGAGAGCTATTTTCCATTTGGCCTCCTTTACCTAGTTCTCTCGCTGGAACTTCTCAGCCTGTATCTTCGCAATGTGGTAAGCACCTGTAATTGATTTATCACTAAAAATCAATGCTATTAAAAACCCACTTGTCTGAAAAGGAAATCTAAATATAAACTTAATATAAATGGGTCTCTATATAATCGTAATTTCTTAATTGGTTATAAACACATAATTCTTTCTCAGGGGCTGGCTTCCCCTTTCCCCAGGGAAAGGATGTGGTACCCCTGGAAAGACTGAGAGCCAGGCATATGTGGGCTGCTGCTCTAGAGCCCAGGGACTGACAGGCAGCCCTGTGAAAGACTTCAGCTCCTTTCTGAAGCAGCCTCATCCCCATGGGGAGGCCGGTTCCTGCCTCTCTTTAACAGCAGCTCCATCTCAAGTAACTCAGAGAATAGAGACTGGGCTCTGGCTGCAGGCAGAAACAGAGAATGGAGATGTACTGCACTGCCCTTGAATATCTACCGTTTCCACTGTACTATCTCCATCTTCTTGTAGCAAGCAGTTTTCTTACAAAACAAAGAAAAGAAATAAAGCAGGAATTATTTTTTCAAAACTTCTAATGTAACCTCTGAAAGTGTCTACCTTCTCCCCAAACCTTAGTAGCACAAATTTAGTATTCAGCAAGCTTTCAAAGGACCATGATTATCCAGCACTAGAAATTTAAAGGAGAAAACAGTTTCTCCCAATTCATATCTTTTAAATCAATCGTCTTAGAATATGTTCACTTGGAATCCAGTATTTGAACACTTGGCCTTCTGTTGCCTGGTCTGTTACTTCTCCATGGATTTTACCTTTGAGCGACTGCTGATAAAATGCTTAAGAGATTTAGGGTGAGTGGGGATAAATTAATATGTCCCAGAGCAAACAGAAATGCAGAATAGTGCTCTCTCCCTCACTCGCTCTCCCTCTCTCTCCCTCTGCCTCTGCATTTTCCCATGAGAAGGCAGATGAAGCAGGGTGTGGACCCTGCCTCTGCACATGGCAGAGCCTGGGCTGCCTCACATTGAGTCCTAAGTCATAACAGCTAGGTTGTCAATGAATTCCATTAGTGCAGCTGGGCCACAGGCACTGGGGGATGGAATGGTGGGCAGTCTCAGATCAGTTCAGGAAGAGCAGGCGTAGGGTGGTAACAACTTTCAGTCATTACTGACCTGGGTTCTATTCAAACCAGTGACCTAGAAATGAAGGGCTCCAAATCCCATTACTAATTCCCCGAGCCATCAAGTCTCCCCTATGGCCTGGATCTTGTCCTGAAACCCAGGTCTCCTGCTGAAATAGCATTAGACAGCAGCCACTCCATTGGCAAGCAAGGCTTTTTACAATAAAGGGGGTGGGGGGAAGGAAATGTGCGCATACAGAGTTGGCTTTAATTATTACTTTCAAGTTGTTCAGCTCTTTTAAACTTAAGAACCTGAACCTTCTTTAAAATCAAATGCTTGCCAGGAAGTACAAGAATGGTGTTCAAACAAACACAGCCTTCTATTTTGTTTGAATGGTACAAATACACATGCCCCCTCCCAAACTGAGGAGTAATGAGAGGAAACCAAATGAGAGGAAGTTCTTGAAAAGGGAAGAAAGAGATTAAATGAGTACTGGGAGGATGAGGAGAATATTTACTGCCAAAGTAAGAGAAGGAGCTGAATAAAAGCCCCCTAAAAACAAAACAAAAAAAAAACAAAAACAAAAAAAAAAAAACCTCCCATCTCCCTTTCTATCTTGGTCTCATTCTCTCAATTCCTCTCATCAGAGGGACGAGCATTTTTCAGTGAAAAAGTAGGATTTTTTTCATGAGTTAGGTGAAGCCTGTACAGCGAGAAAATTGCTCGTCAAGTTTAGTCCTGCGTTTTCAGCCAGAAGCTCCAACTTTACAAATTGCCCTGTAGATGGCGCTACACTCTGCAGTTCTAAGATCACCGCCTCGACAATGAAGCAATTGTTTCCTGTCTCCACTTAGCAATTCCTCCCTCTTTCGGTTCTTTCTGGTTGCATGTTCTATTTATTTTAATGTATACCTTTGTGTAAAGCCTGTCTCTGAGTGGTTAGATGCCCCGTTGATATGTGGCCTTCAATGGGGGAAAAGGGAGTGCAGCCTATTCCCATGACATCTTAAGGCTTTGTAGAGCCAAAAAAGCCTTCTCAGGAACACCTAATCCTTGGGCTCTATCCAAGTACCACAATCTCTCTGTACAACTGACATGGGCCACTTGGGACCCTTGAGAGTTTTAGGTGTGTCTCTCTGAAGTCAGCCCCGGCCAAGCATGAGGCAAATGTGCCCGACCAAAGAAAATAAATTATGTGGACTCCAATTTTCAGCAGTTATGAAGTATTGAATTACACATGTGAAGAATTCACTTTGGGATTAACCCTTTGGAACCGAAACACAATCTTGTCGCAATGCCTGTGAGGGGAGCATGCTCTGTACAGGGCCTGCCTTGCCAAAGATTCAGGGGCAGCTGACCAGGAGGCAAGAAGCTGAGCGGAAAGCCCACGGTAATTAAAGGCAAGTGTCTTCACCTGCTACCTGAGAGCATGCGGCAGGGGATTCTGCCCTGTCTCAGGGTACAGGGTCTGCTGTAAGTTTTGATGGCGCTGTAAAGTTTAAGGATTCGCAGCAAATGCACTTTCAACGCCTAATCAGAGTGCATTTCAGTAAAATGGACACTACCCCTGAAGCTGCTTCTTCATTCTGGTTTAGAGAAGTGGTTGAAAGCCACTGGAACTTGACTGAAATCAGAACTCCAGAACCCCTGAAACAGCATTCATCCTCTGTAGAAAGGGACATCCTGCCCTGCCCCTTTCAAGAATCCCTGGTTCCCCATAACGATCAATGCACTGAGCTGTTGGTAAATGCTGTGGCTGAAATTGAACACGTAAGCCCTGTGGTAGACAAACCAACCACTGCTCTTTATTTCCTCGTTAAAGCTTTGTGTTGAGAAAATTACCATACAAAGGAAATCTCTGATAACAGGACAAAATCAATCTTGAAGAACTCAAAAAATATTTTAAAAGTAAACTTTTCAGTAAAATGTACTTCTTATGTATGCAAATCAGGTTTTGGGGAAATATGCATCCCTGCTTCTCTTCCTCTTAGGTTCATTATCAGAAAGCATGTCATGTGCAGGAGGGGCACTGTGCCTGGGGATTGGCAAACTGTCTTGCTGCAGATCTTTCCCTTACCTCATATGTGTTCCTGGCTACATCATAACAGTGGGACCCTATCCCTGAGAGACACTCTGGAACTCATTCAATCGCCTCATTTTAACCAATGGAGAAATGTAAGCTGGCAGTGATTCTGTGAGATACCAAAAGCCACACAGCTAGGACTAGAAGCCTCCTGGCTTGTGGTGTACTGTGTTGTTTCTAAAACAACAAATCTCTAATAAGACAAATGGCTGTGCTTCTGTGTCTCAGCTTTTCTGGTCGACTCGGAGAAAAGAGAACAACTATCTTCTCAAATACTAGCTATTGTGAGTGATATAGACTACTTTGAGCCACATGTAGAGATTTGGTAGATAATTAGATAATAATAAATGGTGCATTGTGGGGGGAGAGAGAGATTGGGAGAGAGAGCGAGAGCGAGAGCAAGATCAAGAGAGAGAGAGAGACTGAAAGAAATCAAGACGGAGAAGGAGATGAAGTTTCTGACATCATATGGTTGTTGGGTGGAGCAACTAATAAAGTAATTGCTAAGCACTGTGAAATTTGACTGCTGTGTAAAGCTGAACCAGGATGAACCAAAATTTGCAAATGTCATGAGACTTTTATTTTCAACAGGTGGCATTTAAGAATGCAAACGATTAGCACCCAAATGAGAGCTCACTGTAAAGGGGAAAAGATACGGGGATTTACACACTTGGGAAATCAGGGTGACTGAAAAACACTGCTGTATGTTTGCAAGTGTCTGCAGATCCCCTAAGGGAGGGGGATGACTGAGACCATGCCTGGCAAACACTTCTCTTATTTCTACTAGTCAAGGGTTAACATAGGTTTCTTCATAAAATAAGAACAAAAAAGTAAGAAAATCTGTTTCAAAAGCGATAGCCAACTGACACTGCTTGTGGACGAGGTGTGTGAGCCAAAAACCAAAATGAGGAAGGCAATAAAATAATACCAGAGCCCACCCATTGCACCCATCATGTATTTTAACCAAATTGCTTTGTCTGTATCTGATCCACCCTCATATCTTTTCTCAGATAAGAAATAACTTTTTGCTGGCAAGCACCCCAAGTTTGATTTATCACTTGCAATATGAAAAGTCTGCCAAGTAAGCTTTATAATTCCCAGTCCTTAAAATTATTATCATCATTGGGCCTGGAAGTAAGGTTAGAGGTGGTAAATGTGTATGCAGTGTTACAGGCAAAAGGTTGGTTTGTTGAAGTTGGTTCCCTCTGCCAAGAAACTATCATAAAAGGGGTGCCTATTCCATGTCCGACCTAAGGAAATATTTCCGTCAAACTGATTATACATAACAAGGGATTTGTGCACTACAGGGGTAAATTATTTCTCTCTAGCAGGAGACCTGGACTAAAGCAATCTCAGTAACTATAATGGTGACCTGATTTACCTGGCCAAGGAACAAAATTTCTCAACCTGAAGAAATTTCTTTAATATTTCCATTTATTCACTTATTTTTTTTTATTTAAAAGAGAGAGAGAGAGAAAGGGGAGAGGGAGAAAGAGAGAAGTCTTCCACCTACTGGTTCACTTCCCAAATGCTCACAGCAACTATAACTTGGCCAAGTGGAGCCAAGAGAATGGAATTCCATACACATCTCCTATGCAAGTGTAAGGGAACCAACTGACTGAGGCATTACCTGCTTCACCCCAAGGGTCTGCATTAGAGGGATCCTGGAATTGGAAGCTGAGCAGAACTTAACCCCAGGTATTCCAATATAGGATGCTGGTGTCCCAAACAGCATCTTAACTGCTGCAATAACCCTGAGCCCTTAACCCCAAGAAATTACTAAAAAAGGTTACTCTACATTGTGGCAAATTGAAGTCTTCCCCATATGCTGGATAACTGATTGATCAATTGGTTCATTTGAATATTCACAATATAACAGGCACTCAGGAATTTGCCCACAGTGAGGAGTTCTATATGATCCGAACCTCTCTCCTCCCAACCCTATTCCTTGCAAGAATTGTATACATTAGATGCTAGAAATTCTAACTTGCCAGCTCTGCCTCAGTGTTTCATCGGAGAGGCCAGAAGTCAGATTCTCCTAAGTTTTTTTTTTTTTTCATTTTTAAGATTTATTTATTTGTTGGAAAGGCATAGTTACAGAGAGGCAGAGGCAGAGAGAGGGAGTGAGAGAGAGAGAGGGAGAGAGAGAGAGAAGTTTTCCATCTGCTGGTTCACTCCCCAGATAACCACAATGGCCAGAGCTGCGCTGATCCAAAGCTAGGAGCCAGGATCTTCTGGGTCTCCCATGTGAATGCAGGGGCCCAAAGACTTGGGCATCTTCAACTGCTTTCCCATAGCAGAGAGCTAGATTGGAAGTGGAGCAGCCAGAACTCAAATTGGTACCTATATGGGATGTCAGCACTGTAGGCAGCAGCTTTACCCACTACACCACAGTGCCAGCTCCCTAACTTAAGTCTTGACAGCATTTGTTTTAAAAATAATTTGCTTTCAAGTGGTATAGAGCATCCATCTGATGTGTGCACAATTCAGTGTGCATGTACATTTCTGAGGTGAGGTTGTGGCCTGTTATCATTAAAAATAATGTTTAGTTTCTCTTTTTGCCTCTTTTGTTTGTTTGAACATGCAGTGAAAAATAGCTGTTAGAACTTTTTTTGGTAGAGTGCACATATGATTTTTTTTTTTAAACAGACAAAGGCATTTTGACCAATGTGTATTATGAGAGTAGGTTTTATATAAATATATATGTATAAAATATGCTCATTTGCACATGGCTCAGGGGAAGCTAAACTCACTATAGAAACTTCCCCAATGTTTATTTCAGCCTAGTTTTGAAATCTCAATATGTGTAGGGAAAATAAATGCGAATGGAGTATTGTATAGGAAAGACAGCTACAGCCTGCAACTTGAAAATAGATAATTTTGTCACTCCTTTGGTGTCCTCAACCAGACTAGTGATTTTCGAGATCCTCATTATGTGGATGACCCTAAAATATATCTATCACTGACTTCTTTGAGCTCCAGACTCAACCTCCTTACTGACAGGCCGCCTATACTTAGCATAAGCTGAGTGTTCTGTATATGAGAACTCTGCATACAGCATCGCTATTTTCATTTTGTCAATTATAAATTATTCTGAAACAAAAAGGTTATTTACAAAATAAAAAATTAAAAAGAAAGTCAAATCTGGTTTTACCACTAAAAACTGCTCCTTCCCCAAGTTTAGCTTCTGAGGAAAATGTGACTCCATTATGTCCATTATTCTTACAAGAAATCTTAGCGTTGTCCTTAATATCTTTATTGATTTCATAATTAACACTTATAATTTTCACTAACTTTTCCTTCAGGATGTTTTGAATTGAACCACTTCTTACTTTTGTCTACCATTAGCACAAACAAGGACCAAGCCAACATTGTCTCTCTTCAAGAAAGCTCAACAACAACAACAATAACAATAAACAATCCAGTTGAGAAATGGGTAAAGAACTTTGTTAGACAGTTCTCAAAGGCAGAAATACAAATGTAAAACAAATATATGAAAAAATGCCTAACATCACCAGCCATCAGGAAAGTGCGAATCAAAACCACAATGAGATAGCACCTAACTCCTATCAAAATGGCTAAAACCCAAAACACAAAGGGTAAGAGAGTAACACATGCTGGTAAGGATGTGGAGAAGGGGGAATAATTTTACACTGTTTGTGGGAATGTAAATGCAGCCACTGTGGAAAATAGTGTGGAGATTTCTTAGAAAAACTAGAAATATTCTTGCCATATGACCCTGCAATCCCACCACTGGGTATATACTCAAAAGATTTGAACACAATGTATTAAAGAGATATCTGCATCTCCATGTTTATAGCAGCACTGTTCATAATAGCCAAAATTTGGAATCAAACAAGGTATTCATCATCTGATGAATGGATAAAGAAAATGTGGTATATATACACATGGAATATTATTCAGCCATACAAAAGAATGAAATTCTACCATTTGCAGCAAAATGGCTGCAACAAGAAGACGTCATGTTGAGCTGGACCCAAAAAGTCAAATATTACATGCTCTCCATTATATGTGGGAGCTAAAATTTAAGAAACAAGTGAACAAAAAGGAAATGGCTGTATCAGTATTGCAGCAAATATATTTGTAAAACTTGTTTTTATACCTTTGTCAAACCAATGATTAAGAATGCTATAGTTCAGGGCTGGTGCTGTGGCACAGTGGGTTAATACCCTGGACTGAAGCGCCAGCATCCCATATGGGGGCTGATTCTAGTCCCGGCTGCTCCACTTCTGATCCAGCTCTCTGTAATGGCTTGGGATAGTAGTAGAAGATGGCCCAAGTCTTTGGGCCCCTGTACCCACGTGGGAGACCCAGAAGAACCTCCTGGCTCCCAGCTTTGGATCGGTGCAGCTCCGGCCATTGCGGCCATTTGGGGAGTGAACCAGTAGATGGAAGACCCCTCTCTGTCTTTCTCCCTCTCCTCTCTATCTGTGTAACTCTGACTTTCAAATAAATAAATAAACCTTTAAAAATATTAGACTTCTATAGTTTTAATGATCTGTGATTACTTTAAAATTTACTGTGTATGAGTAAAATGTTTCCTAGAGTTCCTTGTGATAGGGTCTCTGCAGTGTTCTTCTACCTCTGTACTAAGCTCATCTCACCACAGCCATGATCTCATCACAGCCATGCTGACCTCTTTGCTGCTTCTTGAACATGCCAAGCACGTCCCACCTCTTGCTACGTAGTATATGTGTCTTCCAGAACATTTTATGAATCCAACTCTAATACCTGATTGAAAGCCTTATTTTCAAAAAGACCTTACGTTAATACTCTTCTCATAGTGCCACTGTTTTCTCTTACCTTGTTTTATTGGTTCTCAGAATACTTTTTGTTAGCTTATTCATTCATTTTCCAAGTTGAATTTGTGTTTCTTTTTCATTGACAAACCTCATTGTAGGTGCTCAATAGAAAACATCTCAATGAATGAATGAATAAGGCAAGAGATGGACTCTTAGATCATCTAGAAGAATGGATAATTTGCATATCTTTCAACTAATTTTTTAAAAATGTTTCCTCACTCCACTTTTTATGAGTATTGATAAGCAAGGAATTTGAAGTCATTCTCATGGTTATTTACTCTCATAAATTGGAGTATAAGCTCTTACGTTTGATATCATGGACAGATACATATGCTTCACCAATGATTCACTCTTGAAGTTAATTTGGTATCTGAGTGAGAAAGTAGGGAGCCCTACGATGACATGTGCCTAAATGGAAGCCAAATAACTTCTACTTGGAGATTTATCAAAGAGGTCCCCAATGCTGTGTTCCCTTTCATAGATGCAAACATAAAGTAGAATGGACAATAATATCACTAATTCAGAGAATGGCTATGGCGATATTAACTTGAAAAATTTTCAAGTTCATGTAATCAAATGCCTGCCTTGAAGTTTTCAAAACAACATATAGTAGTAACAAAATGTTTAAAATGAAACTTCTAAAATGTACATAGACCCATTTAACCTCCAAGTTAAAGATACTGGTACAGATTAATCTAGGCATATTATATTTAACTTGTAATAGATGATCATTGATGATAACTCATAATGTATAAAAATGTTTAAAGTCATAGAAGCATTTTATTGATAATATAAAATATTATACACTTAGAAGCTTAAAACATCTATTGTTATCAGAAGCCCACAGGACTCTTCTAGAATTTCTGTTCCTAACCTTACAAGTCCCAAAATCAAAGTATCAGCAACACTGCTTCCTCTCTGGAAGATGTAGGGAAAATCTGCTTCCAGATTCATTCAGATTATTAGCAAAATTCACTCCCATTCTGTTGAAGGACTCTAGGCCATGTATCCTTGCTAGAGGTCAATGATTGCTCTCACCTTGTAAAGTATTTGCATTCTCTGGTATGTGTTCCCAGTAATTAAAGTCAGTACTAAAGAAGTCACTTTCATCCTTTGAATCTCTTCTACCTCTTTTTCAATCACATATTTTGGCTGCTTTTTACTTCCATGGAGAAACTTTCCCAGCTTTCAAATGTTCATGAGATCCCTTTCTGGATAATGCAGGATAGTCCCCCTATCTCAATATCTGTAAGCTTAATTTAATCTGCAAAGTTCACTTTGCCATAAAACTCTATTCATGGAAGAAACACTAAGAAGTGATGATTACAGAGGCCAAAATCTTAGCTACTCCTGGCCATTTTGAAAATATAATTATAGTTTTAGAAGCTCTTGTTTGTAAAGATAAATTGAAATCAATGTTTTAATTTGACCAGAACACCTCTGGTTATGGTAAAACCATGGCATGAATATATTGCTTTATGTAACCAAATGCCTATCTATTCCTAATACTAGAATAATTCTCCATAGCTTTCAGTGAGTTCAAAGGCAGTAGTTATACTCAACTTTATTTCCTAACTTGCTTTTATCAAGAAGGATATGGCTCCCTGGGGCATATTGCAGTGTGTATGTCACAGAACCATTCTAGGATTTTCAGAAGAACACAGGTCAAGACAATCTTGTAAATAAGCATTAGTAAAGTGACTTCTTAAAGTACACCCAAAAATACTACTAAATTTGCCTTTATTAGCCTTGTCTCATAAAATAGATTTGTGGCAATAAAAAAATCTTTACAACAAATCTATATTCTCTGACATGAGATATGTATCTCAAATTTTTGTTTAGGATCCAGAACTGTGGTGCAATGGGTTAAAGCCATTGCTTGTGACACTAGTATCTCATATCAGAGCATTGATTCGAGACCCAGTAGCTCCACTTCAGATCCAGCTTCCTGCTAATGTGCTCTACGGCAGCAGATTATGGCCCATGTGTTTGGGCCCCTACAACCCTGTGGGATACCCTGCAACCCATGTGGGAGATAGAGTTCTTGGCTCCTGGCTCCTGGCTCCTTGCTCCTGGCTCCTGGGTTCAGCCTGACCAAGCTCCGACTTTTGCAGCTATTTTGGGAGTGACTCAGTGGATAGAAGATTCTCTCTCTCTCTCTCTCTCTCTCTCTCTCTTGCTCTCGCTCTCTCATACTCAGCCTTTAAAATAAATAAGTAAATAAATCTTTAAAAGAACTGTGTTTATGAGCCCAGAGATTAAATCTAAATAACTGAAATCTGCTGGACTCAGAAAACTGAATGATACACACCTGATTTGTAACTCTCTTTACTTTGAGAAGTTTACTTGCTTTTGTAGTATGCTTCATTTACTTTTATACAGTTGAGCATACTCAAGGTTCCATTTTATTCACTTAATACTTCACTAAAAAGGGAGCGAGAAAAACTGAGATTCAGGGATTTGTGTGTATAAATGAAATTGAATGAGTAATTTGATAGCATTTCTTAAAAATCTCTTCATCTCTCTCTCCATCCTCCCTCCCTCCCTTTTCTCCCTCCCTCCCTCCCTCCCTCCCTCCTTCCCTCTCTCCCTCCCTCTCTCCTTCCTTCCTTCCTTCCTTCCTTCCTTCCTTCCTTCCTTCCTTCCTTCCTTCCTTCCTTCCTTCCTTCCTATCCTGCCTTCTTTACTCTTCATAAAATATTAAGTACCTACAATATATGGTCTGTGCTGTTACCTAAAGGCATACATATGGAAAACATTTAGTGCTTGCCCTTAAGCTGTTCACAATCTAGAGGCCATGTCAGGTGTGCTTCTGGAGTACAAGAGGAAGACTATCTGATTATATCAGGGGATGACAAAACAAGCAAGATATGCCTGAGCAAGATTTCAAAGATGAATGGAGGGAGCAAAATGTAAAGTCAGGAAAACCACACAAACCAGAACAGGGTGTGCAGGAAAATCCCCAAGTTATGACCATACCATTGGTGACTAAGGAGAGTAGTTGTGGTTCAGTATGGATAGGTAGGCCTGTGTCCAGTTATGTTTTTTTTTTTTAGATTAATTTATTTAAGAGGCAGAGTTACAGAGAGAGAGAGGTAGATAAAGACTGGTTCATTCCCTAAATGGCCACAAGGGCAAGGTCTTGTCCAGAGTGAAGCCAGGAGCCTGGAACTTCATCTACATCCCCCATATGCATGCAGAAGCCTCAGTCCTTGGGCCGTCCTCTGCTGTTCTCATGAACATTAGCAGGGAACTGGATCAGTAGTGGAGTAGCTGGTACAGTAACCATCTCTTACCCCCCTCCCCCACAATGCTGGCCCCCTGGGTCCAACTCTTAAGGACTAGTAAAAGTATTAGCAAATGGGCCAGTGCCGTGGCAAGCCACAGCTAATCCTCCGCCTTGTGGTGCCAGCACACCGGGTTCTAGTCCCGGTTGGGGCGCCGGATTCTGTCCCGGTTGCCCCTCTTCCAGACCAGCTCTCTGCTATGGCCCGGGAAGGCAGTGGAGGATGGCCCGAGTGCTTGGGCCCTGCACCCGCATGGGAGACCAGGAGAAGCACCTGGCTCCTGGCTTCGGATCAGCACGATGTGCCAGCTGCAGCGGCCATTGGAGGGTGAACCAACGGAAAAAGGAAGACCTTTCTCTCTGTGTCTCTCTCTCACTATCCACTCTGCCTGTCCAAAAAAAAAAAAGTATTAGCAAATGATGGTTTATATTAAGAATACACTAAAGAATAAAAATGGATAAAAGATAAGTTGGAGAATATGAGAAACCACCTCAGTCAGATGCATATCAACACTCACAACAAGGTAAAAAACATTCAAGAGATGAACACTGGCTTAATAGCATTTTATTCTTTTAGGATTCCACTTCTCTTTGTATTTTGTCTTCTAGCTCACAACTGCTGGTTGTATTTTCTTTTTGCTCATACTTTTCTTCTACTTGTTATACATTCTACTGTCCTACATGGCTTTTGCTCCATGCTTTCTTCATAGTTCACTTGAATTCAATGCCTAATACTTGTCTGCATTAATCCCCCCCCCACTCCACCTATCTCAGTGTCTCCTCTTTCTCTCTTTCTTCTGTTAGAACTCATAAAGAAAAAATATATACATGGGCTGCTAGGTAAGAAATTGTATTCATTAGAGTCCCATGCCACTAATATGAGAGAGTTTGATTAAAGAATCAGCAGTAGCAATATTTCTTCAAAATGCTGACCATGGGAGAATTCAGAAAATCATTGAATAAAAGTAACAAGTTTAATATTTATTTGTTGGGTGACAAGAATTTGTAAACAGACTTTATGTGAATTTTTTATATTTGCATCTTTAGAAATAGCATGTAATGTGGAGGAAGACTTGGGTCTAGAAAGGAATAGAGACAATGAGACAAGAGGAACAGCTTAAGAGATTATAAATTATCAAGAGAAAAGAAAAAGTTCAGGGCCTCACTAACAGGAGTGTACAATGAAGAAAAGGGAGTACAGTAGTCAGAAAAACTGGAGTCACACAGGAGGCCTGATTCAAACTGGCTCTGATAATTACTAGCCTTGTTCTCTTGATAATTTAAGTTTTTTCAACCTCAGTGTCCTGATTAGAATGAAGATGATGCCAGTGAATATCATGTAAGAGGGTAGTAAGAGTTTTATGAGATAAATGATAACATTCATTAAAGTACCTAGCAAAGAATTTAGTATATGTTAAGCATGTTATTGAATGAACTTTTACTATTTTTCT
Organism: Lepus europaeus; assembly: GCF_033115175.1. Lineage (NCBI taxonomy): Eukaryota > Metazoa > Chordata > Mammalia > Lagomorpha > Leporidae > Lepus > Lepus europaeus. The sequence goes on along the minus strand of NC_084827.1, from coordinate 87,333,133 downwards.
TTCTTTCAAAAATATTTTATTTTGGGGGCCAGGGCCGTGGCTCACCTGGTTAATCCTCTGCCTGCGGCACCGGCATCGTGTGTGGGCACTGGGTTCCAGCTCTCTGCTGTGGCCCGGGAGTGCAGTGGAGGATGGCCCAAGTGCTTGGGCCCTGCACCCACATGGGAGACCAGGAGGAAGCACCTGGCTCCTGGCTTCGGATTGGTGCAGCGCTGGCTGCGGCAGCCATTTGGGGATTGAACCAACGGAAGGAAGACCTTTCTCTCTCTCTCTCTCTCTCTCTCTCTTTGTCTATAACTCTACCTGTCAAATAAAAAAAATTTATTTTAATTTTTAGTTTTTAACAGATTCGATGTGATTTTTAGATACAATTCTAAGAGCATGATGTTATTTCCCCACTCCCTCCCTCTCTCCTTCCCTCCTCCTCTCTTAACTCCTACACTCCTTCCTTCTCCTTTTCTTTATTTTTTTTCTTAGTTTCAGAGATAATGTATTTTAAGTTTACATTTCAGTAAAAAGGCTTACTAATTCACTGAATAAGAAGTTTAACAAGTAAAAAGCAAAAAGACTAGTTTATTGGGAATATAGACAGCAACTATAGACAATAATTGAATGGAAATTTTATTATTTTTCAATTTCTAGCTTCATGAATTGCTGGGTACAGACAGTAGTCATCAAGGTAAGTAGCACACTCTACTGGAACCCTGAATCCTTGGCCAGAAAATCTGAACCATATCATCTCATGTTATCATTTCTTCATGTTCCTGGGGATGTAAGAAGTGTAAGCAAATGCAGCAATAAATACTTAATGGCTTGGAGTTCTATATGATTCTCTTTGGAAAAGACACTAAAGGCATGGATGGCCCTGCCTCTATAAATTTATTTGAAATACTAAAAATCTATGATTAATTGTGATATTAATAGTCTATAAAATGAATCCTAATACAAGAGCATATTATCACAGCTATGCATCATAGTAGAGAAAAACTGAATATTGACTAACTCCGCTATAAAGAGTTATCTCAAATGGGTGATACGTAAACATAGATTATAAGCCTGTTCTTACCATGAAAGTCTTCACCTTACATTCCAGTGATAATGTTTCTAAATAGGATACTAAGGCAGAAATATTGGACTAACAGAGGAGAAAGCAATGAGGAAGAGGCTCATATAACAGATTTTTCTTATAGGACACATGAAGTATTAGAGTCACAAAAAATACTGCTTACTTTCTTTCCATAAATGTATTTAAGATAGAACTGTGCCTTTTATTCAATAACAATTTATGCACCATCAGCATGTTTACCACACAATGCAAGGGACAGTGCTGTTTATATCCTATCATTATCAAGAAATCGCTAGCTCTTTCTATAATGTAAGATGTCCAATGAAAACTGGTTTAGAGTTTGACTCCAGTTAAAAGTATAATGTAGACGGTGATTTAAAGTATTTGAAGTTCTCAGTGTTCTCAGTGAAACTACAAGCATCTGCTTGAAGGTGTTAGAGTTTAATTCACCTAAAGAAAGAAAAATAATAGTTTACTGTTTTGTAGTTTTTTTAAATTTTTAAATTTTATTTATTTTTTTGACAGGCAGAGTGGACAGTGAGAGAGAAAGAGACAGAGAGAAAGGTCTTCCTTTTTCCGTTGGTTCACCCTCCAATGGCCGCCGCGGCAGGAGCACTGCAGCCAGCGCACTGCGCTGATCCGAAGCCAGGAGCCAGGTGCTTCTCCTGGTCTCCCATGTGGGTGCAGGGCCCAAGCACTTGGGCCATCCTCCACTACCCTCCCGGGCCACAGCAGAGAGCTGGCCTGGAAGAGGGACAACCGGGACAGAATCTGGCGCCCCAACCGGGACTAGAACCCGGTGTGCTGGCGCTGCAGGCGGAGGATTAGCCTATTGAGCCGCAGCGCCGGCCTTGTAGTTTTTTTAATGCTTGGGTATTTCCCTTTCTTTTTTGTTCTTAAAAATGCTTCATGCCAAGTAGAGCTGATGTGGAGATTCTTTTTTTTTCCCCTCTTTTATAGTGCTGTTTAAGAAGGCAAACTAGTTGCAGAACATGATTTTTTGGCTGAAGGGTCTGGTTTTTCATACACGTAAAAGGTAGCAGCTAAGGAAGTATAGAGGCAGGAGCGAAAAAGGAAGTGAAGAGGAACTGAAATAAACCATCCTTTCATGGGAATAACTTGTCCACGCAATTAAATTTTTTGGGCCCCTGTAGACATTAATCCTTGTTACACTTATGTCAAAGTGGTGCACATTAGATACCAAATTTCTGACAGTTAAAATAGGGAGAGCTACAAGCATTGGATTGAGTACAATGTGGACTTGAAACAATAAGTAGGCATTATAGTATAGAACAAAAATAAATTATTTTGGAATGGAGTTTGAATGTGTATTAAGATCTTCCAAATGTCCAATGTCTTTACACTTGATTCTAAATTTGAAATATCACTTAATTTTTGCAGAAGAAAAAGTTGCCATTGTGATACATTGACCTAATAATCTTACATAAGGGTACTTCAAAAAGTACATGAAATATGGATTTCAAAGATAAGTTTATTTAGGTGTAAAATTTTTGAAATCCATACATAATGAGTTATCTTGAAACAGGTTTGTGCAAAATACATTTTATAAAAAAACTATCTATGGATTTCAGTATTTTTTACACTAAAATAAACTTGTTTTTAATCTTATTGTTCCATGAACATTTTGAAATATCTTCATATATGGTGTCGTCTATCTTGCTCAAAGTGAGGATAGGTACAGAAGTGAAAAATATGTAGTCCTTGCTCTCAAGAAATTCATTGACTGCTTATGATCAATAAGAACTACTCATTTTTTACAAATACTTGTTTTGAATTTTGAATCCAAATAATATGAATCATATTTCTGTCAACTAGTAACCTAAAATAATTGTTATGTAAATTGATACTTCGAAAACTTATAAATTTATTTCTGGCAATTTCAATTTTTGAAAGAAGGAAACACAGCAGTTTTCCAATTGTAGGACTATGCCTCATGTTACCGTAATTTAGAACAGATTTTTTCATAGTGCATCATATTGCATTCAATTGTTCAGTGAAGGTACAGAATATAATTGTGAGGGAGAATAACGTAGACAAAATGCAGTCACACAAATTAAAATTCGCAACTTATGGTTAAAAAGTCTGGGCTGATGTTTTCACTTGACTCCCACTGAATCTTATTTTCTTCTCCTTGGAAGACATCAAATAAGATGGCATTGCCCATCAAGATTTTTAGCTTTTGTAGGTTTAAAGAGTTTTAATATTTATCAATTGTTCTTTCTCTGATTATAGCTACAATTATACTAATGTTAATATTGGACTTTCTCACTTTCTACTGTGACTTCAAATTAAACTGATATTGATTTCTAAGCCACATGTTCATATAAAAAATTATTGCCACAACTATTTATAAGTTTTGGGCAAAAAATGTATTCCTTGGACCTCTAATGCTGAGTTCATGGCCTCAATTCTGCACAATATTTGCAAGTTTTAGCACAACCATGGTTATGAAGTCATTCAGATGTTTTTCTGTTTATTGAGAATAGGCATTCTTTTTTTTTAAACTTTTATTTAATGCATGTAAATTTCCAAAGTACAGCTTATGGATTACAATGGCTTCCCCCCCATAACTTCCCTCCCACCTGCAACCCTCCCCTTTCCTGCTCCCTCTCCCCTTCCGCAAATAGGCATTCTTTTAAGATGCATCTTCTGGGCTGGCACACCGGGTTCTAGGCACACAGGGTTCTAGTCCCGGTCAGGGCGCCAGATTCTGTCCCATTTGCCCCTCTTCCAGGCCAGCTCCCTGCTGTGACCCGGGAGTGCAGTGGAGGATGGCCCAAGTGTTTGGGCCCTGCATCCCATGGGAGACCAGAAGCACCTGGCTCCTGGCTTCGGATCAGAGCAGTGCACCAGCTGCAGCGTGCTGGCCGCCACGGCCATTGGAGAGTGAACCAACGGCAAAGGAAGACCTTTCTCTCTCTCTCACTGTCCACTCTGCCTGTCAAAAAATAAAAAAAAAAAAAGATGCATCTTCTGCATAACTATTCATAAATATTTAGATTCTCTTTCTCTCCTCTTACCCGTAGACCTGTATTTGAACAACTTCTGATAAATTAAAAAAATCCCCTACACATAGAAAAGGAAATTCAAGATACTTATTCACAAGTAATGGGTTTCAATATAGTGGACATAAGATTATCTTATTCTAAGTGTAGAGTGATTTTCTGTAATGACTACTACTTTCCTCCTTTCGTTTTGGTTACTCATTGATTTTGATTGCATATTTTTTTTAAAAAAAAGCAATGTTATCCAGTCAAGGAAAATGGGGTGTATCTAGAATCATGAGTATCATCTGTGAAATCTAAAGATGAAAAAAGTTCAAGTTGCATGCATTATTAGCTGGGACTTATCTAAAAGATTAAAATTGTGTCAGAACTTCATAAATCCAGAACCACAGGAGTGTTCCACCAGTCAATAGAAGGGATCTGGAGTGGTAGAAATACACATGAGACAGGTATTGGAAAATAGGAACCATGAAGAAAGAAACTGACATTGCTTAATCTAGAGGAAAAAATGATTTTAGGGAAACAATAGAAATTTCATCAGAAGAAGAGCTATTTTATAGATGGCAGGGTCTAGATGCTTCCCTGCCCCCTAGCTAATGTGGAATTATGTGACAGTAGAAATTTTAGGTTAATTATTATGACTATAAAGATTGAGAAACGCTGAAACTGTTTATCAAGAGATGTGTAGAGGAAGATTTAGTTAGCCATGCAAATTGACATGGGGCCAGGTACCCACAGGGCCTTATTAAAATAAACCTTCAAAGAAGAAGCTGAGGTTTTGATAGCCTCAATAAAGCCTAGAAAACTTTTTAAAAGGAAATAAATGTAATCTTTAATCTATCTATGTGAGATTATGTGTGATTTTTACTCGACATTAAATGTATCTAAGAATGGCCATTTTCATGCATTTTTTAATTTATTTCAGTAATATCAGTTGTATAATCCCCACCCCTCAGCCCCCATGAACTAGAAATGGATTACAGTCTTATATATCTAGGTAGAGCCTAGTTCTAATTTTAAACAAAAGATACCAAGATATATTTAGAGTAATACGATTTTTCCAGGTAAGGAAGAATCACTTAAATATATGAAATAAATTTATTATCACTAACTTAAAATGAAGACTCAAAATTTTAAGTCAGTCATCATTTCCTTTTCCACGCAGTGTCTTCATGGATAGTAAAATAAAAATTAAAATGAAACAACATTGCCACCCAGAAGTAGCAATTTTGTTAGCATAGATGCATTGAAGTTGTTAATATTTTCAGTCAAATGAGATGATGAATATGTTTTATAGTATAGTGTTCACAGAAAGATATAACATCAAAATCACAAAATAACAACATAATCAGAGGCAACTATTATGCACCCTAATTATATACATCAAAAACAAGACTAGATATTTTCATTTCTGGCTTTGAAGAACTCCAGTGCATTACCCAATTCCAGTGATTATCACAGAGCATTCTAGAAAAAGTATTAAAAAATAAACAGCAATAACAACAAAAAACTACCCTAGGATGTTAGTGAATAGACAAAAGTTTAAGTTTTTGCATGGAAGACAAACTTGGAAGGTACAACCTACAGGAAGATGAATTTCCTTCGTTTCTGTTTTTAACCATGACTAAAACTTCAAAGAAATCATATGTTTTTGAATAAAAGAAGCAAACAAAGGGGGGATTTCAGGGGACCAGAGTGTGAAGGTAAATCCCTGTTGTGAGATGCAGAGAATGGAGATGCAACATTTGGGTATGAGCAAATGCAATTACCAGCCTGCAGTGCCCGAATGTAGCTGTCCCCAAACTGCACCATAAAGGCTTTCAGAGTTGAACTGAGGTTTTGAGGCCCCCACACAGGCTTCAGAATGATCCTCAGCTATGAATGGTTGCACAGACCCAAATCTGCAAAGACTAAAAAAATGAATTGTGATGTGAATTGTGATGTGAATTGCAATGAATCCAAGAAGAATGGATATAATTTGTTTCTCATTATGACCAGATTGATTAGTGACTAAAACAAAATTACCTACAATCTCTGGAATACTATATAAGAGGACTCATAATTTACATAGTATACCATTGGAATGTACAGAATTCAATAGAAAATTACTTTTCAGATAAAGAACAAGAAAAATGGGTCAAAATCTCAAGTGTGGGGGGGAACTCCTTAAATGACTCACAAGCCCAAATTATCATACAAAGACTTTAAAACTGCTAAAATGAATGTACTACTTGAAGTTAAGTGAAAGTGTCCTAACATGAATGAAAAGAATGACAAGAGCTAAAACTATAAAGATGAATCAAATGGAAACTTGAGAACTGAAAAATGAAATATATGAAATGAAAAACTTTCTAGACATATTTAATGTAGACTGGGGATGGCAGGGAAAAGAGGAAACTGAAGGTAGATTGGCAACAATAATCACATCTGAAAAGTAGAAAGAAAAAAATATTTAAAATGAACACAATCTGAAGAAAATATTAAAATGTTAAACAAATACATTTGTGGAGTTCTAGAAGAAAAAGAGTAACATTAAGGCAGAAATTTTAATTTAGAAAACATCGCATGACAATGTTCTGAAAGGTATGACTTTACAAATTCAAAAGCTCAGAGAATTTTTAACATAATAAACATGAAGAAAACTATACCTACATGCATTAAAGGGTAGCAATAAAAAATCAGAACCAATAGAAAAGTGTTGAAAACAATGAGAAAAAATGATTTCACACATCTCAGGGAACAAGAAATCAAATGATCCTGGTTTTGTCATCGGAAACGATGGAGGTCAGAAAAAAATTTCAAAATGTAAATAAATATATTTCCATTCACTATTTATTCATACTAAAAATAAAATTCCAGATTGAAAACAAAATCTAGACTCTTTGAGATAACAGAAAATTAGAAATAAATTAGGTCTATCCAAAGAGACAGGCTCAAAGAAATTCTTCAAGTTGAAAGAAAATGAGAATTATATCTATGAACCATACTGAATCTGTTAAAGAAAACATAAATTTTTAATAATGATACTAAAAAAAATTTTGAATCTTTAGGAATGAAGAGGAAGATAAAAATAATAATAAATACTGATTTTAAACTCTAAGTTTTTTATAAATAAGTATTACTATTTACAGAAAAAATGATAGCTTTGTATTATGGTTTTAAATTTATGCATATGTGTATATTCCATAATTAAAAGATTATTTTTCACTTTGCAATAAGAATGGAGGTAGAGGCTACTATTTAGCTTTGGCATTTTTAAAATATATGTGAGTTTGTGCAATGTTGACTTAACAAGATTGTGGAAGGTGTTATCTCTCTCCAAATAAAAAAGGATGTAGCAAGAATCTCAATATTTAAATCAAACTTTACTATCAATATATTCAAATAATTCTAAAGAAGAAAGAATGAAAACAAAAAAAATACAATAGACATATTCAAACATTCTATTAATTTCCTTTAAAATGTTATGATCTAAATAATACAATTATAAGTCAAGATGTACAGATTATATAAAACATCAAGACTCTGCTACCATCTGTTTATGAGGGACTTCATAACTATATAAAGACAATGATCAGTGCAGTTAAATGCAGAAAAATAAACATAAGTCATGCAAACAGTGCAAGTAATGTAGACTTCAGATGCAGAATACGAAGAGAAACAAGACACCCCAAAATCAAAAGATAAAACTGTCCATTATTATGCACCTGACAAATAGAGCTTCAAAACACATGAAGCAAAGATTGAATTAAAAGAAAAATGATCAATTTCACAACCATAGGAGAGGATTTTTATCATTCATATAATGAAGAAGTGATGCCATTCTTTCTTCACTCACAGCTTTTAAGGTTCACCTTTCCTTTTTCCCTTAGGTCCAAATCTCGGAAAGATAGTAAGAAAGTTTGGGTAGAAACTCCTTTGTCACCAGCAGGAGATTTCAACTCTGCAAGTCTCCAACCACCAATATAACCTGTTACCCAGGTTCCAGTCCCTAGCCTCAATAAATGCTCAGAACACTCTTCTTTTCTTACTCTCAAATTCAATAATTAAATAACCAATACCCTGGGGCCGGCTTGAAGGCTAGTTAGAGCCCTGGCTGCTGCATTGCTAATGTACTTGGGAAAGCAGCTGAAAACAGCCCTAGTGCCTGGGGCCCTGTCACCTACATGGCAGACCCAGATGGAGTTCCAGGCTCCTGGCTTTGGTCTCAACTGGCCTTGGCTCCTGAGCCATTTGAAGAATGAGCCAGCAAATGGAAGCTCTTTCTCTCCTCCTCCTCTCTCTGTAAATCTACTTTTCAAATAAATTGATGAATACTTAATAAATAAATAAATAAACAAACAATATATTGTTTTATACAATTCTAAATTCAATCTTGAAGAGTTTGAATTATTTCTCTTATGTCATTATAGTATGGTTAAGTGTCCTAATTCCAAAACTTCTCTGTTGAACCACTATGGTAAAGGAAACACATTTGGGAAGACTTTTTGGGGTCAATTACTAAACTATATAAAGGAAAATAAAGGTAGTATTAGTGAAGAAAATAGTTGTTCCACAAATATTAAATAAACTGAACAAAAAGAGATTGAATAAAATTATGGCAGCAGATGTGAAAAATTATTTCATTTAGATCAAATTTAAAATGAGTCAGTTTGCAGGCAGGTGCCCTGGCTCACTAGGTTAATCCTCCACCTGCAGTGCCGGCACTCTGGGTTCTAGTCCTGGTTGGGGCACCAGTTCTGTCCCGGTTGCCCCTCTTCCAGTCTAGCTCTCTGCTGTGGCCTGGGAAGGCAGTGGAGGATGGCCCAAGTGCTTGGGTCCCTGCTCCTGCATGGGAGACCAGGAGGAAGCACCTGGCTCCTGGCTTCGGATTGGTGCAGCACACTGGCCGTAGCGGCCATTTGGGGAGTGAACCAACAGAAGGAAGACCTTTCTCTCTCTCTCTCACTGTCTAACTCTGCCTGTCCAAAAAAAAAAAAAAAAGAGTCATTTTGTAATCTCAAGAAAATGGTACCTTCAGTAGATTGTCATGAGTTAGAAGACACTGCCTTTGCATTAAATTGCTCCATGTTATACATTTTCATTCAAACCAGTATTTCAGGAATAGGCAAAGATGTCAACATGCCTCTGTTTTCATCATTACTGTTTAATCTCTGGGTTCATGTGTCTCTGTATTTAGGTGCTATGTTTCCATATTTAGCATATATTATCAAAGATTTCAGAGATATTATTATAGAGCAGAGTGAGGATTATTTGGCAACTAAGACTTCTTGAATATATTTGCAATTCAGGATGGAATAGATGCCATTGGGGGAAAACAAAGAGGTATATTAAAACACAGGGTGATGTGATAACAAGAGCCATTGATGATGAGCTTTAGCCAACACACACTTCAGTGTGGGTGATTTCACATTCAGAATGTCTTCAGGCACTTTGATCTCCCTGATAACACCATAAGAAGTATAGATTTAAATTGGAAGACTAAACAATATGTTTCTACATTTTAAATTCAGAAGTTATAAATTTCAATGCATTTATCTAAAACTAAACAATTTTTGTTATTGCTGTGATTTTTTTTTCAGGGTTTACATCAGGCAGGAAAAATGATGAAATTAACTACTTATTAACTACTAGACATGTGTCACATATACATGTTATGAGTACAAATAGATAAATATATAGAGTAATTGAAAATACATGATAGATAAATAGTAGTGTTTCCTTCTCCATTATCCACTGAATATTTCTATGTAGCAAATATTTTAGTGGATGTTGCCTCAATTATTACTAAAATTTTAATGAATAATGTCTGAGAGTTGGTTATTTGTCTAACAAACCAAACTGTCTCTTTCTATTGCTTATAAATAGACATTTGGAGGTTAGTTATTAATTCATTTAGTAATCATTTACAAAAGATCTGTCACTTATTACTTGGTAGAAGTCCAGTATCCTTTCTAGTAATGAGAGAATACAAACCGAAGCAATCTAGAAGATGGCTGCTAAACTACTTTCCATCTGAAGAATTTTCTCCTACAATAACAAATTCTTTGCAGTCCCTGGCATATGATATTAATATAACACAAGTATATGTCATATGTTAATATAAAACATGAGGTTTTAAGTATTATGTTATAATACATTATTATATATGTATAATATTAACAGAGAAACTTTTAACATCAACATCTACAAATGAGGGAGCCTGTCAACTGAAGCAGAATACGTAAATCCAGACTATGTGTTGTTGCTATGTTCCCATCCACTTAGTATGGGAGGCACCATAACTACTTGGTTCCTCCAGTGCTGCCTCTTCTGTACACCAAGTGGCTACACTGAGATGGCCACGTTCTTTCCAGAGCCGTCAAAGAATAATAACTTGTATCATGAGTACTTCAATAATGCAGTGTGCATAACTCCTGTGGCAATGGCAGAAATAGTTTAAAAGTAAGAGTAAATTCTCAAATGACATTGAGAATCTGACAACTGACATTTACAACAATGTTAATGATTCATAGTTTCCAGATCTACACCATCATGAGAGCTTCCAGGGATGCTGCCACCTGCGTGATTCATATGCTGTCTTCCCAAGCTTTGTACAGAAAAGTGGAGTTTCATGTTACTAGAGAACTGGAGGCCATTTAACTCAGGCAATTTCTTGTGTTTGGAAATTGTTGACAATGAGTTGGGTAATAATAATGTATTTGTGAAACTTTCTACTTTGTACCTTAAATTAGAATGCAATGGGAAACACATTTTGTTTTGTTTTGTTTTTGGGAAGAGATTACAGAAAGTAATAGAAATCAACATGGGCAACACTAGGTCTGAAGTTTCAGTGATATTATAGTTATAGAAACTACTGCTTTATGTTGACACAAAGTTCTTGGTCTGTGCTTGACCCTCAGTTCTTATTGCTGGCCAGAGGCATTACTAGTTTATTATTAGAATTATCTTTGGCTTTGTGTCTGAGTTTTTTCTGTGAAGTCAGGCTCTGGTGATCTCATCAGACCCTAGTTGAGTAAAAAAATTAAAAATCTTAGGGTTGCTAGATGGTGATGTGCTCCATTTATAAAATTAAGATACGCGAGTGATGATTTACTAAACTTATTACTCATGTGCTTTATTTCTGTTTCAAACATAAATATTAAAAATTAAAAGCAAAACCATTAGCAACATAAGGTTCACTATATTTTTATGATGCCAATAGAATAAAATATGCAGTAGTAAAAATGAAAGTAACAATAGACACCATTTAGAGAATGACTATTAAATGTCTTGTACAATGCATGTATTTTCTCTGAATCTTACAATAACCTTCAAGATAGGTACTGTTAGCCCTATTTTTTAAAAGATTTATTTATTTGAAAGTCAGAGCTACAGAGAGAGAGGAGAGGCAGTGAGAGAGAGAGAGGTCTTACATCTGCCGGTTCACTCCCCAACTGGCCGCAACAGCCAGAGCTGTGCCGACCTGAAGCCAGGAGCCTCTTGCAGGTCTCCCATGCAGGTGCAGGGGCCCAAGGACTTGTACCATCCTCTACTGCTTTTCCAGGCCACAGAAGAGAGCTGGATTGGAAGAGGAACAGTTGGGACTAGAACTGGTGCCTACCTGGGATGCTGGCGCCCAAGGCCAGGGCGTTAACCTGCTGCGCCACAGCAATGGTCCCCTATTATCCCTATTTTACAGATGAGAGAAATAGCACTCTGAAAAGTCTAGTAAGCATGTAAATAAAGCTAAATGGCTTATATGACCAGGATTCATACCATTACCTCATTGCAAACCTTTTGGGCATAACGTTAAATTCTATGCTTCTCATCTTAACATACTAAGTATATAAGATGTAACATACCAAAAAGCACATGTTTTCATGTGAAATAGTTTCTATCCTAGCGTTAAAACATTAATAGAGGGGCTGGAACTGTGCACAGTGGGTTAAGCTGCTACTTGCATTGTAAGCATCCCATGTGGGTGCCAATTCGAGTCTTGAATGGTACATTACTGATCCTGCTCCATGCTAATGGCCTGAGAAAAGCAGAAGATGATAGTCTAATTCCCTGTGTCCTTGACACCTACAAGGGAGACTAGGAAGAAGTTCCTGGCTTCTGGCTTCAACCTGGCCCAGCCCTGGTCATTTTGGTCATTTGGGGAGTGAACCAGGAGATGGAAGATCTCTCTTTGTCTGTCTCCCTCACTCTATAGCTCTGCCTTTCAAGTAAATAAATAAGTCTTCAAAAATAATATTTTGACCAGGCTGTTTATTAAAATGTAAACCAAAACATTGTCATTTTTATACATGCATAATAAAATCTTTTGTCCTTACAAATACACCACACAATATGCATATATGCTTGTGTAGAGATAAACTGCTGACCACTGACAAATAAACATGTGATATACATTCTTTTTTTGACAGGCAGAGTTAGAGAGAGAGACAGAGAGAAAGGTCTTCCTTCCATTGGTTCACCCCTCAAATGGCTGCTATGGCTGTCGTGCTGCACGGATCCGAAGCAAGGAGCCAGGTGCTTCCTCCTGGTCTCCCATGCGGGAGCAGGGTCCAAGCACTTGGGTCATCCTCCACTGCTTTCCCAGGTCACAGCAGAGAGCTGGACTGGAAGAGGAGCAACCGGGACAGAACCGGCGCCCCAACCAGGACTATAACCCGGAGTGCCATCGCCGCAAGTGGAGGATTAGCCTAGTGAGCCACGGCGCTGGCCATATATGCATGTTTTTTAAAAACTACTTATGTGATCTTTATGCCACTGAAACATCTGGACATTCAAAATTACTCACTCATGATTTTATTTTGCTTACATTTAATGTTACTATTAATAAATATCAGAGTGCATATAACAGCTATGTATTTCTATTATCAAATATTTATAATATCCTGAATAGTAAGATTATACCAGAAATTTCACTTATTTAAGTGAAACAAATAAGTGAAACAAATGTTCTATTACTTATGTTCTGCTTCTAGGAGCCAGCATGGTGGCACAGCTGCTTAAGTCATGGTTTGTGACGACACACCCCATATTAGAGTGGCTGTTTGAGTACCAACTTCACTCGTTGTGATCTAGCTTCCTGCTAATGCACCCAGGAAGGCAGCAGATGAAGGCCCAGGTGCTTGGGAACCTACTACCCTTGTGGGAGAGTAGAATTGTGTTCCCTGATTCTGGATTCAACCTATCCAGTCCTGGTTGTTGCAGCCAATTGGTGAGTTGATGGGCAGATATGATTCTCTCTCTTTCTCCCTCTCTCTCTCTGCCTCCTTCTGTGTCGCTCTTTCAAATAAGTAAATAATACATCTTTTCAGAAAGTTAAAAATGTAGCACTTAAGTTTAGTTAAATAAAATACAACCAGGCTATTTGTGCTACATGCAAAGGTTGACCAAAAAGTTGAAGCCATTAAGTAATAAGTACATCATTTTTACACTCCATATGCTATTCTTTGTTGATAGAGTCCCAATAAATGTATTTCTACTGCTATGGATTTATTTTTACTTCCAAGAAAAAATGTACATGGTACCAGTGTTACTAAATAATTATAGTATTAACTGATAAAATCATGACAGCTTTTATTTTGCTTTATATTTGAATCATGATTTTATTACTTACATATATCTTTCCTCTAAAATGTCTCCTTACCTCAAGTAGAATGACAATAATTTATTACTTACATATAGTTTTCCTCTAAAATCTTTTACCCCAAGTGGAATGACAATAATTTTAAGTTTTTCTCAACTTTTACAGGGACCATAGAAATGGACATGTGTATTATGAAAAAAAGACTATGCATAGATTTCATTTTGTTACTCCAAATCAAACTTAATTTTTAGTTGTATTTTCTATGAATTTTTGGAAGTACCTTCACATCTTTGTGAAATACAGTCTTCTTCATTATGTTGTCTCTTGCTTATTCCCTGTTTAACTTAAACTACTGATTTTTCAGAACTTTTCTTCTAGTGAGGCTTTTTTTTTTCCCTCTAGGTCTGTTACAAATTTGGTATATTGGAAATCCATTATTTCCTATGTCTTGTATCTTTCCAGCTTTTCATACACTCCCTCTTTGTAGTGAAATATACACAGGTCAACAAACTTTTAACTTACTTAGGGAGAAAATGTTCTATGTTTCACTCCCTAAAAATGTCCTATATTTTCTCTGACAAAAATTTGATAGTTTTGCTAGGTATGGAATACTATATTGAAATTTGGTTTTATTTAAGATTTTACAAAATTTACCTCACCATCTCCTGTAACTGAAAAGCTGGTGCTGCATCCACTTTTTGTTTTTGTTAGCATGTGTATGTGTGTGTGTTTGGAGGGTGTAAAGTGTCCTGTCTTCAATACGAGACAGTTTCTAAATATGGATCATTCCTTTGATTCATTTTGGATAGTTTGTGGTGATCCGCTTCCAGCTGGAGATGCCCATTTTAACTCTTGAAAAGAGCTCCTTCTATTCAACGAGAACTCTTTCTTTGGTGCCGTTTTTCCTCCACGGGACCATTCCTTCTTAACATTCTCTGAATAGAGTGATGAAAGTTATTTTTAAAGTTCTTGCTGTTTTCTGTTTCCAGAATTGGCTTTTATTATTCAAAGGTTATATATATATATATATATATATATATATATATATATCGAATTGGGTATATCCCTTTTTCTGATATGGGATGCCTGCACTACAGGCATTAGCCTTACCACCTATGTCACAACACTGGCCCAAAGTATATAACCTTTACATCTTTCTAAGTACAATTACATCTTCTGATTCTTAACATTGAAAACCAAAAAAACAGGGTTTTTGTTCAAATAGTGTAATGTAGACCTTGCTATTCAAGACGTTTTTTAAACAAATAGAAACTGTCATTTATAAATATAATAAAGAAGTTAAATTTATTTTCTCAAGTTGTACTTATTATTTTAATAAAGAAAAGTTGATATTTTGTAGAAGTTAATCAATATTATAAGTTTTGCTTTCTTGTTGGTCAAGTAACTTTCCTAAGACACAAGTACAATGATTTATTTTCTTTTTATAATTTTATATTATTTTAAGCTTTATTCTTTCTTATTGGTCAAATAACTTTCCTAAGACAAAATACAATGATTTATTTTCTTTATATAAGTTTATATTATTATATGTTTTATTTAAGGTATACAAGTTTTATGTATCTTATACACACATATTTAAGAACATAGTGATACTTCCCACCCTACCACTTTCCCAAGCTCCAACCCTTCTTGCTCCTCCCTCTCCTATTCCCATTCCGAATTTTTATAAGATCTATTTTCAGTTTACTTTTTAGACAAGGGCTGTTTAATCCTTGATTCTCAAAATGTCCATTTCACCTTACATTTTAGGTACTCTATTAGTTACCACAGATTAGGGGAAACATATGATATCTATCCTTTTGGGACTTATTTCACTATGTATAATGGTTTCTGGTTCATCCATTTTGTTGCAAAAGAAAGCATTTCACTTTTTTACAGCATAATAGTACTCCATTGTGTGTGTATGTGTGTGTATAATTGTTTTATCCAATCATCAGTTGATGGACATCTGGGTTTATTCAATAACTTAGCTATTGTGAATTGAACTGCAATGAACAAGGGGGAATAACTTTTTTTTTTTTTTTGACAGGCAGAGTGGATAGTGAGAGAGAGAGACAGAGAGAAAGGTCTTCCTTTTTCTGTTGGTTCACCCTCCAATGGCCGCTGCGGCTGGCGCATCATGCTGATCTGAAGCCAGGAGCCAGGTGCTTCTCCTGGTCTCCCATGCGGGTGCAGGGCCCAAGGACATGGGCCATCCTCCACTGCACTCCCAGGCCGTAGCAGAGAGCTGGACTGGAAGAGGGGCAACCGGGATAGAATCTGGCACTCCAACCGGGACGAGAACCCAGTGTGCTGGCGCCACAAAGTGGAGGATTAACCTGTTGAGCCAAGGCGCCGGCCAAGGGGGAATAACTTTCATATGCTGATTTCTTTTCATTTGAGTACATTCCCAGGAATAGGATTGTTGGGTCATATGGTAGGTCTATATTCAAATTTCTACAGTATCTATACTGTCATTAATATTTTGATTAGGATCGCATTGAAACTGTAAATTGCTTCTGGCAATATGGACATTTTGATGATTTGTTGATTCTTCCATCCATGAATGTGGATGATTTTTCCATTTTTGTGTGTGTCTTCTTCTATTCATTTCTTTAATGCTTTATAATTTCCATTATAAAACATTGACATCCTTGGTTATATTTATGTCAAGGTATTTAATTTTTTTGTGTGCTATTGTGAGATGGAATAATCTTAAAAGTTCTTTCTCAACTGTGGTATTGTCTGTATAGAAAGACTATTGTTTTTGTGTATTGATTTTATATTCTGCCACTTTATCAAACTCTTTTATGAGTTCCAAATAGTCTCTCATTGGAGTATTTTGGATCCCTTATATATAGAACCTGCAAATAGGGATAGTTTAAGTTCCTCCTTTCCAATTTGTATCCCTTTGTATTATTTTTCTTGCCTAATGGCTCTGGCTAAAACTTCCAGGACAATATTGAATAGCAATGTTGAGAGTAGGCATCCTTGTCTCATTCTGGATCTTAGAGGAAATGTTTCCAACTTTTCCCCATTCAATACAATGTTGGCTGTGGGGTTTGTCATAAATTGAATGATGTGTTTCTGCTCAAACAGCCTGCCTGAGGCTTAAGTTTGCATTTGGAAATTCTGCCTTCTCATTTTTGCTGTTAAAGAAATTACTTGCTAGCATCACTCACCATTCTAATCACTTGTTCCCAGCCTCACTTCTCTTCATCAACACATATGTTTTATGTACTAAAAGTGTACTTCAAAAGGACCATGGAAATGAAATTTTAAAATAAGTTTATTTAGTGCAATATTTTCAAAATCCATGTAGTTTTTCATAATACAAATTGTCCAACAAGCTTTCTGAAGGCTACTAGAACTTAGAATTTGTGGTTAGTGCAGTTTTTCTCTCTGTGTTTTGTCATCTACATATCTTTGGTAAAAGCTACACTTTGGTACTTGAAAGTGATTTTCTCAAGTTTCTTATATGTACTTCCTAATGCCTGCTGAACATATTTTCCCATATATATATATATATATATATATATCTTAGATATTAGAACAGAATTTATTTTTTCTTCCACTGCCACCTTCACACTGACAATCCTTCTACGTTGGGTGGTCTCTGTTTCATTTATTACATTACCTTTTACCAAATTTGCAGGCCAGGACTTTATTCCTTCTAGTGACCTCTGATCAGAGTTGCCTACCTTGCCATGGTGTTTCTTTGATCCATTTTTTTTTCCTTTATGAATATCCAAATTATACCCCCATCATCTTTGCTTATATCACTACAATAACTTAACTCTTTTTAACTTCCATCGTTGTTTCTCCCAAACTAACTGTCAATGCCAAATTGCATTACTCTTTGCTCCAAAATATTCACATGTCTTCCTGTATCTTCAGAATAATGTCTAATGAATTTAACACTGACATGTAATAACCATTATGATACCATACGCTTTGTCTCTAAACCCATGCAATTTTCATGCAGGCTATTTGTTTACCGGCTTCTCCTTTTTTGAAAGATTTATTTATTAGGTGCCGTGGCTCAATAGGCTAATCCTCCGCCTGCAGCGCCGGCACACCAGGTTCTAGTCCCGGTCGGGGCGCCAGATTCTGTCCCGGTTGCCCCTCTTTCAGACCAGCTCTCTGCTGTGGCCCGGGAGTGCAGTGGAGGATGGCCCAAGTGCTTGGGCCCTGCACCCCATGGGAGACCAGGAGAAGCACCTGGCTCCTGGCTTCGGATCAGCGTGGTGCGCTGACTGCAGCACACCGGCCGTGGTGGCCATTGGAGGGTGAACCAATGGCAAAGGAAGACCTTTCTCTCTCTCTCTCTCTCTCTCATTGTCCACTCTGCCTGTCAAAAATAAAAAAGATTTATTTATTTATTTGAAAGGCAGAGTGACAGAAAGGAGAGACACAGAGAGAGATCTTCTATTCATTAGTTTACTCCCCAGATGGCTGCAAAAGCTGGGGCTGCTAAGCCAGGAGTCTGGAACTCTATCCAGGTTTTCCACCTAGGTGCAGGGGCACAAGCACTTGTGCCACTCTTCGCTGCTTTCCCAGGAACACTGGCGTGAAGTTGGATATGAAGTAGAGCAGAGTCAGAAGCAGTGTTTCCTATGGGATGCCAGTGTCTGTGTCACAGGTGACAGCTCAACTCCTTGTGCCAAAACATCTGCCCCTGTCATTGGCTTTTCTACTTGAAGTATTTTTCTTCACAATCTGCCAGTCAAAACCTTTCCCATCAGTCAAACACTCTTCTCTTATACACTGTATTGTAAGTTATTTTCCTTTCATAATTTCTTAACTTTGTATCAGAAGTGCACTAATTCTTACCTAGGGGAAATTTTACTCCATTTAGGATATTTGTTAACAGCGGGAGAGTTTTGAGTGTATGAGTTGAGGAGGAGTGGACAGAGAACTTTTGGCAACTAATGATTAGAAGGCAGGGATGCTGCTGAACATTCCATCAGCATGGGTCAGCTCCCACAGCCACATGTCAGTAGCAAAAAGGTTCAGAAATCCCAATGTACTGTAACACTTGTTATATTCTCAAACTACATTTGTGACATAGTTCTTTCACTAAAATATAAGCACACTTAGAACAAAGACTTACTCATATTTTGTTAAATTTCTCTCATTGCCCAACAAAATAACTTGAAATAATACTGGAACATAGAAAAATGGTTATTGGATTGAAATGGGGACCTTTGAATACATTCCCTATACCTTCTAATTTCATCATTCTCTATTTTATTTGGCCTCTCTCATTTTCATACAGTTCCCTGATTTGGTGTTTATCTTTTTTCCCATCATCCTTGGCTTCTATGGTCTTTATATTACATTTAAAATATCAACTTATTTAATTAACTTGCTGATTGTACTGTAGTAAGCTCCTTATAAAAGAGCTTCGTCAGGATAATTTCTGAGTGTAGGACAGCGTGTGGAGGAGGTGTTCAGTAAACAGTATGAGAGAACTGAACAGTTGTAGAAAATAGTTTTAAGAAAAGATATGAAGCAGTTTCTGTTGTATACATATTTAAATAAAGAAAATCACATCCTCAAGCATCTACTTAAGCTTGTGTTTATATTTATTAATATCAGATAAAGAGCCCTATGATGTTGGGGGACCCAGGTATTCCTAATAACTAGTGATTATGGCTATGAGGTTTCTCAGCGTTCCTACCCAGAATGTCTTACTTCGGTGTTCTCAATTTATGCTTAGTAGACCAGCTGCGTCAGCATCACCTGAGGATGCTATATAAAAAGTAACAAAGTCTCTAAAGTCAAGGCCCAAAATTAGCAGCCTTGATCAATTCCTTTGATGATTTTTAAGCTCATTAATATCAGAGAACCACTGTCTTTCTTGCGTTTTTCAACTCAAGATGAAGCAACATGTCCCTTACCTTACCACTTATTTCATTTTTCTAACAATGTTAATGATAACTAAAATTTAGTGAACATTTGTTTATAGTAAATATTGCATTGTAAACTTTATGGATTTTATATCATCTGATCTTCATATACAATCTACAAGATTCAAGTACAGAGAGGGTAAGTTATTTACTGAATCAGAATGGTCAGTTCCTGATTTTGCTTCAAACTTCCCTTCTTAAACACAATGCTTTCTTGCCTCCTCATCTTAATGGAGACCCCTCTTTAAACCTTAGTTTATCATGAAGTGAGGCCTAATCTGGGATCCCTGTTTATCTTCTGAAAACACAAATATATTCAGATTGACTTCTTTATTTGTAAATCAAAAGATTACTGTATTTTCCAACCAACATATTCCATGTAATGGGCTGGGTTAAGGTCTTATGTTTCAATATTCTTAGTTGATGAAGATTTTCAGTGTATTCCTTTCAACGTACCATGGAATCATTTGTAAATACAGATTGAGGCTGCTGTGAAAAGTTAGACTAAATTGCTTATCACAGTTTGGCAGTTTAGGAAAAAAAACCTCACAAATGAAAGCCTTTTAAACTTTACTACTGGGGTGACATGAGCCGACAAGGCTCTTATCACCTGATAATGCATTTCTAGGTGAACTAAATTTTCCAAAGGCCATCACATCCTGTGGAGATGATGGCTTGTGGTTAAGTAGCTCACTGGACAGCCTTGAGAAAAATTGCCCCAGATCATACCTAGAGACATGCAATTAATATGCTCTGTTTGTGAAAAAAAAAAAAAAAAGGGTATCCACAACCTTTGATAGTCTCATTTATGAAACAGTCTTCCCCTCCAGCTGAACCCTGCCCTCAAAACCTTTTCTCATTACTGAAAAAATCCAGTAAGTTTCTCTGACAAATACCTGGCTATGCAGTAAACCCAGAGGCTCTTAATCCAGGGGAGGGAATGAGAGCAGACATACATGATGTCACCCTCTGTCCCTTCCACCTGTTTATTGACTTGGAAACACAAGCTTGTTTGTCTTTCCCACTGCCCAAACTGTTCTTCCTCTTGTATTTTTCTTGGCTGCCTCATTCTGCTCTCGCCTCGCTGTGTAGTGTGTGATTTTAACTGGAATTCCGATGGCTCTCATTCTACATCCAAACAGTTCCAGTTTCCCCTTACCATATGGTCATCCTGATGTTACCATTTGCCTCAATCATCCTTTTTGTAGCTGCTTGAACATCTTAATTGATCTCATGAGCTATGTTGGGGATTTATAGCAGACATCAGTATAATTCATCTTGCACACACGGATGGGGTCTCTTCCCAACTGAATGTGTGTTA
The DNA here is from genome assembly GCF_033115175.1 of Lepus europaeus. NCBI lineage: Eukaryota > Metazoa > Chordata > Mammalia > Lagomorpha > Leporidae > Lepus > Lepus europaeus. The sequence continues at coordinate 87,312,228 of NC_084827.1, read as the reverse complement.
CATAGACATACACATTTACATTTCTCTAAAATGTGCATTTCACCTTACTGATAACATCAATGAGCTTTCAAGGGCTACAGCTCACCAGAGAAAACAATTACCTATGTTCCTGTCTCTAATATAGCATTTCCCATTTCCCTGAAGTGTTTTGTGTATTATAACATACATAAGCCCTTTCTTCTTGTTTAAATCAAATAGTAAATGTACTCACTTTCAAGTTTTCTGGACACCTTGAATTAATATTATATTAACATGAAAATTGATCAGAATTGTGTTATAGTCATTAGCATGCATTTGCTGTGAACCATGAAAATCTAATGTATTAAAAATTTTTTAAATAAATAAATAAATATTTTCTGGAATAAACTGTAAATTCTTTTTTCCTAGGCACCCACATTATTTTCCTTACTTCCTCACTCATCTATTTTTACTATCACCCAGACACCCAAAATCATTAAACTAGATGTGTTCATGGCTTTTTTTTTTGTCCCCTTAGGACACACAAATCTGCATTGGAGCTTGTCATATTTATTACTGCTTTCACAACTCTTCTAAAGTCTGCCCTTCACTCAATTATTCCTGTATCATCAAAGTAAATTCTCCAAAGCAAATGCCTATTGCTACACAGATTCACTCCTGACCCACAACAATCACAATCCCAGTAGAGTGAAAGCCAACACCATAGACTGAAAGGAAAGTTTCCAAAATTTCTTGCCAGGTGTATTTTAAGCCTTGACAAGTGGATGTCTGTGTCAGTTGCCCTTCTGGGGAGAAGGTGATTGAATAACTAGGTTATTTTCAGTGTCTGGGAATTGGGACCATTTTAAGAAAAATGATCCAGTGAGCAAATTTGATCTTTGGTATCATTAGCTCTTCATCTGATCCGCCTAACTCCCTACATTAATTTAAAACAAGGATTATCCTGTGTTTCCAGCTGTCCTCAGTTTTACCCCATGGATATAATCTAATTCTTATACATTACTCAGATCCTCTTATATTTAAAAAAAATGAACTAAAATTGTGAGGTAAGGTGATTAATCCTCAGGCAGAATCTGGAACTGTTAGAATAATTTATTTTTTATGTATTTATTTTCATTTATTTCTGAGAGAGAAAGAAAGAGAGAGCTCTCCTGTCTGCTGATTCATTCCCCTCAATGCCCACAATGGCCAGGTCTGTGCCAGGCTAAAACCAGGAGCCAAGAATTCAATCCAGGTATCTGACATAGGTGGAAGAACTCAATTATTTGAGCCATCTTCTGCTGTCTCCCAAAGGGCACATTAGCAGGAAGCTGGATTGGAAATGGAGTTGGGATTCAAGCCCAGGTACCCTGAGTTTGACATGCCCAGCAGCATCCTGACAGCTGAATAACTTATTGATCCTAGAATCTATTGATTATCTCTTTCCCTAAAATTGCACCTGTGATTCTCTTTTGTACAGTGCCTTTCCAAGTGTCAGATTTCCTGACTCTGCCGAGGGGGATGCCTGCTGGGTCTTTTAGAATCTGAAGCCATTTTCTGCAAAGTGTAAAAAGAACAATTGAAGAACTGAAATAAATATCAAGATGAATCTGGGCATCTTGAAGCCCAGACTTTTTGTTCATGTGGTATTAGACCATTGGGGAATTTCAGGGAATATAAGTCTATAGAGGACACCTGGACGCCATAATTATACTTTCTGGTTACATTAAATAAACTATGTGGTTTAATGTGTTATATATTAATGTTAGCCATCACAAAACACACTGAACACCGGAGTAAGGGAAAGGGCTTATTGGGGAACACCCAACAGACCGGAGTGAAGGGGCAGTGAAGGGAAAGAGAGAAGGAGACTATAAGAGAGAGAGAGACAGAGGAGAGAGAAGAGAGACGAGAGGAGGAGAGGAGCCAAGAGAGAGGCCAAGAGAGAAGAACCTAGAGAGCGCAGGAGAGAAGGGCCAAGAGAGAGCTAAGAGAGAAGAACCAAGAGAGCCAAGAGAGCACATGTTCAGGAACAGGCCCTTTTAAAACTTTGCCTGAGGGCAGGCAGGGAAGTGGGAGCAGTGAATCCCATTAGGATGGGGGTGGAGCTTGATCACAGAGGTTGGGCCATGTGGCCACCTGGCTAAAACTGTGCCAGTTTCCTAACATAATGTATTTCATTTAAAAGACTTAACTTGAATAAATGAACACCAGCACCCACCAGAGCATACTATGTATTGCATGGCTTTGCCTGGTGATGTAATATCTTTGTACCTCAGTACCCTAATTTGTAAATAGGAATATTTTTACCTTACCGTGAAGTGATATTCTGAGATGGATGGAAAGCATCCATTGAAATCAAGATTTACATATAGGATGTGGCTTTCACAGGAGTCAACAGATTGATTCTTTTATCTTAGGATGGCAGAATGGTTTATGCAGCATTGATCAAATTCTAATTCTATCCCTTACTAGCTCTGGATTTATGGGAACAACATTTAACTTCTAAATTTCCATTTCTTTAAAATGGAGATAATAATATCAACCAGAGAAAGTTTTCAGGAGGGCTACAAAACATATATAATATATGTTCCTAGCCCAGTGTTAGGATGAGTAGATCCTTCTCATGTATGGCTTTTTTTTTTTTTTTTGTATCAATGTGTGTGACAATGATAACTTAGTTTACTTTTAAAAAATTTTATTAATGTAAAAAGAACAGATTTTATGCATTCCATAATCAGTATTAAATCAACATAGAGTTATAGAATGCTCAAGAATAATGCTATCATATGGACATAATTCCTATAAAGGAAAACAACTGAATTGGTATCACAGAATTGAATAAATGGCCTAGAATTGAGACTTATATTAAACAAAGGCAAAGGCTTAAAAAAAAAAAAAGGAACAGCAGGACATTTGAGAAATCAAGATACCAAGGACTAGAAATGAAAAAGGGGATATTAAAATTTACATAGAAAAAACATTACACTAAAATGAAAAGATATGTGTTGCTTCATAGGTGGGATTAGTGTTTCTAAATTTAGTTTTTTGAAAACCACAAAGACAAGGATCCTGTTCCCAACAATCTTAAGGACTGTAGTTTGAAGACAGGATTTGGAATTGTTCCATACGGTGAACTTGCTTTCAAGAGAGGAATAACAAGGAAGGAATGCCATTAAAGGTGGGACACTGGACAAGGAAGACAACCAAATGATCACATGGGTCAAAATATAGAATGAACTAAATATGTCCTCTAGGCAACCCAGAAGGCCTATGGATGACAAGGACAAACGAGATAGTGGTTGACTGGGCAGAGTGATCTTCAAAAGAACTAAAGGTTTTAAATAAACACAAAGGAAGAATGATTGGATAGCAGCAGGGGTAATTCCCACAGAGGTGATAATTGAAGCTGAGACTGGATGAGATTGCCAAGAGCTAGTATAGAGAAATGGACTTCAAGGATAAAATCCTGTGTGAAGGCCAGTGCAGAGTACAGAAATAAGGTCCTTTTTGTCCTGTGAAGTAGATGGAGTTGGGTGCTGAGCCTGGGTTTCACCTTTAGCTGGTCTTCCTTGTCTGGATTTTAGCATTTGTATTAGTGGATGGTCAGCTAGATGCCTATTTTCTAATAGCCCTACAGGAAATTGCCTCACAGGAGGAGAAAATCTACAGTTGCTTCCTGCATGGTATATACTATCATGATAGATCATTATCTCTCTTTTTTTTAAAAAAAATATTTTATTGATTAGAGAGACTGAGAGAGAAAAATGAGAGACAGAGATAGAAATACAAAGATGGAGACAGTGATCTCCCATCCACAGGTTCACCTGCTAAATGCCCATCAGGACTGAGCCAGGCAGATGACAAAAGACAGGAGCTAGATCCACGGCTAACACAACTACTTGAGCCATCATTTACTGCTCTCAGGATGTGCATTAGTAGGAACTTGGATTCAAACCCAGACACTCCTATATGGGATGCAAGCAGTCCTAGCAGCCTTCCAACAACTGTGCCAAATGCCCAATATTATCTCTTTTTTAATAGTTTCCTGATTGATAAAGGCTTGCCTTTCATTGGAATGGCTTTGTCTGGGACCTAGTGTCATTAATCAATGAAGAGCAAGCTAAACTACTAGAAACGAGTTGTCAAACAGGAAGTGGATCAAGATGACTAGAGATGTTTTCCCAGAAGTCTTTTTTTATGAAACCAATCTGTAGAATGACACCCCAAGTCATTCAACTCTATTTTGAGTTAATATACTTAATAGACATTGCACTTCCTCACATTGATGTTTAAACTGTAAATGTCTAGCTTCTGTCATGATTTAGTTGTAGGAAAATATTCTTAAATATTTTGGTTGGGATATTTTGTATCTTATTATTAGTTACTTAACATTTTCTTGTGTTAAGGTAGAAATGGATCATTGATATATTTCACAGCCATCTTTTGGGAGAGCATCTATGTTGTCCAAATTTCTCCTATGAAATCAACGTTTTACCATAGTATAAGAAATTCTGCGCATTTTAAACCTTTTTCATTAGTTTGATATGCTGTTGAAAAACATCAATAATTTAATGAGTACTTAGAAAACATTAGATACTGTATGAGGGCTTATTTGAATTGCTGTACCTAAGGAAATTCCATGGGTCTTTTTGTTGTTATTATAAGATAACCATAACTGGAATATTTTGGAGAGTTAAAAGAAAATGTTATTGGAAATTATTTTGGTGTATTGAGCTACCCTAGTTATATCCTTTAATAATTATGTACAAATTGAAGCACAGAGAGCTTGCAAAAATTGTCAGTCAATGAAACAGGCATGCTAATTTCATATTTTTTGCAGTCTATGAAGTTTAGAGGTAAAGTATTTAAATGTATTTTTACTCAGCATTTAGCTTAAGTATTTAGAACTACTACCAAAAAAAAATTAGTCCTGGATACAAAATATTTCCAGTTTAAAACTATGCATGTACAACCTCAGTTGGGGATTCCCCCATTTTCCCCATCTGCTGTTATTCCGTTCTACCAGGAATGAACTAAATTCCAGGAAGACTGAGACATCACTCTGTTATTGTGAAGGGTTACCTTGTCTAGGTCCCTACTGACATGTAGTTGTTGTGCATCAGTTTCTGTCTCCCCTGCAGTTGCTGGGTTAACAGCTGCCCCATGTTGATAGAGCCCCCAAAGGTCGCTCAGGGTCCTTTGTGCCTGGACTTTGAGAACTATTGTGGGAAACCGCTTCCACTCTGATTCTTCTTCTTGTGTCTCCAGGGACTCAGCAGCTGTGCTTTCTCCAAGCCACACAGCAGTATGTGGAATCCTGCTACACTGCTCTCTGCTCTCTAACTTAGCCTTGTCCCCCTTCAATGTGCCTCCACACAACAACATGCTTCCTTGGATTTAATATGTTAATAACGATGCTCCTGCTTCTGTGGTATCCTTCACATCCACCTGGGATCTTGGCAAGCATCTCTCGGGCTTGGCCCAAGAAGGTGTGGAGTTGCACACCTTCTCAGACACTTAACCTTCTCTCATTCCTGCTTGTACCTTCTCCAATTTTAATTCCCTTGCCATCTGGTCAGATTTTCATTCCCTTCTACAGTGCTCAGAAATATCTCTTACATCCTTATTCTTATGTATTCTCCTTTTCCTTATGGTTTGTAGTTTAAACCCAGGAGGTCCCATTTTTTAATGCAAAATGAAAATTTTACAGCAGTCAAATAAATCCCCCTCCCCAATCTTTAGCCTAGCTCATTTAAGCAAAAACAGATTTGAATTGGTTTGTTCTTTGTTTAATAAATTAATAGATTCCACAAAAACAAGAATCTGACAGTTTTCTTGTATCCCTTTACCTTTATATATGTAAAGGAAGAAAGCTGAATTGTTTACAGAGTTTTGGTGGTAAAAGTGTACAAAAATAATTTACTGAGAATTTTAAAAGACACAGGGAATTATTCAGTGTCACTCCTTCACTCAAAAAAACAGCAGATTTAGGACAGAAGACAATACTCTCGCTCTTGACGGTTATATTATATTGTATGCTATGTTAAAAAATTTCAAATGGGCTCAGTGCTAAGAAAGTAGTACTCTTCTTTCTGAACTGCTAATCTTTTTTATCTGTTGTTTTATTCAACAATTATTTATTATATTACTATATGACAGCTGTAGTGCTGAGCCATTATTATAGAAATTATAATATCATATTCCTGTCCTTAAAATTTTTATTGAAACATTGGACTAAAAACATATACTGACATTAATACTTATAATATCTAAGGGAAGAAGGTTATCTAAAATTGATTTGGGTTCTTCAAATTGCAAAGTGTATCTTTAATTCTATGAGAGATGAGTTGACTTGAATTTCATGGTATAATTCAAGTGATGTAAATATTTTTTAATACTGTGAAAGCTGTGTTGATCACTTAGAAGAATGTTTTATTGTGTAACAGACTGAAAAAAATTAAGTCATTTCAACCTTGAAGAAACATACCCACAAAATAAATATTGATATCAGATACAAAAGGGAAGGCAAGTGAATCTCAACTGGAAAAACCTATAAAGGAAAAAAAAAACAGAATCTTGCTCTGCAGTTCTTGGATCTTCCTGCTGAGTCAGAGCATAAACAGTCATCTGAACAGAGATTTCTTCAGAAAGCCTTGATCATCCTGTGGGTTTCTGTAACACTTCACAAAGGAGCAATGGAATCTTGCAACACATCTAGGGCAGGGAGCTTAGTAGGACACCAGAAACCAGGAAATGTTTTCCTGATGTTAGATAACACAAACTACTGTCTATTACTTATAGAATAAATCAATCATCTGCCACAGGATAGACATTTGAGATTTGCTTGACACCCAGAATTCACTGTGGCAAGGAATGAATGAGAATTCCTGGTGAACTGAATGTGGACCACACAGAAGTGAATTTTGGCTGCAGTCATTTGAAGTTGTGCCAAGAAATGTCATGAGGCTCCAAGAACAAGAGTCCATGTGACAAAACATCATGTGAGTCAAGAAGAAAGAGGCCCTCAGGAAAGTGGGACAAATCTCCAAGGAATCCTTGTATGTGACATCAAAAGGATCTCATATCTTTCAGGGGCGAGATAATGAATCTAGTTTACAACAGTATTCACATCAGTCAAAAAGTTATTTTTCTAGTTTACCCCTTTACCTCTGTCTGTCATACCTACTAAGAGGCCAGCTGTCTAAAAACATCAGCTAAGAGTCAGGAGGCAAAAAGGAAGCAAGAGATAAAAACCTGTCAACTCTCCTACACCTCTACATTAATTTTAATGATAGTTTCCTTTTAAATAACCTTACGAATGTTTTTAGATGGGAGTATTACAAGAATAGAATAAGGAAGTAAATTTGCTTCAATTTTCAACTAGAGGAAGGAGAATAAGGCCCCAATGTGTGCACTCTGAAAATATAGAACAAGGTAAACAGTTATACTCTGATTGCACCAGAAGTTATGCATATAAAATTTGTAGAGTACATTTGATGATGCTGATAAGGATTGGTTATCAAAGAACCTTTATGAATTAATGTACAGGGAAACACTGGACTCTGATATCCATGAACACAGTGCTTTAATTGAAGCTTATAGGATGGGGTGGCGCTGTGGCACAGCAGGTTAACGCCCTGGCCTGAAGCACCGGCATCCCTTATGGGCACTGGTTAGAGTCCCGGCTGTTCTACTTCCTATCCAGTTCTTTGTTGTGGCCTGGGAAAGCAGTAGAAGATGGCTCAAGTGCTTGGGCCCCTGCACTGCGTGGGAGACCTGGAGGAAGCTTCTGGCTCCTGGCTTCGGATTGGTGCAGCTCCGGCTGTTGCGGCCAATTCGGGAGTGAACCATCGGATGGAAGAGACCTCTCTCTTTCTCTCTCTGCCTCTTCCCTCTCTGTGTAACTCTTTCAAGTAAAATAAATAAATATTTTTTTTAAAAAAAGAAACTTATAGGAAGAGTTCCATTTTAGAACTATGTCATAATTATTCCCAGAAATTCACCATTCACTTAAATTTCTTTTCATCAATTCATTGATGTCTCTCTATATAGGAGTAGAATATCAATATTTGGGCTTTTAATCATTTTATTAACATACATGTTCACACTATAGGAAATTTTAGCAAGTCCAAGCTATTAGCAGAGAATGTACTACCTTCAAACTCAATGCCCATTCACATATCCACAAGAGCAACCTTTGGCTCCTCTTTTTAGGGTAGCTACCATGAACAAATTTTGCTTCCTTCTCTTAATGATTGCCACTGTCCAATCTACACTTGTAATATTTCTACCAAAAGCTTGGCTGTGGCATGAAGCACCTGATCTCCTACTTCTGAAAAATTATGATTCCATGGAAAAAAAACACAGCATAATTGTGCTCTTTAATGCATAGCAAAACAATGAGAGATATAGAAAGGAAACACACATACATGTAGATATAAAAACCTGCACACATACAAATCCTATTTGAATGCATATATGCATTTGGGACATTATAAGAGCACTTGTTTAAGCAATATATAATACTTGACTTTCTTTGTTAATGTTTGGTAGAACAATCAATGTCAGATAAAATTTCAAGTTCCCAATTTAAAATTTTTAACTATGACTATGGCAAACTTCCTCAATTTCTCCATACTTTATTGTCCTACTCAGACAGTTGTTAAAGAAATTAAAATAAGTCAGAGAGACAGTATCTTGCATCCAGCATACTCTTAATGAATAATAGAGTGATTTTAAAACTTTATCATGAAAGGAAAAAAATGGAATAACAAAAACACAGAACTAGAATATGGAACTTGGAAATGTTAAGATCTCTAGCCTCAACTTTTCTCCCATATGAGCACTCCTTTTTTGTTTTCCATGGGTTATCTTTTTGAAGACTCTTCTCTGATTACTGTGTTCTCTAGTCCTGTAGGATGCATACAGAGTAAGTTGCATATTTTCTTTCAAGAATAAACTGTAATCGGAGATACTTAGCTGTGGTGTCACATCATGGTTATAACCAGTAATAATCAGGGCATAAGAATTGAAACAAGTCGTTTTCTTTTTTAAAACATTTATTTATTTATTTGAAAGGCAGAGTTACAGAGACGCAGAAGCAGAGGGAGAGATCTTCCATCCACTGGTTCACTCCCCATATGACTGCAATGACCAGAAATGAGCCAATTCAAAGACAGAGTCTTCTGGGTCTCCCACACAGGTGCAGGAGCCCAAGGACATGGAATATCTTCCACTGCTTTTCCAGGACAAAGCAGAGCGCTGGATTGGAAGTAGAGCATCCAGGACTCAAACTGGCACCCATATGGGTTGCCCGTACTGCAGGCAGCAGCTTTACCCACTATGCCACAGCGCTGACCCTGCCTTTTTCTTTTGCTTCATTATTCTGTTCTTCCTTTTAGAAGAGGAGTTTTCTGTTTTCATCTGATATTACTATCAACCAAGGCTGTGCTATCCAAAAACTTTATCCAAATAGATTAATCAGCATTTAATTTTTAATTCATTTTATTAATATTTTAATGTAAAATATACTAGTCATAGAGCCATTTCAAAAGAGAAATGTGAATGAGGAAAAGTGCAAGCTATGGTATGAATATGCTCCCAAAAATTCACAGACTGAAATATACTAGGCAATGTGTTAAAAAGTGGGACTTTTACATGGTGACTATGCCATGAGGGTAGAGCCCTCCCTAGTGGATTAGGATCCACTTAAAGACCTTGGGAAGAGCCAAGAGCCAGTGCCACGGCTCAACAGGCTAATCCTCCGCCTGCAGCGCCGGCACACCGGGTTCTAGTCCCGGTCAGGGCGCCAGATTCTGTCCCGGTTGCCTCTCTTCCAGGCCAGCTCTCTGCTGTGGCCCGGGAGTGCAGTGGAGGATGGTCCAAGTGCTTGGGCCCTGCACCCCATGGGAGACCAGGAGAAGCACCTGGCTCCTGCCTTCGGATCAGCGCTATGCGCCGGCCACAGCGCGCCAGCCGTGGCGGCCGTTGGAGGGTGAACCAACGGCAAAAAGGAAAACCTTTCTCTCTGTCTCTCTCTCTCACTGTCAACTCTGCCTGTCAAAAATAAAATAAAAAAAATAAAAAATAAAAGACCTTGGGAGTATGTGACCACTGTACTTTGCTATTCTGCTGTGTAATAACGAGGAAAAAGGCTCTTGAGGCTGAACCAGCTGATACCTTTATATTTCACTTCCCATTCTCTAGAACTGTGAGAAATAAACCTTCTGCTACTTGTGATTTCCTCTGTCTCAGCTATTTTGTTACAAAATCAAAAATGTACTAAAAGGGCTGGTATTGTGACTTAGTGGGTAAAGCCTCCACCTGCAGTGCTGGCATCCCTTATGGGTGCCAGTTTGATTCCTGGCTGCTCCACTTCTGATTCAGCTCTCTGCTATGGCCAGAGAAAGCAGTAGAAGATGGACCAAGTCCTTGGGACCTTCCACACTCATGGGAGACCTGGAAGAAACTCCTGGCTTCTGATCAGCTCTACTTCAGATCAGCTCAGCTACTGCCATTGTGGCCATCTGGGGAGTGAACTAGCAGATGGAAGACCGCTCTCTCTGCCTCTGCCTCTGCCTCTGCCTCTGCCTCTCTGTAACTCTGCCTTTGAAGTGCATAAATAAATCTTGGGGGGAAAAAGGACTAAGATGGTAAATATTTAGGAAAACCAATAAAATGTAGTATCTGAAATATTACAGTATAAAAGTTACTATGTTTTCCATTTTATTATGTGATCCCTTTACCCCAAGTAGAACTTATGTTACTAAAGGAAAAACTAGAAGTTGATGAATAATAATAGTTTCTAGAAAAATGAGACTTAACATTAGGTATAGGTATGGAAGTTTCAGGGTTTTGTTTGTTTGTTTGTTTTGTTTTTGAGTGGAGTTAGATCTTTTTATTATTATTTTAAATATTTATTTATTTTTATTTGAGAGGTAGAGTTACAGACAGAAAGAGGAAGAGACAGAGAGAAAGGTCTTCCATCCACTAGTACTCTCCCCAAATGGCCTCAACAGCCAGAGGTGGACTGATCCAAAGCCAGGAGCCAGGAGCTTCTTCTGGGTCTCCCATGCAGGTGCAGGGTCCCAAGCACTTGAGCCATCTTTCTCATGTCACAGCACTGAGCTGGATTGGAACTGGAATAGCCAGGACTTGAACTGGTGCCCATATAGGATGCTGGTGCCGCTGGCAGAGGCTTTCCTCATTATGCCACAGTGTCGGTCCCTAGACTATTTTTCTTTTTTCTGTACTTATTTTATTGGATTGTTATAGATTTACAGCCTCCTGGTGCCTGCTCCTGGTCTCCCATGCAGGTACAGGGGCCCAAGCACTTGGGCCATCCTCCACTGCCCTCCCGGGCCACAACAGAGAGCTGGACTGGAAGAGGAGCAACCAGAACCAGAACCCGGCACCCATATAGGATGCCAGCACTGCAGGTGGAGGATCAAGCAAGTGAGTCACGGTGCTGGCCCCTAAGATTTTTCTTTTTTTATTCACAATCCTTGCTCAGTTAATTTTCTAAACCTCAGTGCACTGAAAGAATTTGCATATAGAATTTCAAAACTTTTCTTAAATATATACCTAAAATGTTATATAAAATCTATCAGGCAGTGCACATAAAACCAATAACACAGAAACCTGGATTTAAGCATCCAGGTTCTTATTCTAATGAGCTACCACCTGTTAGGCAATGTATTTTAGTCAATCTGTGTGATAGTATCCTCTTCTGTTCAGTGAAAATGTTATCTCCTGGGCTTAATCGTCAAATGAAATATAAGAATATTTCAAAAACTTCATGGAAAAATGAAATTTTAAAAATAGTTTGTTGAAAAAAAATGCTCTAATCCATGCAAAAAAGAATTCTCAAAAAGTTTGTGAAGAGGTACATTACGGAAAATCTATACATGGATCTCAAAAATGTTTGCACCAAAATAAACTTATTTTTATTTTCGCTTTCTGTATTTATTTATTTATTTATTTGAAATACAGAGTTACAGAGAAGGAGACACACAAAGAGAGAGAGAGAGAGAGAGATTGATTGATCGATTTCATCTGCTGGTTCATTCCCCAAATCGTCTGGGGTGAGGCAAGGTTAAGCCAGAGCCAGGAGTTACTTCTAGATCTCCTATGTGGGTAGCAAAGGCCCAAGCACTTGAGCCATCTTCTGCTGCTTTCCCAGGTTAATTAGCAGGGAGTTGGACTGGAAGTGGAGCACCCAGGACATGAACCAGTGACCTTATGTGATGGTAGTGTCAAAGATGAAGGCTTAATCTGCTACATCAGTACACCAGCCCCCTTTACTTTTATTCTTCTACAAACTTTTTGAAGTACCCTCAAAAATTCAATGGATTACAACATGTAGTCTGATTAATACTCCTTAAGTAAAAAAGAATTATTAATAAATAATATCTATCATCTATTATAAGTAGCCACCTAACTTGCATAAGGATATCTTTTAGGTCTGTTACACTAAATCTTCAAGAACTTATTAAGTGCAAGGGCAAAATCTGTTCACTGCGGTGCCAAGGATGCAATGTAGCATAGTGGAAAGAAAGAGAAAAAGGTCTTCCTTCCGTTGGTTCACCCCCCAAATGGCTGCTACAGCTGGCGCTGTGCCGATATGAAGCCAGGAGCCAAGTGCTTCTTCCTGGTCTCCCGTGCGGGTGCAGGGGCCCAAGCACTTGGGCCATCCTCCACTTCCCTCCCGTCCATAGCAGAGAGCTGGACTGGTAGAGGAGCAACCGGGACTAGAACCCGGCACCCATATGGGATGCTGGGGCCACAGGTGGAGGATTAACCAAGTGAGCCATGGCGCCGGCCCTTGAACCAGGTATTCTAACACTCTCATTCTAGAAACTTGATTGGAAACCCTATTACACTACAATTTTAAAATTACATACTCACTCATATTTTTTACTTGCTTAAGAACATTAAGGCAGCAGTTCCTTTGAGTTAAAACAGAAACAAAAATCATATAAAGTTTTTAGACATTTTCCCCCAAAACTTGGCATAGTATTGCAATTTAAAAGGATTCTTTAATTTTGTTAGTAAATTCAAGAAACTGTTCAAGAAAATTGTTCAATCTAACTTTGTTCTTCCATGAATAAAGTGAAATGTAAGAAAAGCTTTGGTATGATTTTTACATGACATGTTTTTTAGAAAAGAAACTTGAATTTTCTGTATTTTTCCACTGCAGGTAAAATGTGATACACAGAAGAATGAGAAGGACTGATAGTTCTGATTAGAGTGAAGCAGAAAGTGTGGAGGATGTGTGAACTTCCCCACACAGATATCTTGCCAGATAATTTAATCTTGGTTGTCTGTTACTTTATTTTATTTAAGACAAAATTAGCTCTATTTCTGGAAATCCAAGACTTAATAATGTACTTCAATGTTTACTTGGACTAATATAATCTTCATATACCTATGATCAAGTTAGTAAGACAGGACATGCACAAAGCATGTATTTTCAGCAATACTGTGCTCTTTAATTTCAAAAGTTTTGTGATCCCTAGCTATGTCTTCATATTAATGAAACCGTGTTTGCACAAATATGATATTGTTTTCTGCATTTAGTTCATCAGTTTTCTTTTTTTTAAAGGAATGGTTTCTTTTTCAGTTTTTTTTTTTTTTAAAGATTCATTTCACTTATTTGAAGGGCAAAGTGAGAGAGAGAATAAGGAAGAAACAAGGAGGTCTTCCATACATTTGTTCATTTCCTAAATGGCAGTAACAGCCAGGGCTGGACCAGGCCAAATGGATCCTTGAACTCCATCCTGGTGTCCCATGTGAGTGGCACCGGCCCAAGCACTTGGGCCTTCTCTCGATGCTTTCCCACACACATCAATAAGGAACTTGATTGGAAGGAGAACAACTGGGACTCAAACCAGTCCTCTCATATGAGATGCCAACGTTGCAAATTGTACCATGACACTGGCCCCAAATACATCATTTTCCAACCTGAAGTCCATTTAACAAGTTTTATATGAGAAATAAAATTTTACATACTCAGAGATATTTCTGAATTGCTTTCCTAATTCATTAGTTCTTTGGTAGGTCTTATGTGGAGTTTCAAACTGAAAATTGTAATATTTTTCTCCTCGTGTGTTTCCATCTTCTGCCTAGTAAACATAATTGTAGGTTAACTAATTTTTCTGAGTTTTTCTAAGATATTTTGGATATGCTTTGGAAGTCCTGCAACCCAGAAAACTCCTCAGTCTCAGGGAATTGGCTGTTTGCCCACCCTCATTTTAAGACTGCTACTCATTATGTAATTTGAAAATGTGATTACTATTGTAATGCTTTTAAAATATGTCTACAAATGTTTTGACACATCTCTCATCAAGAGGAAGAGTCCAACCACTCTCCCCTTGAATATGGGTATGCTTTAGTAACTTGCTACTTGACTTCTGGGATTAGAACGTAAAAGACAACACAGTTCCCTTTTCTTGGTTATCTGGTTTGCCGCATATGCCTTTGGAGTCTAGACATCATCCAATCATTTTGACTTTCCCAGAGTTTCAGTGCTGGAGAGCCCTCATAGACATAGAGGTGCCCTTAGAGTCCCATCGTTTTCAAATTCAACATCATTTAAAGTTTCTAGCCCAATATCCAAATGCAGTTTGAACCCCAGCCACTACTTATGGCGAACAAGATAAACTCTGCTTAGCTGAGCACAACCAACTGCTAATACAGAGAAACATTAATAGTACATGTCAATTGTCTTTATACCACTAAGCTTATTACATAGTATAAATAGCTGGAGCAATATCAGAAATATCATCCATTCTGTCACAGTAAAAAGATATGACATTGGAAAGATCAACATTTGATGACTAATGTTTAACCAATATTTATTGAGAGACTGTTACTTTAAAAGCTACATGGGCCGGTGCTGTGGTGTAGCTGATAAGGCCGCCTCCTGCAATGCTAGCATCTCACACAGGTGCCAGTTGGAGTCCTAGCTACTCCACTTCCAATCCAGCTCTCTGCTGTAGCCTGGGAAAGCAGTGGAGACTGGCTCAAGTTCTTGAGCCCTTGCACCCACAAGGGAAACCCAGGGATTTTGGCTCCTGGCTTTGGATTGGCTCAGCTCTGGCCATTGCGGCCATTTGGGGAGCAAACCAGTGGACGGAAGTCTTTCTCTCTCGCCTCTCCTCTCTCTGTGTAACTCTGATTTTCAAATAAATAAATAAATCTTTAAAAAAAAGAACTACAAAATGCAAACACACAAAACACAGATTATTGCTAGTATTTAGTGTCTATTGTTTGCATACTTAAGTGTTACATAATAATAATATTTTTAAAAAGATTTATTTATTTGAAAGGTGGAGTTACAGAGAGACAGAGGAGGGACACAGAGATTTCTATCTGCTGATTCACTCCCCATATGGCTACAATGAGTGGAGGTGGGCCAGTCCGATGCCAGGAACCCAGAGCTTCTTCTGGGTCTCCCACGTGAGTACAGGGACCCAAGCATTTGGGTCATCTACTTCTGCTTTCCCAGGCACATCAGCAAGGAATTACATTGGAAGTGGAGCAGCTGGGAACCAAACTGGTGCCCATAGGGGATGCCAGTGCGACAGGTGGTATATTTACCTGTTATGCCACAGTACTGGTCCCTTAAATAATCTTAAAGTTTTTATATGCTTAGATTATTTTATTTCAATTGCTACACAGCAGAAATGTTTATTTTAAATAATTACACAGGAAATAAATAAAGAATAGAACAAAGGAGAAAAAGGAAGGAAGGGAGGGAGGGATGGAGGGGGGAGAAGGACTTAAGGGGGGAAGGAAGAGAGGGAGAGAGGGAGGGAGGGAGGAAATAGGAATATCGCTTACATAGCCAGTTCTCAAGGAGACAGAGAAAAACAAGTAGGAAGGCATCTCATGAGAAAAATGCAGATTACAGTTATAATGAGAACAAGTAGTAGAGTTTTTTAGAAGTTGGTTGGAATGTGAGTTAGGCTAGCTGGTACATTTGGCTTCTCTGACACTAGTATAAATCATCAATGTGTCTGTACTTCTGCTTCTATCACAGCCAACTATTGCTTATTTTCCTTATTAACCAAAGTTCCATTTACCCATTGTGCCTCTTTATTTATAACTTTGGCTTGTTCAATGTTCATGCCCTCTCTTGGCCTCCAAAGTATATTTCCAGGATATTTCCTCATGTAACTCATATTCAAATTCCCCCAGGTAGGTAATCTGTCAAGGTGAATTAATAACTATCACCTATATTTCTACAGACTTCATGCTATGCAGTTCAGGTCTTATACACAATCACTGGCATACCTAGAAAGTTTGCCTTTTGGTCAAATGCCCACTTGACCAAATCAGTTCTATTGTGGTCACTCACACATCACATATCTGCTAAGTTCTGCTCCGTCAATAGTGAGCTGTTGTTTGGATCAACTTGCAAAATGAGATGTAGAAACAGCATAGTCCATTAGCAGCCTTTGCAGAACATATGCTAGCATAAATGTCACTCCAGTATAAATTTTTTCTGTCTATCACAGCCTAGGTCTTCATCACACAATGCCATACTTTAAAAAGTCATCTCTTAGAGTGGGTGTTCGGCCTCTCAATTAAGACATCTGCATCCCAGATCAGAGTGCTTGGGTTGGATTCCTTACTGTCGCTCCTGAATCCAGCTTCCTGCTGATGGAGAAGGCAGTGATGGTGGTAACGGCTCAAGTAACTGTGTTCCTACCTCCCCAACGTGAGACCTGGATTGCAGAACACAGAAACATTTTCTCTCTTTCCTTCTCTCCGTCTCTCACCTATTATCTATATTTATCTCAATTTCTAACTCTTCCTGTTTC
Source organism: Lepus europaeus (assembly GCF_033115175.1). NCBI lineage: Eukaryota > Metazoa > Chordata > Mammalia > Lagomorpha > Leporidae > Lepus > Lepus europaeus. The sequence continues at coordinate 87,295,441 of NC_084827.1, read as the reverse complement.
TCTCTGTACTTCTCGAATAAATAAAAAGTATTGTCATCTAAAAGCTTTTCTTGATTCTAGCCTCAATTGTTTCCAATCTATTTAACACAAGGGTATAAGAATAAAAAATCCAATACATTGTTTTGATATTAATCCACTGTTTCAGTCTGATTTCTCAAGCTTTCTTTATCTCCATTTATTTATTTTTATTTAAAATTCAAAGAGAGAGAGGGAGAGAGAGAGAGAAAGAGAGGTTGAGAGAGAGGAATATCTTCCATCAGCTGATTCTCTCCTCAAATGCCTGCAGCACCTGGGGCTGGCTCACCCTGAAGCAACCAGGCTGGTCACCCTGAAGACCATGAACTCCATCGGCTCTTCAGTGTGGATAGCAGTGATGCAAGTATCTGAGCCATCACCTGCTGCCTTTCAGGATGCATTAGCAAGAAGCTGGAGCAGAAGCAGTTGAGCCAGAACTTGCAATGACACTTTGATATGGGATATAAGCATCCCAAGAGGTGATGTAACCTGCTGCAATACAATACCTTCCCCTAACCATCTCTAAAGCTTTATTCCTAAAATTCATTTTCTACAAATCCTTTCCTCATCCATAACAAGTTCAGTGGCCTTCACTAATAATATCCTGAGCCTTCATGTTTTGTTCATAACATTCCACTAGAAATATCCTATTCCCCTCTTTGCATTACTTCTCTAATATCCCTAATTTCATCAAGAAACTATATTTCTAGAATTATATGACATATTATATACTTGTCTTAGATTATAAGATTCTGAAAGACAATAGATTCTTTTAAAAATCACACTGTCTCCTTCTCTGTCTTACAAAAGTATTCAAAATAGTGCTATGGCTTAATAAACATTATTTTCTAAATCTATGTCTATGTTAGCAAGAGCATGGGGAAATAATAGTACTAGAGAAAAACATGGGGAGGTGTAAGCAAAAAGCATTGGAAGTTTACAAGGGACAAGAGGAGAGATAGGTGAGAATAGCCTGAGGTCACGTATTTGGATTTGTGTTTGGGGGAAATGAACTGAAAGAATTTAGAATATTATCCATCCACTCATTCTTCTTTTATTTATTTCAAAGCTTTTTGTGTAATTACTGTATGACAGAAATGGTTTTAAATGTACAGTAATAAATACAATAGCAAATGTCCCTGTATTTAACAAACTTTTTGTGTCAAGAGAATCTCAAATTAGCCTAGAAAAACAGGATTTAAGTTTTTAGTACTGATGAATTTTATGAAAGAAAATCATGAGAAAAGAAGTGGCCTATTTTTGATAAGATAGGCAAGAAAGGGTGTTTTTTTTTTTTTTTTTCCTAAAGGAGGACACTTCTGGGGAAGAGTGACAAAATTGACAGAGCCAACAACACACATTTCTAAGAGAAGAAATTTGTAAGTAGAAGAAAGAAGAAAAACAAATATTTTAATGTAAGAAGGAAAAAAAGTCCAGTGTTATCAGAGCAAAGTAAAGGATCAAGGAGAGGTAGGTATGGTGAAGATCAGGTGTATCTACCAGATCATAGGAAGTTGGATTTCCTTTCAAGATTGAAAGGAAGTTATTGGAGGGTTATGGTGAATGTGGAGCCATTAATTTATTTATAGTTTTAAAAGATAATGTTGACACCCATATAAAGAACAAATCATGAGGAGCAAGGGTATTTTAGAAGTTCAAAAGAGATGATGAGTGCTTGGTAATAGGGCCAACTGAAGGAAGCAGTCAGATGCAGGATCCATTTTTAGGGAGACTACCTGACATGCTAACACATTAATTATAGAATATGAGATTACAGAATTTTCAATTCTCCCTACCAGTAAATTGCTACATGTAGTTAAATGTAATAAATAGTTTATATTTTAAAGATAATATATTTTATGTGGAAGACTCATCATTAAACATTGCCTACATTTATCTACATTTGAGCAAGCTTTAATAAACCAATCAAATGAATAATCATTGCATATAAGAAAAAGTAGAAAGATCTATGTTTTTCTAGTTACCTCATACACCTTATTTGAATTTGAGGACATCCATTCCTTTGGACAGAAAGGATATTAGTTTTCTTTAGACAGGAAAATGAGTGAAGTGTTACCACTGTGTGCTAAAGTTTGCCTTTTATGGTGTCAGGAAGCCTTTTCCTAAAGCATGTCCATTACACCATGCCTATAATTCCACTTCCTTTTTTTATTTCTCTCAAACATTCTTTGATACAAAAGAGAATGACAATAAATGATTTTTATCAGGCCTTTTTCACACATAAAAAGTTCTAAACAAGAAAGTATATTTAAATGTGGAAGAAGGCAATATATTTTATAAACACATGATTTTCTGTCATACACATTCTTTCTCAATATTACTTTTCAGTTTTCTGTTTCCCTCCTTATCTGACAGTTTCTGAATTTGGGTCTGTAGTTTATTTTTATACTGATCAGCTGAACTTATTATGCTTTGATCATTTCACAGGCTCTTCTTGCTCATGGTTTTATTTTACTCTTAAGCACTCTGTAAGTTCTTGCCAGTATTAATGGTCCATAGTTTCCAATGGAAAGTTGCTGCCAGAACCTTCCTCCAGTGTTAATGGCTGCTCTTGAGAACCTGCCCTGCCCTCCGTCATCTAATTTGAGTCAATGAGGGGGCAGACAAAACAGATGGTTGGCATAGGATGGGATGATTCACTGTTTGAAATCATGGTGAAACATTTTTGAAATTGGTAAGGGAGAGGGATGCCTGACATTTGACAGAACCATGTAAAAATTGCAGTATTCAGACGAAGTTCAGTTTAATTTTGACTGTTATTTTCCAGATGTACTGATCATATGATTACAATTTTAAGATTATATTGAAAATATACCTTTTCCCAAATGCACTGTAATCATTTCAGCAAAATGAGTTTATCATCAAATGTCAATATCAAGACTGCTCTTGAAGTTATATTGTTGTCCTAACTTTGTTCTTTGTGCTTTTCATGGTTTCTTTATTTCTACTCATATGAAGCCTATATATTTTCCATAAATGTCTTTTGTTTTCATAACTAAATTCTTCACCAATTATGGCTGTAATAGAACAAGCTATTTGTAATGTATTAATAAAAAATTTCTACACAATATTTATATTATATTTTTATTTTAATACACAGATTTATGGCACAAGTCTACACAATGAAACAGTGCTTATTGTGAAATAAAATCATTATCAATATGTAAAGAAAATCATTTAACAATAAAATTAAAACAAACTCCAATCTGAATCATATGTATAAAAATCCCTTTAATTTGTACGCAAACTTTCCTTAATTGTTAGAAATTTGATTTTTTTAGATTTATTTTATTTATTTGAAAGACAGAGTTACAGAAAGACATAGAAACCGAGTGAGAGGTCTTCCATCCACTGGTTCACATCAGAGAGCTGGGTCAGAAGAGGAGCAGCCGGGATTAGAACCAGTGCCCATATGGGGATGCTGGCCCTTCAGGCCAGGGCGTTAACTCGATGTGCTACAGTGCTGGCTGCAGAAATCTGATTTTTTAAAAATGAAATAGCACAAAAAATATAGTTAAGTCATCATGATTACTTGTTCATAAAATCTATGAATTTTGGGGCTTGGCATTGCTGTGTAGCAGGTAAAAAGCCTTTACCTGAGACATTGGTACCCACAAGGGTTCAAGTCCAAGCTGCTCTACTTCTAATCTGGCTCCCTGGTAGCTTGGGAAAAGCAGCAGAAGATGGCCCAAGTGGTTGGGCCTCTGGACCCTTGTGGGAGACCCAGAAGATGCTCCTGGCTGCTGCCTGGGTTTTGCAACCACCTGGGGAGTAAACCAGCCAATGGAAGGTCTCTCTATGTGTCTCTCCCTCTCTCTTAACCAAGACTTTCAAATAAATAAATAGGTCTCATAAAAACACAAAAAAAACAAAAAGCAAGCAAGCAAACAAACAAACAAAACCTTACACATTCTGAATATGGGTAATGTGAACCCAGGAGTTGCAATTTTGTTCTTGAGTTATAAAAACATCTCAGGCTGGCGCCGCGGCTCACTAGGCTAATCCTCCGCCTTGCGGCGCCGGCACACCGGGTTCTAGTCCCAGTCGGGGCATGGATCCTGTCCCGGTTGCCCCTCTTCCAGGCCAGCTCTCTGCTGTGGCCAGGGAGTGCAGTGGAGGATGGCCCAAGTCCTTGGGCCCTGCACCCCATGGGAGACCAAGAGAAGCACCTGGCTCCTGCCATCGGATCAGCGCGGTGCACCGGCCGCAGCGCACCTACCGGCGGCCATTGGAGGGTGAACCAACGGCAAAAAGGAAGACCTTTCTCTCTGTCTCTCTCTCTCACTATTCACTCTGCCTGTCAAAAAAAAAAATAATAAAATAAAATAAAATAAAAACATCTCAAATATTTTTTTAAAAAAAGCTTTATGGCTCTCCAAAAGGTTACATTACATAAACATATATACAGTATTTTGTGTCAGCAAAATTTCATGGAGAATTAAGAAAAATATATTTTAAATATTCCTTGGTGGTTTGTAACAAAAAATTTCTCACAGTCTGTTTTGTTTTGTACAGTAAAATAATTATATACTTTATACAGAAAGATTTATTTAGCTAACTGTCACGGAAATCTGAGTAAGGCAAAGGCGTCAGCTTCTGGTGAGAGTTTCATGAAAATCTGCATTACATGGCAGGAATGAATAACAAAGATAGATAGTGACAAAGACACTAGGACCAGAGAGGAAGCAGAGAGAGGTGAAGAGCCAGGATCAATTTTTTATGACAATATCCTCTGATGGAAACTAAATTGATTCTTGAAGAACTATATTAATCCCTTCCAAGGGTGGCTCATCATAATCTAATCATCAATGATCTGCCACACCGAACTGCCCTACAAATTCACTGTGAATACATTGTGTACCCAGCTCCCAGCACATAAAATTTGATGGGACATATTCAAATGGGACAAATGAGAGTTTTAAGATCAATTCCAAGTTATTCTCAATTACTTATAATCATAAATACTTATCACATAATGTGTCAACCTGACACGTTGAAATTCAAATAAAAAATAATCAACAAAGTCATGCACTTATTTGCACAATATTCTTTGCAAAATAAATATTTTAAGTAAAATAAACTGCTTTAATTTGTTTATCTCTGTATTTAGTGGTATATTAAACCTATGACTATATAGGAAATTAAAAATGTGTTATTGCAAAAGATAAAAAAAGAAAGAAAGGAGAAGGGTGGGAGAGATGGAGGAAGAGAGGGAAGTATTAAATCCATAGAATTGTATCTATGAACTACTTGTAATCTGTTTTCCTTATATTAATTTTTTAAATCCTGAAAGCCAAGATGAAAACACATAATAGCTCTAAGGATAACATTTAACAAATATATAATTTTTTAACATGTACATATATACTTTTTCAATTAAAATATAAATATATATAATGAAATAGTTTAGAATACTCTATGTTTAATTATAGAATTAAAAGTACAGATCAGAGAAGCCTAGAGAACATCTTCAAGGATACTTTGTAAGATATAATCACTCCTCAACCTGTCATATTCAAATTGATGAACGTGAAATACAAACAGAAAAGGAGAGGGAAAACATTCCATACAGAAGAAAAAAAGGAAAATAATTACAAATTACAACTGTCTTCAGAAATATGCAAACAGAAGACAAATTAACAAATTCAAAGTGATGATTATCAAGAAGATGATGGAATACGAATTTTAACTTTAATCTTCTCACAAAATATATAATTTTGACAACCAACCATAGATAAGAGCACTTTTATGAAATGGGGATCTATGGAGATGTCCCAGATCCATAATGTAGGGAAAGACAATCCAAGATCAGATTCATTGAATAGGATGGGATAGTTTCAATTTACACATCAATGCTCCACTATGGAGACATAGCATAATGTGAAAAAAATTAAAACAAACAAACAAAACAAACATTGTCACACGACTTATCTCATGGGGCAAAGAAAGAGCATAGTGAGCATCTTGCTCCCAAAAATAGGTGGGATAGTTAACTACCAGGGGAAAAAAATAGAAGGTCATATAACCTTGGGTACAGGTGTGGGCATTATGATCCACCATGTTAAACCACTGCTTTGGATGCCTGCTTCCCATATTGGAGCACCAGCTCAAGTTTCAGCTACTCCACTTATGATCCAGCTCCATGCTAAGTCCCAACTAATGCAACCATTTGGGGAGTTTACCAACAGATGGAAAAAAATTCTCTTTCTCTCTCTCTTCTCTCTCTCTCTCTCTCTCTCTCTCTCTCCAACAGATGGAAAAAAATTCTCTCTCTCTCTCTTTCTCTCTCTCTCTCTCTCTCTCTTCCCCACACTCCCATCTCTTACTCTGTGTGTGTATATTCATGTCATGCTGCCTTTCAAATTATTCAATTTAAAAAAAAAAAAAAGCAACTTGGCCTCAGAACTCAATAAAGAACCATAGTTTCTACAAACTTCCTCAAAGATTCCACCAAGAAAGCGGCCCACAAACCCTGTAGGATGCAAAAATTACAGCCTCAGCAAATGCCCATGTGTAACTCTTGCATCTTGCACATAGTTCCACATACAGTGCATGTGAAACATTATAGGTTGTGAACAAACACTTAACTTGTGCTGCTCTTTGTGTTGGCAGAAGGCACTTGATCCTCAACGTTTCAGGGCATAGCTGTAGAAAAATAAAGGTGAATCTCTCACACACAGCCTGACTTTATGGGATTTAGAGAATAAACATCTATACTTCTAGGGCTCTACCATAAGAGAAAAAATAAGAGAAGTGGGGTGGATGAATAAATAGAAAAGTCGGAAAGACCCAAATGTCCATGGCCAGGTAACAGGTGAAGCAGATGCAAGCCATCAAGGAAAATGAAAACTGAAGGACACATAAGAGGAATATAATAATTCACATGATTCCACAAATAGATAACATTATCAGATTTACCATGCATGTACAAAGTAAATTGTATGTCTCCCCATCTCTCTCACTTCTTTTCAAATCAAAGGAAAATAAATTATTTTTATCAATTCATTAACATAATAGGAGGTTCAAAAAGAAAAATTTGCAAAAGAAGAGCCAAGCAGAAATTGTGGACCTGAAGAATACAATGAAAGTAATGAAAAAAAGTAAAAACAAAGCACCAAAATACTAGAGTGCAAAACAGTAGACTTCATCATGCAGGAATGGGTGGGAAGTATCACTATATTCCTAAATCTGTATATATGAAATATATTTAACTTGTATAAAATTTCTAAAAATTTAAAAAACACAAAAATACAGTGAAAAAAGTCATGTCATTTAAAATGACCTAATCAGAAAAGAAAAAAGAATGAAAGGGAGTAAAGAAATCCTAAGAGATTCATAGGAGATCATCAAGCAAGCCAGTATATTTATTTTGAAATTCCCAGAGGGATAAAGAGAAGGAAGGGGACCAGAAGCTCAATTAAAGAAATAGTAGCTAAAAATTCCTGAATCTAAATAAGTGTATTAACATATATGCACACAATGTCAAAGATTCACAAATAGAATTAATCTATTACAGGTCACGCTAAGAATGCTGTAATGAAGTTATAAAGAAACAAATAAGATTTTTGAGATTAGAGAAGAAATAACTTGTCACCAAGGAGTCTTTGTGTGACTACCAGCAGATTTCTCAGTAGAAAGTTTATATGTAAACAGAGAGTGAAACAATATGTTGAAAGAGCAGAAGAGGTGAAAAACATACCAAATAAAAATAAAACACCTAACAAACCTGTCCTTTAATAATGAAGAAGAAATAAAGATTTTCCAAACTAACAAAAGCTGAGAGATTTCATCAATACATTACCAATCATAAAAGAAATGCCAATGGAAAATTTTTAAATTTAAATTAACAAACCCTGTCAAAAGAAAACTTAAGAAAGGATAATTCTCACCTTAAGAGTAACAATGTTATAAAATTCAAAATATTCTAGTTCTGTAATGATTTGTTTAAATTACTTTAACTCAAATATAAAATTTAAAAGACAAGACCAAGTAGTAAAAATAATATTGCTGAAATAATTTTCTATTAGATATACAATATTAATAGATAAAATATGACATTAATAACAAAAAAGCCCTCCACTTCTGAACGCAGACTGGCTCAGCCACTTGGAAGGTGAACCAGCATATAGGAGTCCTCTCACTGTGCCTGTCTCCCTCCTTTCTTCCCTCTGTATCTCTGCCTCTCAAGAAATAAATAAATAAATAAATAAATAAACTATACAAAATAAACATTCAAAATAATCTAAGTGAAAATTTAGCATATTAAAAGTCATCAAAAGCCTATAGGAAATAGTGTTATATGCTTCTCATTGAAACAAAAGAAGGTAAATATCAGTAATATAAGTTTCCATTCTAAGATACTGGAAGAGAAAATTATACTGAAACAAGCAGGAAGACAAAAAAATAAAAGTTAAGCATAAAAATCAATGAAGTTTAAAATAGAAAAGCATTAATGAGTACACTGGAAATTTTATTCATTGAAAAGATCAATGAAATTGTTATATCTCTAAAAACATAGGTCAAGAAAAAGCAAAAACCGGGAGAGATTAAACTGACCAATACCAAGAATGAAAGTAAAGTCATAAAGACTGAGACAAAATATTAAAAGAGCAATGAGGGAATTATATGAACAATTTCACACTCATAAATGCAGTAACTTAGATGAAGTTGAATAATTATCTGTGAGACAAAATGTAGAAATTCACTCAACACGAAACAGCTAATGTGATTAGTAACACATCTATCTTAAAAATTTAATTATAGTTTAAAATGACAAAAAGATACAATTTCAGACCCAAATTATTTCACTGTGAATTTTAGACAACATTTATGATAATAAACAGAATACGCATCATCAGAATTTGGAGAATACTATGGAGACATGACCACTGAAAACATTGGAAGGTCCTAGCTGGGTATGGGAAAAGAATACTATATGAAAACTGGACATTTGAATAGAGCCAGTAATTTAGTTAATGATATCATGTTTTGTAAAATTGCAATACGAAGAACTTAGTGAAATATACTTGAAACTCTCAGTATTTTAGCAACTCTTTAAATTTAAAATTATTTTCAAATAAAACTTTCAGAATATTGATTTAAAAAAAACAATATGGGGTGAGTGTTTGATAGAGTGGTTAAGATGCCTCTTTAGGACATCCATACCCTGTACCTGGTTGGGGTTGAGTCTCAGCTCTGTTTCTGATTCCAATTTGCTGTGAATGTGCTACCTCAGAGGCAATAGTATTTGAGTCCCTGCCACCTACGTGGGAAACCTGGAGTAAGTTCCTGACTCCTGGTTTCAGCTTGGCTCAGTTCTGAGTGTTGCATGCCTTTTTATTTATACAGCATTTATCTTAACCTCTAAGACTCAAGAATTGAAATGAAGCTATCAAATAACTTTGGTTATATATTTTGCTCAAAACATTCAAAATTTATGTATCAAAGCAAGTGCAAGCTTGAATATAATTTTGTAGATATATAGTGTCATTCTTCATGTTTTTAAATGAATTTAAAATCTGAAATATTATTAGAATACTACACTCTAAAATATTTAATTTTATTTATTTGAAAGGCAAACCAACAAAGAGAAAAAGACAAACAGCAGCAGGAAGAATGATTTCCCTCTTCTGATTCACTTTCCAAATGCCAGCAACAGCCATGGCTGGGCCAGGCCAAAGCCAGGAGTCAGGCACCCAATCTGGGGTCTCCTACCTTGATGACAGGGGCTCCAGTACTTTAGTCATCACCTGTTGCCTAGTAAAGTGTGCACAGGGAACTGGATTGAAAACAAGGTGGAGACACAATCCCAAACACTCAAGGAATGCAGGCTTTCCAAGTGGTGTTTAAATTACTGTACCACCACAATGGCCCCATTATTTGAAAACTATTTTACATGAGTATACTGTGTTATGTGTGAAAGACATTCATCATAAGTTAGTTTCAAAAATTCACTCATTTATTCACTCTTCCATTCATAAATTACCCTTCAACAAGATCTCTTTCGTCAGATACATTACTTTTCTTTCTGTATAGACGGCTAACATACAAATTTGTTCTGACTATTTGCTATGGTTTAGATATTCATGTGTTGGGAGCTTTGTCTATAGAGTGATAATTTGGCAATCTGAGGCCATTAAGAGGTGGGGACTATTGGGAGGTCCTTATATTTCTAGGAAAGCTATTTTCAGAAGAGATTAGGGTTGCTTGCATGGGTTCCCTGAGCTGTTGTGAGACAGTAAGTTGCTACAAGAGTGAATCTGACCTGAATTGTTCTCTGGACTTCTGTTCCATGGTGTGTCTACTTTGTCCCACACATACTTGGTTGTGATTTCATTAACCGTGATATCCTCCCCAGAGCCAAAGCAGCACCATGCCACTGAAGCTCTACACGCATGAAATAAATGAACTTCGGTGTTTATCACATTAGCCTGCTTCAGATGTGTCTTTACAGTCCTAGTAAATGAACCAATACAGTATTGTTCTAATATTAAGGTGTTAACAATAGTCTGTATGGCTTAATAACAAAAACTTTGCATAAAGAAATGAAAGACTGCATTGGAAAGAGAAAATTTTAGACAAAAAATTATTTTAAAATTTTTAAATTCTAATAGTTTTGGAGCCAGCATCGTGGTGTCACAGGTAAAGCTACCACCTGGCATCCCATCTGGGCACCAGTTTTTGTCCTGGCTGAGCCACTTCTGATTCATTTCCTTTCTAATGTTCTGGGAAAAGCAATGGAAGATAACTCAAGTACTTAAGCCCCTGCACCCACATGGGAGACTAGAAGAAGCTCCTGACTCCTGGCTTTGGCCTGGCCCAGCACTGGTCACTGCAGTGATATTTGGAGTAAACCAATGTACAGAGGATCTCTCCTTCTCTCTCTTTCTCTCTCCCGGTAAATCTTTCAAAAATAAATGAATAAATCTCTTAAAAATTAAAATAGTTTTAATCTTCTATGATTACTTTAAAATTTATTGTGTATAGGTGAAATGATCACTTTTCCATTCAATTATTGCTTATAGCTATTTTCTATATTCTCACTAAATGAGGGTCCTTTTGCTTTGTTTTGTTAAGTAATACATTAAGCATTTTCACTGTGATGGAAACTTACAGGATGATATCCCAAAAACTAAAACACAAAAAGAATGAAAGGAAAAAGGATGGTAAGGTGGAGGAAAGGAGTAAAGTGGAAGGAAGGAAGGAAGGGAATATCATTATATCTTTAGAATTGTATCTACAAACTATATTGAATCTGTTGAAAACTAATTAAAAATTAAAATAAAAATAATTTAGCCTAAAAAATAATGTCAATTATGTCAGTAATCATATTTAGAATCCAGTCTTTACTAAACAGTCATAAAAGGCCTTAACTATTTATTTCTTCATTACTGTTTTAGTAACTTTAAAATTACTATAAAAATATATATTTTAAACAAAACTAAGAAAACACTATGTCATCAGAAGTAATTTAGTAGTAATAATTAAAATAATTATCATAATTTTAAATATTTGTTTATTTTCTTATATTTGAAAGCCAGAGTGATATAATGAAATTGAGAAAGAGAGCAAGAGAGATCTACCATTTGCTGGTTCACTTCACAAATGCCTACAAGAGCTGGGCCTGGACCAGGATGAAGCCAAGAGCCAAGACATTGGGTCTCCCATGTAGGTGGCAGGGGCCCAAGAACTTGAGCTGTCATCTGCTTCTTCCCATGATGTACATTAACAAGAAGTTCGAACAGAAGCAAAGTAGCTGAGATTTGAACCAGGCCCTCTGACATGGCATGTAGTTGTCTTAAATGGTAGTTAAACCTATTGTACAACAATGACTTTCCCAATTATCACAAATTTTTAAATGTTAATTCAGTCTCAGCAATCAACACTCATTTTTATATGTGAAATATCATTTTTATTTAAAAGCCCTGGATAAAATATTTCTCTTAAAAAAATCATTCCTAAACTGATCATTACATATGCACAAATTGAACTCTTGCACTATAGCAATGTAATTTTAAAGTTGGCAAAATGGAAATGATTTTCTAATGCAACAAATTTATTTCTAAAATATATTTTTAAAAATGGAGGAGAGGCCAGCTTTGTGGCACAGTGGATAAAGGTGTCCCCTGTGAAGCCAAAATCCAGTATGGGCCCCTGTTCATGTCCTGGTTACTCCACTTCTGATCCAGCTCCCTGCTAATAGCCTGGGAAAAAGCTGTGGAAGATCACCCTCGTGCTTGGGCCCCTGCCACCCATGTGGGAGACTGGGATAAAGCTCCTGACTCCTGAATTCAGCCTTGCCAGGCCCAGGCCATTGCAGCTATTTGGGGTGTGGGCTAGTGGATGAAAGATGTCTCTCTCTCCCTCTCTCTAACTTTGACTTTCAAATAAATAAATAGATCTTAAAAAAAAATACAAAAACTTGAGGAGGAGAAAGATTACATGACTGTATTAATACCAATATAATTAAGAGAAAATCAGGATACTTCAGAAAAATTGTTTCATTTAGGCCATAATATAGAACATCTAAAACAAATAAATAAAAAAAATCACATGAAAGAAATAAAAATAAATTTTGATAAATTCAATATGTGAAATATTCTGTAAAATAATTGGCCTAATGTCAAATGAAGGAGTTTTACTATATTAAATGCTATTTAAGAGAATTACAATCAGTGGCATGTCATGGACTGTATTTGTATACAGATTAGGGGAAATGTTAATGTAATTAGATATTACACAATTCAGCTTTTTAAAATATTATAGGGTACGGTACAGGGCATAGCAGTTAAGATACTGGTTGTGGCTCCCACATCATGTTCAGAATGCATGGGTAGGAGTTCTGGCTCCAGTTATGATCCTAGCTTCATGCTAATGCATACCTTGGAAGACAACTGATGATGGCTCAGGTAGTAAGAATTCAGATACAATTAGATAGACAATATTTATTTCAGGGCTGTAAAATATTTTGAAGTATATAGAGGTAACTATACAAAACAGAATGCTACAAAAATTGCTAAAATGACAAGTTATATAATGAATTAGTGAGACTACTTTCAGAAAATGAAATGACAGTGATTATTTTATGTTATTAGAATTTATATAGACTATCATTATGATTATTTCATGCTTGGATTGAATAAATATTTCCACAGTATTCTGGTTCTATGAATCTTCAAAATACTATTTGGTAAAGATTTCTTGTATCAAAACTTTTTAATTTTGATGAAAAATGGACCCAGTTCTTACAAATTATATTTTCTATATATAAATCATTTTAAAAACAGCTCATATTTTACTAAACATTTTCACTTAGGCTATAGATGTCTACTATGCATGTTGGGATAAAAATTCTGTGTAAGCAGCAGAAAATAGTCCAAAAGGTTGGGCCCCATGAATGTACACTGAAGACTGATAAAGTTTCTGGCTCCTGGTTTCATTGTAGCCATTTGGGGAGTATCCATTGTAGCCATTTGGGGAGTGAACCAGCTAATGGATAATATTTCTCTCTCTCTCTCTCTCTCTCTCTCTCTCTCTCTCTCTCTCTCTTCATCTCTCTCTCATTCTCTCTCTCTCTCTCTCTAACTCTGCCTTTCAAATAAATTAAATAAATCTTTAAAAAACAAACCAAAAAAGAAAAAAGAAAATAAAAACATTAAATTAGCCTTACAAATAAGCACATGCTTTTGAGTCTTGAAATTCTACTTCCTGCCATATAAACAGATGAGAACTCCCTTCCAAATACTCAACTGAAAATAATAGGTTTAAAAGTTCAGTACATACATGTGTATAAGTATACATAATTTAAAAATGAAATGTATTTTGATAGCCCAAAAATAATTAAGAAAGTTCATATCATTACCAAAAGTCAAAATTTTCCTTGTGAGCATATCACAATCCCTCATGGTTTGGATTATTGGGTCACAATGTTAAATAATAATGGAAGTGAGATAAAGAAATTTCAAAATGCATCTAACCAAATTTCAAGATGAGTTAAGGGGGTAAATAAAGAGCTGTGTTATTCAAAACAATACCTGGTGAGAATTTGCCTGAGTGAAATTTAGCCATCCATGGCTCAAGAAAGCAGTCAATCCTCAATTGAATAGCTAGAGAAATTTATACCTTTGCAAATATTTTTGAAACTGGAGAACAGAAATTAAGGAAAATGATTCTTAAAAGCGGTTAGAGGAAAGTAACAATAATAGTCTATAAATGAATGACAAGAACAACAGCTGACTATTTAACTAACAATGGAAGCAAGCAAGCAGTTGCTAATATCTTCAAAGTGTGATAAGGAATTTTATAGCATGTGAACGATGTCTCTCCTGAAAGATATGTTAATGTCCTATTACACAATGAGTTCAGGATAGAGTAGGGTGAAAAAACATGGTTGGTGTCTTTTCTGGAAATAAAAAGACAAAGATGTGCGAGGGATAATATGTTACAATGGAGGTAGAAACTTAGCTCTGTAGCTACAAAGCAATGAATGTCCAGAATTGCTAATACCTTATGAAAAGTTTTGAGGAAACTAGGAAACATCTTCTCCTAGGGTTTTAGGAGGAGTATGGCCTTTCCCTCCCCTTGATTCCAGAGTTTTAGATGCCCAAAGTATGAAGCAATAAATTGTATTTTTTTAACCACCCTGTGATACTTTATTGTAGAATCTTAGGAAATTAATATTTTCAGATAACTTACATTTTAGACATTTTCATACTGACAGTGAAAAGATTTATGATGGAAGACTTCCAGAAAACAAACAAAAAATACTTACAAAGGCTCTCAGAGAAGTAGCAAGCCATGACGAACTAAGATTATGGTGACTTCTGTATCTCTAAACAAATGTTGACTTTATAAAACTACACAAATTCTATTTACTTTCTAGATTTAAAAGGGAAGAGAAAATTATAATGTTGGGTTGTAATAATGTAAGAACTTCTAACAATACATTTGAACTAAAGAATAATTCTAAATTGCCTTTGCTATTTGGGATGAAGTTAAAAATATTAGTTTTGGAATTTGTTTAGTTAAATTGTCATGTTTAGATTTTCTGGAAAAAGTAAAATATACTCCAAAAACTAAAGTGGAGAGAAAAGGGACATCACGAGGTGGTGATGAGAATGTGGATTGGTAAAGATAATATTAATTAATCCAAAAGAAGACAAAAGAGAATGAATAAAAACAACAGCAAATTTGAAAGTTATAGGATGTTTTAAATAAAATAAAATCTAAATATGTCATAACCACATTGATTTAACTAAAAAAGACTGGGTTTTTATCAGATTTAATTTAAAATGAATATTTATGTAAGTTGCATTGAAATGAAATCACAAAAACATTGAAGGTAAAGAGCATTACAAAATTATATCTGTGTAATATTAATGACAATAAAACTGCTCTAGCTGTATTAATATCAGGTCTGATTCATCTGGAAGTTAAGGTAATTCTGAACACATGCATAACCAAAACACAACTTCAAAAATGAACAATCTACAAGAAAAATTGAATATTTTAGTAACAGTAAGTTTAAATATAAAACTCTCATACACTTTACTCTGAAACATCTGAAAAACTATGAAGGCAATCAAACTTTAACATAGTTATAATCTTGATTAATCACATATCAAATATTGTAAGAAACACACATTTTATCAAACCCACTGGAAAATTTTTAAAATTTTTAAATATTTTTAAATCAAAGATACTTTAAAATAATCCATTAAAGTAAAATGATAAAAATGCCATAGTTTTATAAAGTATGCAAAAGTAAAATGTATAGAAACAAGAAAGCAATGAAAGGATATTGCAATGTACTCTTAAAACATTGTTCATTCTACATAAAATATCATACTTTTGTTTAAGTGGAAACAGAAAGGTCTTAATACAATATTTTTAAGAAGTATAAGTGTAACTTTCAATCATTCAGTAGAGAACTAACATAAAGAAGCAAAAATAATATGGTCTCAGGAAGCAAATCAATTGTTTCTGGGGTTGATAGGGAAGAAAGAAAAGACTAGTTTGGGATATAAGAGAATGCTCTGGACTGATGACAAGATTCTACACTGATTGTGCCAATGGTTCCACACATACACAGATTTTCAATCTGCTAAAAATTGGTGAATGTGTTCTAAACATATAATACCTCAATTGGGTTGATTTTAAAAATTAAGCACACAAGGAGCCACAAAATACATCTTACCAAATTGATGACTTAGTATCCTTCTGTCCCGCAAACATTCAATAATGTTCCTGATGGTTAGTTTTCTAAGTTCTTATAATTTCATTAAGATGAAGATAATATACAGTGTATCTAATAAGCATACAATAAATGCTGATTCTCTTTATATATCTGCTATCACACCAATTTATAGAAATACTGTAATCGGAGTACCTGTTGTTTCAGTACTTTTGTAATGATTTTCAAACAAATTTTATGACTCATTTTTCAGAACTCTTTCCCTAAGTCAGACCATATGACTGAATTATTACTATTAAAATTAGAGGATTTAAAAAATTCTAGGAGCCTAAATGTAATATGCCCATTCTATTTAAGCAATATTTTATAGCAGAAGTAAGTGTTTGCTGAATTCACTTAAGTTTTGATAGTTATACTCTACTGAGTGCAGTCATTCGTTGATTTTGAAACTTTTCATTAAGTATATGCTGCACCCTATCTATGTTAAATTTCCTCTTGTGCAGAAATGATGAAAAATACACAATCATACCATCATGTGCTGACATTTCCAGAAGACTAATTGATATATCACTGAGAAAATTGAAGATGAGAATTTTTCAAAATAGAACAATTACTTGAATACTTTCTAGGTAAGAGTTACTTCATCATCCATTTGCTTATAAAATTTTCTATGCTTTTGAGTTACATAGTAAAAACAGTGATCCATTCATTAGAGATTCTGTAAGTTATGTTTTTTGTTTGTTTCATGAAGAACAAGCAAACACTAGAGTGCAGAATGGTACCACTGTGAATCTAATATTTATATGTATAACTAGAGCTGTGTTCGAAACAGCATAGAAGAAAAGATAAATATAAAATCTCATATGTAAAATTGCATTTATTACAAATTTCAAATTTGTTATAGATCCAAGTAAGTCTTGTTTGGTTGTTCTCAGATCAGATACTATTTCTGAAACTGAAAGTATCAGAACTAGTGGCCTAAGCACAAAATTGTCCCTCTTTAACCCATTCAAGTCAGTCAAACATAATAATTAAGCAAAATCTTTCCAAATTACTGAGAGAAAGTCTTTTCACCAATAACCAAACTGCTGGACCTACCAGTTGATGATTATCTCAGTCATGTTTCAGCAGG
The DNA here is from genome assembly GCF_033115175.1 of Lepus europaeus. Lineage (NCBI taxonomy): Eukaryota > Metazoa > Chordata > Mammalia > Lagomorpha > Leporidae > Lepus > Lepus europaeus. The sequence goes on along the minus strand of NC_084827.1, from coordinate 87,278,081 downwards.
ATATATGAGTACATAAACAACAACAAAAGGACTTATAATTGTGTTATACATTCCTTTTATAAATATTTAGATTTCTATTTTTAAGGTTTGTAAATTTCAATATATTAAAAATCGATTTGAATTACCCCATTTCAGAAAAATTTAACACTGCTGCATGTGACTGTGAAAACCTGTGATTTCTCAGACGAGCCCATGTTTACCAGCAGGGCTCCCCCAGGAAGACCAGCTGAACATCCAGTGTACTTTCCCCTGACTGTGGTCAGTGAATCAGCAAGTGTTACGGGAGTTCAGGGTGAAATGCCAGGTGCTATTTCAACAGCCCTTCTTTCACAATGCTGAGGGTGGAGTCACTCTATTAGACCCTGATAAGGTTACTGGAACTCAGTTCCTGGGGTGGTCAAGTTGACATCCTCCACCATCATGCTCTCTGAGTGTAGAAGGTAGTCACAACGACCTGGTTCCCTTTTTTGGGCAAAAGGCTACTTAACCACAAGATGCTTATTAAATTCTGTCTGGAAAATATTATTCACTGAAATCATGTCTCAATCATAGCACAAAGTTTAATTTTGTAATTAACCAACCCATCTGTTATTGCAAGGCTCTCTTGAGGCCATCTAAATGGAAGAGCGTCTACTTGTAGAATCTTTCATGGTGAGTGGTGGTTTTTGTAATGAGTGGCTGTAAGAAGGAAATGGTGTGAGTTTCAAATTATAGCTACAAATAGAATGTCAACTTTCTTCTGCCTTTGATAACTTACCAACACAGAACAAAGTAATTTCCTAAAGATTATTTCCTGTGTTTTTTGGTAAACAGATCATTGGTCTTCCTTAAAATGTTTGGCTCTCTGTTCTATAAAACAAAGTTCATGTGAACATAAATGCTGCAAACTAAGTTCTGTTCATCTGTGTTTTCACCGTAGGTGGGTGAATAATAAATATTCCTTGAAATTTTAGAGATAAATACTAAACAGTTAATGAGGAGTAGTAACTGGTTATGAAGTTAACTCTCCCTTTCAGGTTTCCAAGTTTTCTCTCATGACTAAATAAGCACTCAAGGATATATACTAATGGAGAGACTTCAAGAAAGCAGGTATCTAGAAGCAATAAAAATGATATCATTTAGGCATGATTTGAATCAGGTTTGCAGTTGGATTGGATATTTAATGACTATTGTGTTATATATTTGGATCAGGTATTATATTAAGAGCTTTAGGACTAAACTAGATCTTAAAGACAACTTTTGAGTTTGGTGGTTTTGATTTTGGATTAATATTTTAAAATCAAAGTTTGTTGAGTTTGTAAAACTAAATTATATATCTCTATAAGATATTTACAAACAGAGTGAAGGCACTTGGATGGGAAATTATTTTCAGTGATTGTATTTACACAGTTCTTTCCATATCTTATCAGTTTTTGCTATCAACTTTGATAGTATATCATACAGTCCCTTTGAAGGATAAATGAAAAACAATAGTGATAGGCCGGTATGGTTGTTATACTTTTCTATTACATGTTGTTCAAATCAGTATTAAAAGTATATACTCTTGGTGAAGTTGGAAGTTTGATCCTTGACTGCCCATAACATCTTAGAAGTTAAAACTGAAATGCCACTTGTGTAGATCCTTTATTCCAGTGATGAGGATAGACAGAAAAAAACAGTTCTAGAACATGAAAAAGTTGGTTTGTATGGGTTAGCTATTTTCCGATGAGATCAGTCCAGCCCTGCCACCTGCACTCCAAAAGATTGGTCCCAAGAGATGATGATGTCATTATGCCAACACCATCACATCTCAGTGTTGTTATATTGAGTCAGCCAAACTTGGCCCCATATTGGTCTGGTTTCTGTTCTTCTGGCTTAAACCTACACAGTCTGGAAATGCTATTCTTGTTGAAAAGATTAATTCTTTCAGTTCTAATTACCTTAATTATCAGTTAGTCCCTGAGATTTTTACCTGGATAATAAGTGAAAGATTTAAGATCTGGCCTAAATAGAACATTATAAGTGTTAACTTTTAAAAGTAACATAGCTAATACCCTATTTATGACCACTTTTTCAGTATGTAATCTAAATTTGAACTTCATTTGCGTAGTTAATCAGTTACTAGAAAATAATTGCAAGCAAAAGCAAAGGGAGAAGAGAAAGACATTAAGGACTCCTAAATTTCAAACTATTCTAACCATTAAATGAAAAATTAAAACAACCAGGTAATTGCAGATTTGAATGATATGGACAACAAGTATTTCATAAACATCACAGGAGCTGAGAGAGGAAAGAGGCCATCAAGATTAATACAAGTGCTGGATGCATTATAACTTCTAATTATAAACTCATATTTATTTTTATTCATATACAGACTTTGGCTTAAGTAATAACTGCATTTCATATGCCATGTTTTAAAACTATTTTTGGTAAGAATTGATTTTCCTCTTTAAGGTGTATCTAAAATCATCCATATTAGGGTTGAAGCTTAGTTTTAAGTATCATATAATATCTAATGAACTTAAGCTAAGCAGTCAAACTCTTACCTTTAAAGAGCACAAAATAGTTTTTTAAAAAGAAAAATACCAAAACAAACAAACAAAAAGGCAAGCAATAATTTCTTTCTTTCTTTCTTTTTTTTTTTTTTTTTTTTTTTTTTGACAGGCAGAGTGGATAGTGAGAGAGAGAGAGAAAGGTCTTCCTTTTTGCCATTGGTTCACCCTCCAATGGCCGCAGCGGCCGGCGCATCTTGCTGATCCGAAGCCAGGAGCCAGGCGCTTCTCTTGGTCTCCCATGAGGGTGCAGGGCCCAAGCACTTGGGCCATCCTCCACTGCCTTCCCGGGCCATAGCAGAGAGCTGGCCTAGAAGAGGGGCAACCAGGATAGAATCCAGCGCCCCAACCGGGACTAGAACCCAGTGTGCTGGCACCGCAAGGCAGAGGATTAGCCTGTTAAGCCACGGCGCTGGCCAATAATTTCATTCTGTAATAAAATCAAAACGAGCCTAGCCCATGTTAGAATTAAAAGAAGTTATTCAACATCTGGTTTGTTTGTTGTTGTTGTTGTTGTTTGTTTGTTTTTTTTTAGATTTTTTTTTTTAGATTTTTTTTTTTTTTTAATTTATGTGGAAGAGAGAGAGAGGAGGATACAGAGAGAGAGAGGTTTTCCATCCATTGGTTCAATCCCCAAATGGCCACAATGGCCAGGGCTGCGTCAGGCCAATGCTAGGAATCCAGAGAAGAAAGCTGGATTGGAAGTGGAGCAGCCAGGTCTTGAACAAGTGCCCGTAGGGATTGGCAGCTTCACACATGAAGGCTTAACTTGCTACATCACAATGCTGACCTCCTACTCAGTATATCAAAGGTACATATTTAATGCTTCCATTACAAATAATTAGTATGAGAACTAGCCACATAACACAAATGAAGAGTTGCTGTCTATTCTTTGTTATCCAAGAGGGACTATTTTTTAAAAAAAGAAAAGATTCCACATCAGAACTAATCCTTAGTAAAAGAAAAGTACAGTATGAACAAAATAATAATCCTAGGTTAATTATCCTCAAATAAAGGGTCGTTTTATAAGAAAAAACACATTTCATCTTCTTTTAAGTGCCCTTTACTTTGTTATTATCTAACCTTTCCATTTGTTTGTTACTATCTACAACTGTCCAGATTAAGCAGTTTTTCCTTTAATATGTTTAACTAGTTAAGGATAAATAAACTCTGTCAATCTTCACTGGAATAAATAAAACATTGGGAGGAAGCAAAAATAAGGAGTTAAATGAGGAAAATATTAAAATTGCTGTTCTAACATCTCTTTTCATTCTTGAGTTTGCATAGTATCTTCATTAGCAGCCCTGTTTTGTAAAATTAGCACAAATTGGTCTTTGGGCTGGTTATATGCTACTGAGTCATCCAGTTTGGGAATTTACTAGTAATATATCACTTCAGTCTAGCCCCCTTGCTCTGCCTCCGCACATATTTTGAAGTAATTACAGTTGAAAAAATATAATATTTTAATTTATTTTAAGGAATATAGAGCTTTACATGTTTCAAGATTCAAATATTATTAATAACCTGGGTCCAAAGAGCATATTGTATTTCTTAATGCATTCTGAGTTATTTTAATCCTCACCTTATAATATTCTATCAAAAGTGTACAGAATATTTACAAAAAATAGCATTTTCAGGTAATTCAAACTAATTATATGTGCTTCCTTTCAAAAACTACCAGTGAGTTTATCAATGAATACACCAAGAAAGAAATACTTTCATTTTGAACTTCTGTGATACTGGATTTGGTTTAAGTTAATATCTAATAAGAGTGATTCCTTTAGGGTTTTTTTCAGCTTTTTTTTTTTAATGTTTGCTTTATTTTTTGAATTTTAAAGACACAGGGAGAAATTTTCCACCCAGGCATTCATTTCTCAAATGCCTTCCACAGTTAGGACTGGATCAAGCTGAAAGCAGGAGCCTGCAACTCCATCTGGGTCTCTTACTGCAGTGAGAGAAGAAACCCAAGCAATTAAACCATCACTTGTTACCTACCCAGGTGCACATTACCTGGAATCTAGATCAGCAGTAGAGCATCTAGGAGTTAACCAGGCACTTGAATATGGGATATAGCATTCCTAGACCTGGCTTAACCTGCTGCATCACAAAGACTGTCCCCTTGTTTTAAGATTTTAATGGCATGTTGGTTAGCTTCATGGAGAAAAGGTTAAGCAATTTTCTGATACTCAGTCATTGTTCCTTTAATTAAAAAAATGTTTAATAAATCTAGTTTTTAAAACTCAATTTCATAAAATAAAACATGTTGGGAATTACTTCCATAATTTAATATTTATGCAAAAGGAAATAATAAATATTCAAACATCCTATATTTTGGGCTCAAAAATAGCATGTTTAGATTTTTTTTAAATTGTCTTAGCTAAAATAATTTTGAGAATTAAAATGGTTAATTTCTGTTTGTTGTAAATAATTCGTTGGCTATAATATTCAGCTGTAAGAATATACTTTTAAAATATGCTTTCAGAGCTTTTAACTGACTTCCTTTTAGTTTCTCAATACTTTTTGTTTCTGAAAACATCTTGGCAGAGAGAAGACTATAGAGAGATTAAAGAGACACAGGCTACTTTATACAAACCAATTTAGAAAATGTTTCACAAAATAATCATTTTGATCATTTTAAACTATCTACTTACCTAAGTCATATTACTGAATATGTTTACGCTTACTGTTTGCATCAAGGTGATTTTCATATAGATCAAACCATGAGAGTCTGCACTCCAGATTGCAAAGTCAGTGAAGTACTGTAAGATATGTGGCATGGGGCTTGATCCTCTTTAATCAACATGTATTCATTTTTTGCTTTGTTTTCTGACATCCTACAGTGATGATATGAAATGTCAAACTATTTTATGAAACTGTGTCAATTGGTAGTGTTTCATTATAGACAAACTGAAAAGCAATGTTACATGATATAGTATATGAAAGGTCTTCAAAAACTTCATGGTAAAAGTAGATTATTTAAAAACTACACATGAATTTCAACTTTTTTCACACCAAAATAAGCTTACTTTAAATTCCATTTCTCCAGGAACTTTTTAAACAACCTTCATATTTCCCCAAAGAGATGATATTGATTTCTTACGTATCAGGTTTTGATGGACTCTTGCATCAAACTCTGTCAGTATACAAAGCAAATAAAAGAGGTCTTGATTTTTCTCACAAAACATAGGTGATAATGACTTCCACTTGAACTTGTGAACAGGAAGCATATTAATCTAACATACATAAGAGTCCTATATAATTGGCAGACAAAGATACAGATTGAACAATTACATATACTAATTCTATTAATTCTCCCACTTCTCGCAGACTGGTTATGCAGAAGCAAAGAGCTGAGGAGTAAAGCCCTAAGCTGACTGCACAGAGCAGAGTGATTTACACTCAGGTGGCAAATTCTTTTTTTTTTTTTTCAGGTGGCAAATTCTAACAACTCCACCCAGTTTGCAAATATGGCAAAAAAATTGCTTGTTCCCCACTGTGTGTTCTCTCCATCCCACCCCCACAACATTCCACCTTCCCCAAATTAACACCTCCTACCCCTACCCCAAACATTCTGGCTCCTCTTGATAGCTTATAAACCCTGTATCAAACACCTGTGTGTGCAATTTGTTCCAAGGGAAAACATGATCTCTCTTCAGAAGCAAATAAAGCATATGGCATTTGATTTTCTAAGCACACCCTCAAATATTTTAAGCAACTTCTTGATTTTCATAATTCCGGCTTCTGAAGTGCTTCCTTTTTTTACCTCAATTTCAAAATTACTAGGTATCATATGATTATTGTAAAGCTGTACATTTTGCAAATCAACCTCAATTATTATTAGCCTTTGCTTTTTCAGCAGGAGAAATAAATTCCCCACAGTGGCTATTCATTTGCCTCTCAGCATGATCTCCTCCCTAAAGAAACCTGAATCTGAATCTACTTCCTCTTTACTGGTTGGAAATCAAATATTTGATTTGGGGTGACCATCTATGTTAGTTTTAAGCACACAAGCAGGTAACAGAATATTCCTAGAACCACGGTTAACCATTCAGGCAATTTCAAATTCCCAGGAATAGGAGTTGTTTCACAGGAAAGCAAAGCACTGGGGAATAACAGGTAAGCAATTTGGAAAACAGAGGAAATGCAAGTACTCTCAGTAACTTGATGCACTCTGCCCTCATTCCTTCCTTCAAGCTAGAAAGACTTGGGGGAATGTTGCCAACCCATTAGCATTTCCAGAACTGAACATACTTTCTTGGAAATATTCTCTTCCCAAGATAGTACTGTTGGAATGATAGCAAGAAATATTGAGCCCAACTTTCCCAGCTTTCTGCAGGTTTGTGGGGAATAGGGTACTTTCAGAAATCTGCTTTTGTAGTCACCCATGACAAAAATCCAAAAGGTTAAACATCTCCAGTTTATGATTTTTTTTTTCTGTTTTTGATTTTTTCTGCCAATGGGTCTTCGCATAGGACTGGTGAAAGCAGCATGACAGCACAGGTACTCTTGTCTCACTGTTTTCTTTTTTTAAAAAAAAAAGATTTATTTTATTTATTTGGGAGAGTTACAGAGAGAGGCAGAGACAGAGAGGCCTTCTATCAGCTGGTTCACTCCCCAGATGGCTGCGATGGCCAGAGTTGTGCAGATCCAAAGCCAGGAGCCAGGAGATTCTTCAGGCTCTCCCATGTGGGTGCAGGGGCCCAAGGATTTGGGCCATCTTCTACTGCTTTCCCAGGCCATAGCAGAGAGCTAGATAGGAAGAGGAGCAGCGGGGACTAGAACTGGCACCAATATGGGATGCCAGCGCTTCAGGCTAGGGCTTTAACCTGCTGCACCATAGTGCAGGCCACTCACTGTGTTTTTAAGGTCTTATAATTTTCACCATATTTCCGGGGTGCTAGTTTAGTTGCAGGACTAAGGTTCTTATGATTCTTAGCAATCAAGAATGAAAGAAAATTAAAAAGACTTTAACGGCATTGCATTTCACTGCAATTGCAGTGCACCATTTTGTATTTGCAATAAAGTTTTAAAAATTAATTCCTTGCTCTAGAGAAGGAAAGATGATACATTGAATAATACATCATATATGAGAATTTTCTGTCAGTCTATCTGTGGTTTTCTTTTCCATCAATGACCTCCATTTCCTTCTACTCCCCTTATAAAGGCATTATGACATTTAGTGACACCCACCTTAAATAAGCTATCCTAAAGTGTGACCCATGTATGGTTAACAGCCTTCAGAGTGGCATGATTGTAGAGTAGACTGTTTACATAAGCTGTAAAAGTTTTTGCCAAGAAGTTCATACATTTTTTTAAAACAGAATACAATGTAACTGTATTTAATTTATAATAGGAAAACACAATATGAATGGTGTCCACCAGAGCTCTGCAGTGTGATGGCCCCCAAAACTGTTAATTAATATTTGGATTGATCATTTCTGAAAATTCTAGTTCAGCTCCACAGCCAGACTAATTTTACATGAGGAATGCATTCCATTTTAAAACCCCTGAATGAGGGTCCAGTGCTGTGGCGCACTAGGTTAATCCTCTGCCTGCGGCTCTGGCATCCCGTATGGGTGCCAGTTCTAGTCCCGGTTGCTCCTCTTCTGATCCAGCTCTCTGCTATGGCCTGGGAAAGCAGTGGAGGATGGCCCAGATGCTTGGGACCCTGAGCCCACATGGGAGACCGGGTGTGTGTGTGTGTGTGTGTGGCACCTGGTTCCTGGCTTCGGATCGGTGTAGCTCTTGCCATTGTGGCCATTTGGGGAGTGAACCAGTGGAAGGAGGACCTTTCTCTCTGAGTTTCTCTCACTGTCTGTAACTCTACCTGTCAAATAAATAAATAAATAATCTTAAAAAAAAAAAAACCTGAATGAGCGAAAAAAAGAATGACAAACAAAGGAGTAACGTTGGATTTTAACAGTTTTCAGTAATATGATTGCTAAAGTATAGATTTTTAGGATTATTACTTTCTCCGCATGTATATTTTGTGATCTTTGAATTTGTGCTACAAGCATGCTGAATCACCGAATCCACATCTAAGTCAAGTGCAAGGTAGTGAGGTGCCCCAAACTCTTAACCTAGAATTTTCTGTGTCAGATTTAATCTTGAATCTTCCTCATCTGTCCTAATGCATTTCATATACTACTGTGGCTATCTGTAGCTGGAAGCAGTTACACTAATTCAAATTGATCGGCAGCTACTTACCTTCTTTGTGAACCCATGGTGGAAGATGATGTAGCAGATCATCTGAAGAGCTTTGTCTGTTTTTTGGTGTCATTTTGACTTGATGTAAAATACCATGGGACAGGTCATATTGCCTAGGTGTCACTATACCTTGTGTCAAAAACCTGAAACTTCCTTTGTCAGCTGGCTAATTAGCTTATGTCTCCAGAGATCCTTAGCTTCATGGTGTTGGGATTCACAATTCACAGGGAAGCTGACATACCCGTTTCTGGGCTTATGCAGCGTCAACACTCCCAAGTGTAACATTCTCACTCCCACCAATTTGAGTGTCTATAGAGCATAAGGTCTTTTCTACTTAGGAACTAGTGATAGTAGTATAGAAAGAGTACAGTGAACACGAAAAGAAGAAACAGAAGACAGAAAATGACACCTTGCAAATGAACTCTGAAAGTTCCGTTGAAGTTGAAGAATTTCACTCTTTCTTAAATTGTGTTTCAGTAAGCTCATAGATACAACTAAAATGACTCAAGTTTCAACCAACATGGTTTTTGTAGCTTACCTTCCTTCTAGATAGCACTCATTTCCAAAATCTTATCTTGGTCTATGGATTAACTGGAAGTGATTCATTGGCAGTTACTCATGAAGTTTGCTTCTGGGAATTTTCTTTAGTAAGATAAGAGACAATGTGGTAAAACATGCTTTCTGGGTTGAAGTTGTACTTCTGCATTGAGCAGAAGTCTGGATGAGACCACACAGATTTTAATTTGCCCAAAACCTGATATAAGGGCCTCTTTGGTACTATAGTGTTCTGAACGTTGATTTTACTAAGTCTCCCATTAAATATCAAGGCAAATTTAGCAGTAGAGAGGAAATATATGAAGATAGTGACTTGGGCTAGTCAGCACCTAGAAATGAATCAACAAAACAAAACGTTAGAGATCTCAAGAAAAATGATTTCCATAGAAAATCATAATACAAGTCGACTGGTCATATTTGTAGACCATTTGCTTTCATTGTTACTGGTTGTAAAACTGCTAATCCAATGTAATGTGTGGAATAAGTTCATGAAAATACCTTTAGAGGAATTTCTTCTGGGTTATATTTTTGGTTATAATTCATGTAATGATTTAAAATTCAATGAAATAAAAGAAAGATCAAATGCAGGACAGGCCTCACGTTGTAATTTGGTTAATTGTGGCCAGTAGTGGTTATTTTGGTAAATCAGCTCTTTTATTTAATTAAAAAAATAATAAAAAAAAAAAAAACATTGTCTGAAAGGTAGAGCGGCAGAGAGGAAGAGGGAGAGAGAGACAAAGATCTATCCACTGGTTCACTCCTCAAATGGCTAGGATAAGTCTGGGCTAGGCTGAAGCCAGCAGCCTGGAACTCCATCTAAGTCTCCCATGTAGGTGGCAGGGGCCCAAGTACTTGCCACTTTCTGCTGTTTTTTGAAGTGCATTATCATACAGCTGGATCAGGAATGGGGCAACCACGACATACCCAGCACTCTGATATGGAATTCTAGCATCCAAATTAGCAGTTTAAACTTCTGTGTCATAATCCTGGCCCCTGAAATGTTTTCTTAATTGCAGTCTTTCTTTTATCTGATCATATGTGGAATCATGTTCACTAATGAAAGCATTTTTTTTTTTATTTTTTTATTTATTTATTTTTTGACAGGCAGAATGGATAGTGAGAGAGAGACAGAGAGAAAGGTCTTCCTTTTTGCCGTTGGTTCACCCTCCAATGGCCGCTGCGGCCAGCGCATCTCGCTGATCCGAAGCCAGGAGCCAGATGCTTCTCCTGGTCTCCCATACGGGTGCAGGGCCCAAGCACTTGGGCCATCCTCCACTGCCTTCCCGGGCCATAGCAGAGAGCTGGCCTAGAAGAGGGGCAACCGGGACAGAATCCGGCACCCCGTCCGGGACTAGAACCCGGTGTGCCGGCGCCGCAAGGTGGAGGATTAGCCTGTTAAGCCACGGCGCCGGCCTTAATGAAAGCATTTTTAAAACATATATTGAGAATTATGGTCTAAGCATATTCACTTACATTGTTTCTCTTGCACTTTATAATATAACATGAATGTTAAAATAATTGTCCATGATTGGTTAGTAGAGATTAGACATTGAAGGATTCAAAGTCTAGCACAATTAGAAACTTACATAACAAGGATTTAAAATCAATTGGCACGTACCCTGAGGCCAGTGCTCTTCCCATTACATGTAAAGAAACAGAATGAAAATCACACAAGCCATTTTATGATATGGCCTTCCTTGATGTCTATAAAGCCTAAAATTTAAGCATTTTTAAAAAAAAATAGTCATCTAAATTTGCCTTGGAATAAATGGTTATGTCCCCCCCAACTTTATATGTCAAAGCCCTAATCTCCAAAGTGACAGTATTTGGAGGTGGAGTCTTTTTGGAACATATTTGGGTTAGATGAAGTCATATTGGGAATATTCAAAATGGGAGCAGCACCCATATAAGAAAAGACAGCAAACAACTTGCTCTGTGTCTCCCTATCCTTTCCTGTCATTCGAAGAAGTGGTCATGTGAACGTACAGGGAAAAGTCAGGCTCCTAAAAACCAAGGAAAAAGCCTCAAAGTGGAATCTGTCTTGCTGGCACCTTTTTGGGCATTCCAGCCTCTGGATCCATGAGAAATTAAAGGAATCTGAAAAAGTTTATGAAGAATACGTATCATGAAAAAGGTATGCAATGATTTCAACATCCTTTGCACTAAAATAACCTTGTCTCTCTATTTCATTTCCATGAAGTTTTTGAAGCCAATTACTTTTGTTTAAACCATGGAGTAGATGGTGTTTTGTTACAGCAGCCTGAGCTATGACATTATCTTTCTTGAATGAGACTGACCATAGTTTTGTTTTGCAAAGTCATGTGGAGGTGAGGAAGTGGGGGAAGAGGAAGATCTACTTTCAAACTCAGGGCAGGAAGGCATGTTCTTCAGTGAATAGACACATGACTGCTTGCCTATTTACCAATTATTCTTATCTCACGTGCTAAGTTTTCTTCCAGGCCTATGTCTAAGGTTTATTTTCCCCACTTGGATTCCTTACATCTAATAACACATTCAGTCAATACTGTCACTCTGTGTCTAGGCCTCATTCTGAATTTATAATAAAAAATCAAGCTTATATCAAGAAATAACTTCTGAGGATTTTGGTGGGATACCATCTCTTCTCAGATCTCCTTTATAGCTGCTATAAAATGGAGAAAGAACAGCTGTATTTATGACAATAATTAAGAATCCAACAAACCACAAGTCCTCATCACAGAACATGAACAGCAATTCTTGTGTAACAATTTAGGTCACATGATTTTAACTTTTAAATAAAAATAAACAGTAACTTTAAGGATCATTTGTAAGAACTAAATGATAATGAACCAACCTGACTGCCTATTAACCAGTTTGACTGCTCACAACACATTGTTTAAGGTAGACTCATCTCTGTACTCTCCAGGATTATAAAAACTAATAAACATGTGAAATGCAGTAAATAGAGCCTATAATTAACTGATGTCATCCTTAAAAATGTTATCTATAATGAATAGCAATAGTTTTATTTCCATCTCACGATATAACCACCTCAAAGCTACCTATCATAAAATCAAGAAAGTTAACAATATATATTTTAGGACAGTTTTAAAATAAAATTCAAGCAAAATAGAAATAAGCTGAAAAAGAGCATGAGATATGGACAGGGGTAGATGCATTTTAATAAAAATATTCTTCTCATTGGAACAAATAGCAACAATATGAAAAGATATGCAACTGAAAAGACAGGAAAAGCTTTGCTGAGAAAGGAGGTAAAACTCACAACTGTGATGTTTAGCTGCTTGAATCCCACTTCTACTTCTGTTTCTCCAACTTGTTTGGGTTTCGAAGTAAAGGACTTAACAATCTATGGGTATTTTCCAATTTAGCTGGCAACTTATTAGAATAGACAACTGGTAGCGCTTTCAATTAAGTGTGCTTAGCTCCTAAATATGCACTGAATTTATATTTAAAAGGATCTGTTACTGCATGGTAATTACTTGGAGCAGTGAGATGGTACATTCCAGGTTCCCTAAACACAATTGTGTACTGTCATGGAAAATTGTAAAGACTTGACCAAGTTCCTCCCATTGACACATTCTTCACTCATATTTAAATCAAAATAATCTCTAATAATGGAAATGTTATGCTCTCATTATAGCAAATGTGCAAAGAAAAATACAAAAAGGGAAAATGTTACACTGATTTTAGTATGTTGATTGTTACATGCAATCTTAAATATGGTTTTTGTTATATTTAACCACTTCCACTTCTCAATTGTCAGTTTTTCTTTCTCTTCAAAAGAGTATTTTTGGAGTAGGAAAACAAAATACCGTCTCTCTCCCTTTAAAAGCACCTATTTTGGGGTCTGGTGCTGTGGTATAGCAGGTAAAGCTGCCGCCCAAAATGCTGGCATCCCATATGGGCTCTGGTTTAAGTCCCTGCTGCTCCTCTTCCTATCCTCCCTTTGCTATGGCCTGGGAAAGCAATGGAAGATGGGTCAAATCCTTGGGCCCTGCACCAGCTAGGGAGTCCTGGAAGAAGCTCAAGGCTCCTGGCTTCGGATGGGCCCTGCTCTGGCTGTTGCAGCCATTTGTGGAGTGAAACATTGCATGGAAGATCTCTCTCTCTACCTCTGCATCTCTGTGACTTTGCCTTTCACATAAATAAATCTTTTTTTTTAAAGTATCTTTTTTTCTGTAGTATATTATAACTGTGTGAGTTAATTTCATATAACATGTAGGTTCTAGATCCTGTTAATGAGTTTGTCGCAATATCCTCGTAAGCTGCAAAGGAGACTCAAAGATATGAACATAAGGATTACCCCTTGGCAAATATCAGTGGGAGATGCACCTAATGTTGTCCCTAGGGCCAGATGCTTTTGGTCATATAGAGCCTACACCTTCATTTAAGTCTGTCACACAAATATTTCCTGCTTTTGTTTCTGGTGCTGTGAACAGGTTGGAAAAACCTGCATTTTACTTGACACATTGGTTTCTCCGTGTTCTTGTCCATATAAAACGTAGGACCCAAAGACTTCCTGACCAGATCTACTTTAGTAGGAAGAATATACCAAACCTTTAAGAGTTTAGGTAATGGACATCATCCTGAAACTGAAAATTGTAGATTGAAAACTTTGAACTTAACTTTCTATTGCTCTAACTTCTTTTGACAAACTTACATGCTTTGCCAACTGGTCTCCTGAAAATTTCATTTAGACAACATGCCTTCCAAAGATCTCTGGTTCCCTGTTATTTCCCTCTCACACTTACCTATAAACAAATTCCATCCCATCAGGTCAGCATTCTACTGGTTGACTGACTAGTAATTTGCCAAACCAATTGTGGTTAAGTGGTTTGATATGTTAGCATACAGTGGAAACAATATTTGCATTTTAACAGGGATTATCAATTCTTCTGGATGACAGGAAGCTCATGTGAAGCTTGTTTGCCTAACAGTACAAGGTACCTGGTTCAGGGTTGGGGCTCAATTTTTGTTTATTTGCTCTGTAAAAAATTAATAGGTACACTCCAGTAGAGATAGATAATAAAGAATCCATTGTAACTTCCTTTTATTCCTAACAACTGGCTATGTGTCTGCCCTATTGACCCATGTTGTGAGAGCTGGTTTAGAATAAGCACAATACAATTTTCTTCTTTTCACGGCAGAATAAAGGAAGATTTCCACATGGTTGAGAGGCAAAGATGAGTAGATGTTAAACTATCATGTCTAGACTGGACATTGAGGGAAATATTTCTCTGGCATTTCTCTTGAAATGATTCAGATTCACAACATTAACAAGTGTTTTAATCTTTTTATTTACAGTATTTTTGAACAGCTTTGTACTATGGACAGGACCAGGAAAAGTAAAACACGTTAACTGATCATGAAACAAGGAATATATCCACTTTTGTCTTTTTTTTTTCTTGCTATTGTGACACATTTTATTTTGAAATTCAACTTCTCACATTTGGAAGGGAACAGAGTATGTTCTTTAAATCCTAGGAAGGAAAACATGCAGAATGGTTTTGGATTAAAGGACATAAGGTATTTCTCTCAATAGCAAGCCAGTTTTCACGAGGGGGCGGTGTGCTCCCCTGCACCCATCTGCAAGTGTGGGAACAGACCTTCCACCAGGTGCCTACCCCAAGCACACACAGATACCAAACTAGGAGACAGTGTCCCCAGTGGAAAAGAGGAATGGCCCTTTGATAAATTATACAGACGTGGTGTTCTAGCTGGAAATCCACCAAATTAATTGGAGATGGAGAGCAAATAACACCATAACTCATAATAGAGAAAGAATGTTTCAACTACAGGTATTTCAAACAAAAATTGATTTATTAAGAAGGTATCTATTAAATCCCATAGGTCATTGTGTTCATAATATGTGGCACATAAAGAAGTCCACGGCATAATTTCCGCATCAAGGAGTGTGTAATCTGGTTAAAGCAACTATGACTTGACTTCAAAATAGAGAAAATCATTCATTTTGGTGAGGATTTAATATAAAGTTTGAAAGTAAATACCATAAAATTGTATGTATGAGTATTTCCCTTTAGTGGCAGGAGTAACTAAATGCTCTTGTTAAGGAGAGTGAAGTAATAGAGGTGGAACAGCCAAATGCACAATTGGATGCAATCGAGATGTTAAGGACATGGGAACTAGATTGAGATTCTGTATACAAATCCTGATTATTTCATGTAAGGGGAGACACAGTAAGAGGGAAATAAGGAAGCAGAGTCAATGCCAGGTCTACGAGTGAAAAGCATAGAAGTAGGCAGTGTGGGAAATAGCCCTAGGTTTGAATGCCAGCTAAAGATTTTTTTTTTTTTTTCCAGCAGACAATGGGAGTCCCTAACAGGAGAGATCATCTTGTGGAGATGCAATCATTAAACAAGAGCATATTATATTCTTGGTTGTGGACAAAGAGATGTGCCACACCTTAGATGACCTCGCATATCAGAAACTTGAAACAAATGTATTAAATGTCAGACAAGAATCTCTGATGTTCAGGATCTATCACTCAGCAGTGGTGCAATAAAATCCATAACCCTGGAGTTTCCCTGTATGGTGCACACTAGTCTGCTTCAAAAATGCTCTCCCAACTTTTTCCCCTAACTCCTTACAATACAAGATGATTGCATCCAAATGCCATGGAAATAGGGCAGATTTCTCTCCTGCTGACACCAGAGAGTATCCACAGTAGGGGGCATTGGAGTAGTAGATGCACTTTGTAAAAGGAAAGGCAAATTAATTATCTAGTCAGATCCTTCCTCTCAGAGAGCATGTGTACAGTATCATTTCCTAGGAATGTCAAGCTTCCATTTTCCTGCTTCTTTTCCTGTTTTAATTTAAAGTTCTGGAGACAATCATGAATTTCTCTATTTACAACAGCTGCTCCTAATGGTTGACTTTTTCAATATTAACTACATGGTTAACTTTGTAAAATGTAGGTTCACTTATGGTCCACACTGCAACACATGGTACCATTTATTTACATCTGGGTTAGAACACAGAACAGGAGAACTATGATCACTTTATTTTTAATAATAGCATCCAGTTAGGTTAATAAAACTTACAAAATATAAATTTAAGTTCTAAAATGTTTGAACTCATAATTCGTAATTATAATTTACAGTTCTGATACATGGTTTAAACTGTTCAAAGTGTTTTCCAAAACATAGGACATGAATCCTTTCCTTATTCTGCACTTCCTTTTTAATAATTTTATACAATTAAATGCAAATTTAATACATAGAGAATGTGATGACATCTAAAATTTACTCTTTACATTAGCACTGTGAATAGAGTGGAAATATATCAAAACCATAATCATAATTACTTAATTATGAAAAATAAATTATACTACAAATAATAAATACTAATTAATTTATTTTAATTAACCACCCAAATGTTACTAGCCCATTACAGAATACCCTGACATCTAAACTAATGCTTAAATTCTGTCTGATATTTTATTTATTCTCAGTCATTTTGAAACAGCTTTTTTTTTTTCAATTTTGTCTTTAAAAATGTATATTAACAAATAGGGGGGATTTTTATTTTAAAATATTTTAATTTCATTTATGATTTTTAATTATTTAGATATACTATTTGTAGGCCTGCCTTTAAGTTATTGCCTGAGAGTCTATGAATGTGGAAGTGGGTTAAGGAGAAGTAGTTTGGAACTATTTGAATTAAGAACATTTTCAGCAACAAAAATAATGATTCCAAAAGTAGCACATCAGAAAAAAAGTAAACATGTCAGCATTCTTAACTGAAAAATGCACCGTCATCGGGGCACAGTTTCTTCTCTCTTTTTTTTTTCCCTTGTGTAGGCTTCATTCTTAGGATCTTACTGAAATAGTGACTGCCACGTTCCAACCATGCATCCATTTTCCCCAACTTACAAAGAGGAGGAAGAGGGAGGTTCTTTTCCTGTTCTGCTTCTGGAATCCAGCTGGTCCTCTCATAGAACTTGCTTAGCTTATTTACTTACTCCAGGGGAAAGAGATATGTCAGTTGGCTTACAACTAAATTATCAGCTTTTCCCTTGGAAAAATGAATAGGCAAACGCGGATAAGGTTGGAAAGTGGTAAATCCTCAGAAAAACAAACTGACAAAAAAATCCCAACCAAATTAAAAAAAAAAAAAAAAACTGCACAGGCTGTTGTAGGAAGAGGAAAGAGCTGAAGGGGAGGTAATCAATTCTTACCCACTGTTGACATCAGCTACAAACCACAGAGTATTCATAGAGGAGGAACTGACATGCCAAGGGACAGGTGAAGAGGGGATCCAAGGAGTAATAGGCATTCCAGGGCATCAGAACTGATACAACTTCATTCATTCATTCTCTCTCTCCCTCCCTCTCTCTCTCTCTCTCTATCTATCTCTGTGTGTATATGTGTGTGTGTTGGTGAGGGGAGCATGAGGAACCCAGCAGGAAATTCGGATTTTAGTTTTCAGTGAACAGTGCAATTTGAAATAGGAAATACAGAAAAGCAGGAAGTTCAAAGAAAATGATAATGAGGACAATGTTAAACACGTGAAGTATGAAATGGCCTTAAGACTTCCAACAGGAGATGGCAGATTGGTATATCTTGGAGTTCGATGAAAAGGCCGCTACTGGAGAGGGCAGGCATTGTGGCGCAGTCAGGTGTGCTGCCACCTGCAATACTGCCATCCCATATTGAAATGCTGGCTTTAGTCTTGGCTACTGTACTTCCAATCCAGCTTCCTGATCATGTGCCTGAAAAGGCAGCAGAAATTGGGACAGGGGACCAGTGCTGTGCAGCGTCGGGTTAATGCGCTGGCCTGAAGCGCCAGCATCCCATATGGGTACCACTTCGAGACCCGACTGCTCCACTTCTGATCCAGCTCTCTGCTATGGCCTGAGAAAGCAGTAGAAGATGGCCCAAGTCCTTGGGCCCCTGCACCCACATGAGAGAGCCAGAAGAACCTCCTGGCTCCTGGCTTCGGATCGGCGCAGCTCTGGCCGTTGCGGTCAACTAGGGAGCAAACCAGCGGATGGAAGACCTCTCTTTCTCTGCCTCTTCTCTCTTTACGTAACTCTGACATTCAAATAAAATAAATAAATAAATCTTAAAGAAAAAAAAAAGAAGAAGTTGGAACAGGTATTTGGGCCACCCTTTCATGAAGGAGACCAGGATGGGATTCTGCCTCCCATCTTCAGGCTGGCCCAGACCTGGCTATGGTAGCCATTTGGAGAGTAAAACAAAGGATAAAAGATCTCACTTTCTCTCCCTCACTCCCACCACCACCCTTCTCCTCTGTCACTCTGCCTTTTAAGTAAATAACAACTTTTTAAAAGAAAAAGAAATTCTCCACTGGAGATACACAGTGCAAGTATGGGAATAGAGTTGTTTTCCTGATTACTGTAATAAGAACACTTGCTTAGAGGAAACATGAGTGTTCTAGCCCCGAAAAGGGAATGAACCTTGATTGAAAATGAAGAAGTTTGGAATCTGGTGTTATGTTAGTTGGCTAAATTTAATAAGCCAGGCCAGTAAGGTAGATTACCTAAATTATACCCAAAAATCCCCAAGTGTCTAAGCCTATCAGACCGAACGCAGTACTCTCAGACGTGTTGGTCCCATCTGTAAGAACCTGTCCCAACGCAGAGTGTCCCTCTCCCACTCTCTGCAGTACCTTCCTCAGACAGTATTGTCAGCAGTGAAGAGATGGGACACTCATCTGTCCCCGACAGCAGCACCTGTGTTGCACCTGCATATAATCTATTACAATCAAAAAATCAAAACCGAGTTATTTCTAAATGAAATGACAAAATTATATTTCTGGAAATTTTCTTGCAAGGAAAATTAGGACACAACTCACCACAATTCAGAAGGGAACAGGTATTGTGTGGGAAGATAAAATGTTCACCTTGTAACCTGCAATTCTTCTGAATTAATAGTTAGAGTCAAATTACCTGTAGGTAAAAAGTAAATAGTTTTGTAAAGAAAAAGAAGAATATCAAATTTAACAAATTATGGCTCAGTATCTGTTTTAGACTGACAGAAGCTTACAGAATGCTTCCCATTTAATCTGAGAACTTTGGTTCATTATGTAGTTAATAGATCTCAAGAAATCTGATTGATGACCTTTTTTTTTTTTTTTTTTGAAAGGCAGAGAGACAATGAAATCTTCCATGCACTCCCCAAATACCCTTGAAAAATACAGGGTTGGGCCAGGCTGAAGTCAAGAGCCAGGAACTGCATCTAGATCTTCCACATGGGTTTCAAGGACCCAAGTACTTGAGTCATTATCTGCTCCCTCCCAGGATGGGCATTATTAGGAAGCTAGATGAGAAACAAATTAGCTGTGACTCCAACCAGGAAGTCCAATATGGGATTCAGGAGTCCCAGACATGGGCTAGTGCTATAACATACAGGGTAAGGCTGCTTCCTGTGGTGCCAGCATCCTAACTGGGTGCCTGTTCCTGTGACGGCTGCTCCACTTCTGACCCAGCTTCTTTTCCCTGGGAAAGCAGCAGATGATGCTCTAAGGGCTTGGGCTCCTGCACACATGTGAGAGATCCTGAAGAAGCTCCTGGCACTTGGGTTTAGATTGGCCCAACTCCAGCCATTGCGGTCATTTGGAGAGTGACACAATGGATGGAAGATCTTTCTCGCTCATCCACTCTCTCTGTCTCTTGCCCTCTCTCTGTAACTCTGCCTTTCAAATAAATAAATAAATCTTTAAAAAACAAACAAAAAAGGATTCTCATACTGTAATTTAACTCCTAGTGAAATGCCCAGCCCTCAATTTGTTTATGACTGAAAAATAATAAACAAATGTTTAATATATTAAACTTACTTGTGGCATTAATAAGCAGCTGGAAAGCTATTCTTTCTTAGGCAAAAATTCAATGTGGAAATACCAGAACTATATATCCATATACATATATGTAATCAGCAATAGTTCTACATATCTTTATGCATATATTTATAATTTTTTATATATAGCTACATATATATGATGTAGTAGAAGTTAAAACAAAATGTCGCTACAGAACAAAAATAATAAAAGTAAAGTAAAAATCAAAGAAATGGAAGCATAGTTGTTCTGGTTTGAGCCTTAACTAATATCCATATTTTCCATGTTATATTTCGTCAAAAAGTACATTTCAATGTGTCACAATATTTTGATAACCCTAAAACAATAGTAGTATTAGTGATAGTTTTAATTGAACTTGTTCAATATGCCAAACACTGTGCTATGCATTATGAATGTATCATATCAACTGTTTTTTAGGCCTACACTGAAGAATCCAGCAAAAAAGATAGTAAGTGATTTAGTTGATAGGTATAGAATTCAGTAAGTGGTGGAGCTACAAATGGAACCGTATCTGACTGACTTAGAGAAGACTGGCACAGTTTACTATTCTAAAAATATGTAATAAGCTGATCCCACAAACAATTCTTAAGGGGCAAACAGAAGACATCTCTCCATCAATAACATTTAGAACTTCCAATGAAGGTAACAAATTGAGTCAAACAGGGCTAAAGCTAATATGGAAAATATTAGACTCCTCCATAGGACATTAAGACAGTCCAGTAATATTTCATGGTTAGCAGAGTTAAAGGCAGCTGAGATATCTAATAAGATGAGTACAGTCAAAGACCCTATTTCAGAGTTAATAGGCAGATCATTACAAGCTTTGACCAAAGCAGTCCCCATACTGACCTAATCAAAATCCAGAATGAAAATTATCATAAAGTGCATGATGAACCAATTAGCCTGGAGCTGGGTTGATTCTATCTACTCAAGTATCTCAGCTGGGAATGGTAAATTAAAAACTGAAGGCAAATGAGGAGGAAAAATGAACTAGAAGATAGGGGTATTCATTTAAATCCTGTTCTCCTATACAAAAGGTTCAGAGGGAGACCACTTTTGCTTTGTTTATAGCAAAAAAAACAAACCAAACCAAACCACAACAGCAAAAACCCAAAATCTCTGACAAAGTACTTGTCTTCCCATATGATCTTCTACCTATCTTGGGGACATCATATAGTTCTTATAGCTGATCTATATAGATAATAAAAAAAAAAGTGCTTTCATTCACTCTCTTAATGATAATTGCCACTTCTGGAAAATGTTTCAGAGATTTTTAGTGGAGTTAGAGTGTCAAAGTTTAAGCTGATGAAGACAGTGAACAGGAGCACGTAGCTCATTTGAAGCAAAGGTAACAGAATTTTTAACAAATACCTGTCTAGAAATGAGCTTTACTACTTCCTGATTTTCCTGCTTTTTCCTTATTTTGTGGCTTTGTATCAGTCATTGAGAAAAACTGAAAGTGTACTTCAAGTGAAAAATGAAAGACTACAAAACAATTTTGCAAAGTTGATGTGCTGCTTTTTCTGGAGAACTTCTTAAGTTTGGAGATATCCAGTCTAAGGCCTTTTAATAGGTGAGACAGAGTAATGTAGCAGAAAGGAAATAGAGAAGCTGTTGATCAAGAAATGCTTGTAACTACACTGTTAGCCAACCACGTTACTGTTATCCATTCCACTCTGTACACTCTGTAACTTAAAGGCAGTTCTTTGTTTATTTTGCCTGACTTTTTGGTGGTTGAATGAAAGGATTGGACTTATCCAATATTCTAAAGAATTTCTAATTAAAGTATTTTCATTTTAGTATTTCATATGGAAATTGGTAGGGAAATAATAATTAAAAATCCAATAACAGAACAAAAGGAATTATTTTTCAAACATGCTTTGATCTTCTCTCAAAAACAGAGAATGTTCATTCATGCATTTTCTAGTCTTTTTGCAAATTGTCCCTGAGTTACCTCCTTTTTTCCCCTGTTTCTTGTAATAAAATGATTGCTATTGTTGTGCTCTGTCACCTTCAAAATAATCTCTCCAGAAAACTCTGTTGCTGTATATTTTTTGGAATAAACTTCATGCAAATGTAGACATCAGAAAAGCATTACTTCTCAGAAGCAATAAATCATGTTAAATGCATATATATATGTATCTATCAAATTCAATGTAGTCACTATTGAATCTCACATTATACTAAGATCTCATAGAAAATACTAAAGATCTCAATGATGAACATGTGCGGAGTCTACTTAGCAGAAAGCATCACCGTCTGCAAAGAATAAATTTAAAGTTGATATTCTAGATGATTGGCAGTACTTCTTCCTCTCTAGTCACTGCAGGCCAGGAAAGAATGTTTTCCTATGTGAATAGTCTATCTTGTTGGGGACATACTCATGTATGTCTCTGAATCTGGGATTGTTATTCAATGTTGGCAGTCATGATTCATAACTCAGTCTTTTAGTTTGTCTACAGATACTAAATTTGACTGAAAGTTAATAAAATAAAATGGTACAGGTATTAGAGTCAAATACAGTAAATCTGAAAACAGCTTCAACCATTTGCTAATTATGTGATTTCAGGCCTGTTACTGAGCCTGATTTTTAAGTTGTAATTATGGAGATATCATCTAATCTTCAGGCGATTTTAAGAACTAAAAACAAAACAAACAAACAAAACCAAGAAGAAAGCTCTTACCACAATGCCCAGAACAGAGTAGCAGCCTATGCATAACAGAAAACCATTTAGCATTTCTTTACCTTCTTCATATGCATATTATAGAGTTGATCTTCAATGTATTTCAAGAGAAAGTCTCCATACACTGAATACATGATGGGGATATTCAGCAAACCAAATTGGAAATTCTCATAAGTAAATAAGTAAAACAGAGTAACCAATCAAGAAGTCAGAACAAAAAAAAATGGCCTTTGGTACCTGACAAGTTGGAGAAATGGTGACTGAAATGAGGGTGGGGTTCCTATAAATTGGCAGGTGGCCCAGAACTCTGACTCCTACAAGAAGATGTGAAAGGTTTTAATTTAATATTTGATTTAAAGGAAAGATCCTTTTCATCAGAATGGCAGCTCATTTGGGAGCCATTGGCAGGAATTACAGTACATCTGGCAACTATATACTTCATTTGGGAGCGCTGGGTGGAGGATGCCTAAGCATCCCCACAATCTCAGTGACCACACCAAAATTGAAGCCAGGGAGAGAATTCCAGTCAAGGGATTTTAAGGCATATGATAACGCAGCTTTCTTTTTGAATATCCTTGTGGATCTGGTTATTCTCAAACAATTCATGTGCTCACACACAGAATCGAAAATGAAGCCATTGTAGGAGCAAAATAATTGACAGATAAATATTATTGATTGTATTTAACCAAATACCTTGAGAACATAGAGAATTCTGGTTGACCTAAGAACACAGACTTGATCTATGGCCCTGTTTTGACATGCAGCCCTCCCCTGCTCTCTGAAAGAGCTTTGCATAAAGTTTTTCTTTTTTTTCCCTTTCTTTTTTTTTTTTTTTGTCAGAAAAAATTATGAAAGTGTCACTTTCCCTTTGCAGTTAATTCAGGAGAGATCCTCAATTCGAGCAGGGCACATTTTCATGCAAATACAGCAGCACAGTTTCCAGCCCCCTAATAGCTTCTTACAAATGATGTGCCATTACAACGAGGTTTATTTAAACAAATTTAATACATCTTTAATCAAGCTGGAGAGCATTTTCAAAGGTCACGCTCCAAATCAGGATCACTGTACTGAGCTTATCAAAGTATTAGCTTAAGGGGGAGGGAGAATTATTTCTTGGACAAGTAATTTTAGGCAAATCTTTATTTACATTTTTATTCAGTTATTAAATTTTATTCCTTTCCCTCCTCCTTCTAGTCTCCATTTATGAACCTATAAGAAAGTCTGCAAATGGAGCTATAAGCATATCACTGCAGCCAGTCCTGGAGGCGACGCCTTTGAACGCACAGAGTCTGAAAGGCAAGGACAAGAGACCAGGCGTTTTCAATGTCGGAGATAATCTTTTAGTGCCTCTAAAGCATCCTTCCCAAAGGTCTCACATTAGGCCCTGTATACTTTGCTGAAATTCTAATGCACTGTTTCTTCTGTGGATAAATGAAATAGACACTGGAAGTTGTCCTCATGTAAATTCTCAGTCTTTCTCCATCTCTGTCCCTCTCTATATATGTCCTCCTTTCACCATAGATGGGTTCATCAAAAAGTTTGTGAAAAAATACAGTTAAGTTTATTTTGGTGCCAAGCATTTTTAAAATCTATACATAAATTTTTCATAATGTGCATTTTTCATGAACTTTTTGAAGACCCTTTGTATGCATTGATTTAAAAATTTTTGCACTAAACCAAATATGTTTTAATCCCACTTTCCACAAAATTTTTTAGTATCCTCATATATATCACATATATTCAAACAAAAATTTGCCTATCTTCTGTGCACCATGTGCTGTGCTCTGCTTATATATTTAAATTTCTATAATCATCACCACAAAACCACATATGATTACTCAAGGCTCTTCCTAACTATTGAAAGATCAATTTGATGAACCTAAGAAAAATAAGTTTAGCTTTGGTACCATATCTCCAGATAAATGTCAGTAACAGCAACCCCCAGAAGCAGTCAGAATGACAGTGTTTTCAAGAGTGCAGGCTTCCATTTCATAAAATTCAACCCTTTATCTCAGTATAAAAGTAACTAATGAGGCCCCAAGATTAAAGCAGAAGTGAACTATGCAAGAGCATAGAAATAACTGGCAAGAAAAGAAGAGTTACTCCTGAGGGTTTTTAAAGCTTGTTAGACTTAGGGGTTTTCAAACATCTCAACAACACAGAAATGAAAGCTTCTAAAAAGGCAATGCTGAGATAATGAAAAGATCATGCAGCATTGCTATTGAATCTATTTTGATGCCTTAGCTCAACACTAGCAATTGCCTGTAAGGTGAGGAAAACTGAGGGACCAGCGCAAAACAAGAGAAGCACAGAGATGATCATTAATGCCGTTGGGGGACAAATCACCGCCCATCCACACAGATGGCTTTCCTGTAGCACCTACATGAAATGTAACACCCAGAAGCTATGGACAAAGGAATACTGGGTAGATGGAAAATGAATTTAAAAAAAAAAAGAAAAAAATGTGTTTATTGCTTGGGATGATAGGGAATTTGTATCTAACCAATAACAGCAGAACAAGGATCTGTAAGCAGTGATTGGAGGTTTGGGTTGACTCTGAAAGAAATTGTTGAATGCCTTATACCTTATAAAGTCTTTAGGGGAAAAAACAGAAAACAAAAATACAAGCAAAACCAATAGCATAGTGAAAAGCAAGTGTGTATTTGGCGATTTTGACTTACAGGTTGATATTTCCTTTTTCTTTCTATAATTCTCCCACTATGGTGAAAGCATTGAGCATGATTTTTTGGGGATATGTAGCAACAAACAAGCAAACAAAAAATAAATATGTAGTAAAATTTTGGTTGATTTTCTAACCCTGACTTAAGAAACTGTATGCTGTTTCAAAGCATGGTATATAAGGATTTTTCAGTAGTAACTTTGGCATGAATAAATGGCAGTCAATTAATTTCCAGGAAATTTTTATCTGTCTTGCTATTTCTACACACACACACACACACACATATATATATATATATATATATAAAAGTATATATCTATATATATATATCTATAAGTATATATCTATAAAAGCAGCTGTATAGTTGCTTGACTTATTTCTGCTTCACAATATTTCTGGTTTCCTTGCAAAGGGTGATTGGCCCCACACGACCTCTCTTTGGCAAGCGGGATTTGAGTCTGCCTTCTCTTCCACAGCATCTGTCATTCTTCTCTCCATTCAGTCCAACTCTCCTTTTCTCTCCTTTTATTGAACTAGATTCTGGAACTCTGGGAATGTTGGCGCAGGATTTTCAGTGACTATAATTCCAGCAACTGTGCTTTTGCACCCACGTGTGGCACATTGAAGAGTTCTTAGCCCTGGCTGCTGAAACTAATCACCAGAATAGCATGAGAAATGGGTCTCTCCTGGTGCCGGACTTAGGGACACTGAGATGCGTCTGGCCTTAGAGTTGGCATAACTATTTGAGAAAGTTTCTCAGGTGATTGTCTTAGACAATAGTGGAATTCTGAAACAGCCCTGTCATCTTCCTAATTTATTCTCTAGTTGTGTTAGCAAGTTACTTATCCTCACTAAGCCTCACTTTGAAAGTTAGCAATCCATGCATTTATCCCTTCATTCTTCCAGAAAGTATTTATCAGGTGTGTACTGTGTGCTTTGCATAAATGAGAAATTCCTATAGGAAATTCCTATAGGAAATTCTGGTTTAGTAGAGTAGATCTAAATTTCACAGATACATATAAAGACCTAGGAGACTTGACGCTACCACTTTTCTCCAGGGATGTCAAAGTTAAGACTTTACAGATCAAATGACATCAACCAGTTCCTAGGTGATGAATATATATCTATCAGGAGGACAATGAAGGATGTTTTAGCAAGAAAGGAGAGAATATTTAAAACTTAGATATGAAACACATTATATCTTAAGGCTGTTAAATCCTGTGGCCTGGGAAAGAAATTGTATAAGTTAAGGAATGAGTATAGTAGTGGAAAATGTGACTAGAAAGTTAAGAATAGACTAAATTTTGCAAGTTCTGGAAAATCATGGTAAAAATTTTGATCATTTTCTTGTGGAAAAAGGGTTGTCAGTTTTCTGCTTATTGCCTTCTACATAAGAATGATAAACACACATAGATTTGCAATTCCTAGTGCACATTTTGCTTTGAGGATGTAAGTAATGACTAGGTTAGGAAAATTCAAAAAAAAGAGAAAGCAAGGGAGGGAGTATTTGAATTCATTTCTCAGTAAGATCTTGATGACTAAGAATAAATGCGAGGAAAATATCAATGGTCATTTCTACTTTACCCAGTTGAATATGAAATGAAATTGTGTATATGAAATATTATTACAAATCCTAAAAAAAAAAACAGAAAAAAGCTTACAGTGAGGAAAATCACAACATAAATTTTTAAAGAAACATATATTGGCCCAAATATTAGCTTCAAGTTAGTAGCTTGAAAGATGGTATCACTGGAATCCAGACAGCCTCCATATGCTATTCAATGATATTTAAATAATAATGACTTGGTTCTGCCAAACAGTATTTTTTCACATATTAATTAATCTGTGATTCTAAAGACAACCTTTATCTCTAATTTTGAATGTTAGTCGATACAGGCTTTAAAATACAGTATAATGGCAAAAAAAAAAAAAAGGTAAAACTGGCAATTTTCTGTAGAGTGTGATCCAGTGTCAATTATTTGACATTATTTTACATGTCTATGAGTTTTGTTAATAGAAACAACAAATCCATGATGGTCAGTTCTTGAGTTAGGGAGAATTTGATGGTAGAGTACAGGGAGGCACGATCATTCAGCAAAACAGAAAAAAACTCAGTTATACCTCCTTTCACTGATTATGCTTTGTTGTGGATAATAATGAAAATAGAATTGAAAAACTGACAACAAATTTAATTTTTGTTGTTCAAATAGATCTTACTTTCATGGCAAAATTGAGCTAAAGGTATGGAAAATCTCCATATGCCCCCTCTTCACACTAAGTTGATACACTTATCAGAATTAGTGAACCAAAATTGACAGCTCATTCATTGCCACCATAAATCTATAATCTTTTCAACAATGTATAATAATGTATATCCACAACTATTGTATCATGCAGAATAATTCCACTGCCCTAAGAATCCTCTGTGATCCAGTTTTCATCCCACCATGCTCTCCAACCTTTAAATATTACTCATTGTTTTAAAGTCCCTCAGTTTTGCCTACACCAGAAACACATTAGTTAGCATTTTCAGATTGGCTTATCCAACTTTATAATATGTCTTCAAAGTTTCTGTATGGTTTCTCATGGTTTTATAATTAATTTTTTTTAAACTGAGTAAGATCCTGTTGTCAAAATATCACAGTTTATGTGAGCATACACTGAAAGGTATCTTTGTTGTTTCTAAATTTTGACAACGTGCCAATAAAGTTTCTATAAATAGATGTATGAAGGTATTTGGCAGATAATTTTTTAACTCTTTTAGGTAAATATTAAGTAGTATGACTGCTGAATTATATTGTAAGAGAGTATTGAGTATCTTAAGGAATTAGTAGTTTTCCAAAGTGGTTGTACCATTTTACATTTCCACCAGCAATGCATTTAATTTCCTCTTGTTCCATAATTTTTAAAGATTATTTATTTGAGAGACAGCATTACTGAAAGCAAGAGGGAGAGACAGGGAGAGAGAGAGAAAGAGAGAGAGAGAGAGAGAGAGAGAGAGAGAGAGAGAGAGAGAGAATCTTGCATCTGCTGATTCACTACCCCAATGGCTGGAACTGAGCTGATCTGAAGCCAGGAGGCAGGAGCTTCTTCCAGTTCTCCCATGTGGTTCAGGGGCCCAAGGACTTGGGCCATCATCCACTGATTTTCCAGGCTATTTTCAAATTGCTGGATTGGAAGTGGAGCAGCTGGCATTTGAACCAGAGCCGATATAGATGCCGGGTCCACAGGCAGAAGCTTAACCTCCTAGGCCATAGTGCCAGCCCCCTTGCTCCATATTTTTACCAGCATTTGGTGTTAGTGTTGGATTCTGGTCATTTCAAGAGGTGTGCAGTGGTATCTCATTGTTATTTTAATTTGTAATTTCTGGAAGACATTCCAGAGAAAGCAAGTGTTGGGCCAATGAAGGAAAATATGACAATACATGATGCATTTACTTGAGACAAGTAAAGCCAGAGGCATTAGCATCCATAGATTTACAAGGCAAAGTAAGAGGGATTAATTTTCACTACTACTGTCATTCAATTGAAGGTCATCTAATAGGTTCAGTGACCTTTGGGAGAAAGATGACTTACATCGGATGCCAGTAGAATAAATGTTGCCACTTCACTCTGTTCCATCTTCCAGATGCATACCTTTGCCTCCCATTTGCTGAACTGAACCAGAAGCCAAAGGAAAGGAGCTTTTGATTTTTAAGATTTATTTATATATTTGAAAGGCAGAGTTACAGAGTGAGATGGGGTAGGAGGTCAGGGAGAGGGATTGTCCGTCCATCTGCTGTTTAACCCCCCCCCCCCCCCCCCGCCCCAAGGTGGCTGCAGCAGCCAGGGCTGAGCCAATCTGAAACAAGGAACCAGGAGATTCCTCTGGATCACCCAGATGAGTACAGGAAGATAGTACTTGGGCTATTCTCTGCTGCTTTCCCAAGCACATTAGCAGGGAGCTTGATTGGAAGTGGAGCAGCCAGGACTCCTACCAGGGCCTACGTAGAATGCCCAGTGCGACAGGCTGTGGCTTTATCCTCCATGCCTCAGCAGTTTTTACAATCCAACTTTCCAGAGCACAAGTACAACAGGATATAGAAAGGCAAAGAAAGCATCTGAAAAAGGAGAAAATAGGTAGTCTAGTAACCTCGAGTGTATGTGTGTGTGTGAGTGTGTGTGTGTATGGGGAGGCAGAGAGATAGAAGAGAGAAAGAGAATGTTGCTTTCTCTTGTCTGAGATTTTTAATAGGAAGTTCCCACTATTGTCATTTCCTTTAGTTTCTCCTAATTGTTTAATGAAGAATTTTTAGTCTTGTACTGTGGGCCAAAATGCATAGAGTTCAATCTGAAAAGGATGATTTTTACCAATATTATGCTTACGCTGAGTGACCAGCGTTGTATAGAAAAGGCTCTGTATTCTAGAACTCCACAGGCTGACCAGCCAGGAGGTCACAAATAGTGAAGACAGAAATATGATGTGGAGGGACAGCCCAGGTCTGAAAAGAGTGTAGTACAGTTCAGTGCTAGAATGAATGTGAAACAATCTTCCTTCTTTTATATGTTTTTTCAAAATACACAAAAAAGATTGTTTTTGAAACTATCAGTAATCACCAACTAGTAAAATAGTACTGTTGACTTCTTTCTAGGAATCTTGGCCTGGGTCCACGTGGAAAAGGTTCTGAAATAATTTCAACCTATTAATTTCATAGGGCAGTTCACCAACAATGTTTTGCATCTTTCAACTTTTCTGCAGAAACACTCACTTGAATGAAAGAGTATATTCTGCAAATTGACTTCCAGGCTGACTTCCCACCTTCATTCAGAATGGATTTGGGCCAACTCCTTCAGCTATTAGCCCTGTGATACAAATTGGTTTTAATAATGCATCCCATATGCAAATAGAAATGCCTATTATGTGAGTATATGTTTTGAACTATTAGTAAGACAACAAGTGAAAATTTTACCCTTTTTTATGTTCTATTATTTGGTAATTAAATCCCTTTGACTTTTGGTTCCAGTGATATAGTGATTAATAACAAGACTAACTTTTTTTCTTGGAAGAAATGTGCAGTGAGTACCTCTTGAGAAAAATATATCACATGCAGAAAGTCATGAGTTTGTCAGGAAGAGGTAATTTATTTCATATATAATAGAAAATAATATAAAAATGAGTGGAAGCATCTCTCAGGAAAATCATTTGACTTCCTGTGAATATTAAATGGATACACATTTATTTCTAAGACAGTGTATTCTTTTCACCTTTCTGTATGTAGGCACTAAATCTATTGTAGTCCCAGTAGCCTGAGTAATTGTATTTTAATTTAAAATACTTAATAGCAATGGTAAATATTAGCTGCATAATCTCTATGTATCATGTATACATCTTTTAATATCTCACTTTTATGCTTTAATGACAATTCTTTTTATTAGGGATTTGGATGAAATCTCTAAGAATACATTACAGAATTGGAGGTTACTTATCTCCAATTCATATTCAAGACCCTCTAAAGTATGAGATTATAACTCAGACATCAGGAAATCATCAATAATATAATATTTTGATACTTATAAATATTATTAAACTATAATTTTAAGAAAATGGTTTTCTTTGGTTTGGAATACACAAAGTAGCTCCAAAATTGAATTAATAGATAATTCACATTTCCATGAACTTTTTGAACTTCTCTCATATTACATATCTATAACTGTATCTATAGCTATTTATCTACCTACATGTATTTCATATATCCACACACTCACAAAAATATTAGTTATTCTTAATTTTAGTCACTGACTATGGTCAATTTTTATTTTGTTGAAATATTCCATTTTCTTTCTGTATCAAAAGTACTATTCATTGAATAGATACTAAACAAATGCTTGCCATTTTTACACATGTATATGGAAAATAAAAATAGTTTAGCTAGAACACTTCCACAACTTGTATTTGATGTAGTTAAGGCAAATCCAAGATCCTAATGCAAATTGATTTCCCTTAATTCAATTCATTTTCATGAGACTCAGAAATGGTATATGTGAAGGAACACTGCCATAAATTAGAATATCGTGGAGATTGCTGCAATTGTGGTCCAAAAATCCCTTAGTAATATTATCCACTTTTTAACATATAGGAGAATCAAGTCCTCTGGCTCACTTTCCCCTTGCAGTAAATGCTCTATTCTCCTCCTGCTAAAAGACCCTGTGTAAAGAAATATCACAACTTCTTTCAATGTTCTTTTCTTTGCTTAAATGCCTCCAAATCAAGAAGTGAAAAGTTACTGTTTTTTTTTTCTTTACAACATATTTAATTTCAAAAATTTTGGAAAGGACCCACCATGGAAAATGTTCAAACTTTATCCTCTTGATAGATACTAGATAGATACTTCAGAATGAGATCAATATGTCCTCACATTTAAATAGAACATCCCATTACACAGAGCCAGGCTGTCAAGATTGGATTGCATGTATAATCTTCTGTAAAAGAATTAATGCTTCCAAATGAATAAGAAGAAATAGAGTAGAATATTTTATTCTCATTGCCAATCTATCATTTTAAAGTAATACCTAGGCAGTCCATCAGCCTTAAAAGATAGGGACATCTGCTATACTTTTCTGAGAGAGCCTAATTTGCATATTTGTAAATATTAAATATAAATTTAGAAATTGATATTTCCTTTCTCTTTATAAATGGTCATAAATCATCGATGGAATCTAAATATGCTCAGGATGAATTGATTCATTCTCTGATTCTCTTAGAAGCATAGCTACTTCTCTTGCCCATGTTTGTAACGTTCTGTGCTATGACAAAGTCCTCAAAATCTGAAGATGTAGGCAGTTTTTATTCTCTCTCTTTAGATAGCAAATGTGTTCACTGTAACGTTTTGTCCAGTTTTGTCTGAGTACACCAGTCAGAAAGTGATTCATTTAAAGATTTCTAGTAGACAGTTTTTTTTTATTGCATCTTTACCACAGTTTCTTAATTTCAAGTTTATCTGAGACATGAACAATGCAATAGAACATCTTCATAAATTTAGTTAAATATTAAAAGTGTAAGCTATGTCTGTCCATATAAAATAGCAGAAACAAAATAATCTGCGGCTGGGCTTTGTTCATTGAGAATGTTTATTAATTTTTTCCATTTAATCTTCAAAGCTGCTTACAGTATAATGGTGGTTATTGCTGGTTTTTCTTTTCTTATTCCTTATAGATGCTGTAGACTACAATTGAATATATATCAATGTTATTTTAAAATGAATTTTAAACAAGTCATAAATAAGATTTTATAAAATATGCAAATCATATTATAAATGGTTATATTCCAATGTTAATTTGTAGATCTGCAGTGTGTCACTGGTAACATCATTTTCAATACAATATAGAATAGAATCTGACCACTTTAGATTCCCAGGCTATCTTTAACATACATCATACTATTTAATCAGTGTTAATCATTCTAACTTCAATTCTTGACAGCAGTAGTCCCACCACTTAAGGAAAGAAGGTAACACAATAACAATAATTACCTTCCATAGCTCCCCACTCAGTATGTTCTGAGCATATTTAATTTAAGAAAATACACATTTATAACTTTCCTTTCTGCAGCTGTCTATCTAAACAAAGCTCTCTACTGATCTCTGAACTTTTTACTTTGCATAGGTAGCATTTTTTTAGTTCTTAATATATTCCAGGAACAATTTTAAATGTCTTGTGTGGATTGTTTTATTTCATTCTAGCCATAGGCCCTGATACATAGACACTGAAACTATCACTATTTTACTGATGAAAAACTGAGGAAGAGTGGTTAAGTGAATTTTGGCATAATAAGAAAGTGCCAGTGCCGAGTCCCTATCCTACCCCACTATGGCAGCACACTGAAATCCATCCATCACAGTGTGTGGCTTCCTGTCCACCAGTCGCATCCTTACCGCCAAAGTTCTCTTTTCTTCATACAGTTCAGGAATCCAGGTCTCAGGAAGGAAGCAATATGCAATTAATACTGTCTCTTCTAAATGATCTCAGGGAGATTTTAAAAGAAGATGCTTTTCAAAACAGATAAATATCTTATGCAGCTAATTTACACTGGAAAGAAAAGTGAAGGCAAATGTGATATCTTGTTTAAATAAGAGACGTTCTGAGCACCTCTGTTATATCCACTTCTTTCTCACAGGGCTTTATTTCCCTTACCTCATCTGTGTTATAAACACCCTTACTATTATGAAGATAGCATCTAGAGTCTAGTCATTGCATGGACTTTAGAAAGTAAAAAGAAAGATAAAAATCAAATCATTGTCAATCAGATTCAACAGAAAAATCAAATCACATTTTATGTACCTTCTTCCAATACCTCTTTCCTAATATTAAAGAGATATGCAACTCAGAGACATTTAATTATTTATTATTATTATTATTTATTAAAAAATGATATATAATATCGACCTTTTCCTGGGATTTTCTCAAAGTTTTATAGACATAAAATGAAGGAGTTCTATCTCATAATATGCTTTGAGTGGAAATCATGGAACATAAGTCTTGGGCCTATTGACCCTTATCAACAGAAGTTTGTGATTTAGGGGCCAACTATCAAATACAATCTTTACATCTTGGTCTTGTAAAGTTTGAAATTTGTGGTACAGTTATCTGTATACAAAAAATAAGGCACTGAGAAAGTTGAAGTCTCAAGATAAACAATATTCATTTAACTGTACATGTCATAGATTACTGACAGGCAGTGTGGATTACTGCTAAAAATAATACCTAAATAAACTCAAATGGATGGCCTCTGGTATCTAAAAGTAAACCATTGTGCTTTTATTTCCTTATTTTAATATTTTGAGAAAGTAACAACAGTTTTAAATGTATAGTACCTTTATTTTTTCTGTCAGGAAAACTTTCAGTCCTCAACAGCTTTTATAGATGCCATTATGTGAAGGCAAGCCAATAGCAGGCTAATTCTGACAGAAAAGACATGGAAAAAAGTAACTTATTTTCTCCTACCTAGTAACCAGTCATTTATTTTCTTTATTATCAGACTTGAGCTAACAGCATTCTTTCAAATAATAAAGAACTCTAATGATTGATTTCTCAGGATAATTTAGACCCTCATAATTCAGATGGTTGTAATGCTCCTGTATTATAAAATTTCAACATATAGCATGTTATGATTTGAATAAAAACTGCTGTGTACTCACATGGCTATAAATTCAGCAGGAGGTAAGTACAACTTTACAGGTAAATAGAACTTTAGTAACTCTGGTAGACAAAATGTTTTAGTTTCATGTCTGATTGGTTTACAATGACATTCCATTACCAGACCTCACATTGATCTGTAAGTGGCAGGTGTCATGAGCAATGGCAGCATTCACAATTATGACACAGAAATTTCTTCTTTGAAATTATTCTCAGATCATAGAAAAACCTGAAGCTATTACATTGGCCTGATTTCAGATCCTCTTATTTTAGCAGCTTTACTGTTTCATCATATACAGGAAGTGGGTTTTTAAATATCAAATATAATAGAAAAAATGTGCAAATAGAAAGTCAGGCTTTGAGACTTTAACTTTTGTTGCCAAGAAAGTCCATAGCAAATATGAATACTCCAAGTGCTTTCACTCACTATTTATTTCTTTTGTGATATTAAAGGGTGGACAGTCACTTTCACAAAACTTAACTATAATTTGGACTGACACACTTATAGGCAAGTGCAGTCAAAGTTAGAAGAAATTCCCAAGAGGAATACTCTTGGGAATTGTATATATTTCTGTATATACATATATGTGTAAAGGAAATTGAGTAGGTCAGCAAATAAAGGTAAATATATTCATAATAATTAAATATGCTATTCTCTCACTAATCCTTTCATTTTTATGGCTATAGCGTTAGCTTAAGAAAGCTGATTCAGAACGGGATAAATGAATCTTCTTCTTTGGGTGAACTAGTTTAGCTTTATCTCAGTTACAACTAGTAAATCATTCTCAGCCGCAGCATGAAGAAAATCCAGCTCAGGTTCCTGCATTCTAAATCAATCTCAGGTTTAAGAGAAGGTGCAGGCTTAAAAGTTATTACAACTCCACTGTTTTCTCTGATAAATTACATGAATAACATTTGAGACAATGCATTGTTAAATATTTATGTCTAGTACTATAGAACCAAGGAAAGCACAAGAACCCCTAGAAGAATAAATATATTTACCTAAATAAATTACTAAGACAAATATACTCCTATGTGCTCTGTACCAATAAACAGTAGGTATTCACTAAATTGTAGAATATAAATGGTTCATTTCCTCTAAATGTACACTGAAAGATCTATAACATGTTACACATTTCCTGTGCTTTGCATATATATTTCAATATTCATCATGAAAAGCCTTGCTTATGTGTCAATATACATTACTTTGCATATATTAAGAAAGACTTTTTTTTTTAATTTTAACATTACCGATGCTTTTTGCGATGGGGGAAAGATTAGGTCTTATTTCATGATTAACCCTTTCACGGCTCATCCTTTTTTCCTTACATGACATTTGCACAAAATGAATTGCTTGCTTAGACACAGCTAACTAAATAAAAGCAGGCCAGAGCTGATAGTATGAAAAATGGATTTTCATTACTGTTTCATTGATTCTTGTAAATAAGGGCCTGAGGCCTGCTCCGAAAAGGCTGCAAACAGTAATAATTTAATCTGAGGTGACATAGACCAAAATGTATGTGGACAAAAATCATCCTTGAATATTAAACAACAGCCTCAAGACAGAGAAAAGTGTTGCAGGCGAATTTAAATGTATGCAGATCGGTGGGTAACATATTTAAAAACAGAAATTAAAGATTCCTGTCATAAATCACATTTGCTGCCATGGATATGCCTTGTTATGCTGGCGTTTAAGAAAACCTGAAAGGTTAAGGCAGTTGGTGCATTAAATCGTACAAGGATAATTAATACTTTTCTTGTGGCTATTTATAAGAAATGGAAAATATAGTCAGATCAGCTGTGGCACTGCAGTAATTTGAGGGAGAAGCAATGAAAGCATGAGTCAATAGTTTTAACTGGACAAATGTCAAATGCTTAATGATGCAGTATCCCAATTTGGAAGCTGTTTGAAAGTTGTAGTTTTTTTAAAAATGAGATAAAATAGTTCATTCTCATGCTATAAATATAATTTGTCTGTCCCCCATCTTCTTCATATTGCTCAAGGAAAACAGAGACATTTTTTTCACATGTAATTTTTTGGTAGTGATTTTGCCTCAACCACCTATATTGTAGATGTCATGTAAAAACGAACACAATTTCTGGCATGAAGCATCATAAATTCCTCCTTTCACCATGTCTCAAAAACTAGTAATGACACTATTTTTTTTGGAGTGACTAATTTACTTGTCACATCAAGAATTAGATTACTAACATCAGAGGACTCTCCAACCACTTCCCCAGAGGAAAATCTACCTTTGTTACTCAATGGATTTAGGTTTATGATCACTCAATTATTTAAAAATCCTCCTGTCATATCTTGTAGGTTTTCTACACTCTAAACTAAAATCAGTGCTTTTTATTAGTATCATGCATTATGAAAAAGTCCCCATAAGACAGAAAGCTTATAGTACCAAATCCTCAGGATTTGAAAGGGCCATTTATCTTTCACTGCTACCTGTGTAGTATTCCTTTGAGCTCAGAGAAAAGAATGACTGCCCTTTGGAAAGGAAACTTATTGTCATAAGTAAAATAGTCTAATAATTGTAAATGTATCATTCCATAAAATCAAATTCTGTTTATGTGTCTTTTTAAATGGCAGTGTCAAAATAACACAAGGGTTTGGATACATCTTCAAAATGTATCTATTGTATTTTAGTACAAAATTAGCAGAAAATAAATTAAAAAATCTTACTTAAGAAATACTGACAGAGATTATATGGTGGTACTTTTCTTATTGCAAAATCCATTAATATTTTATAGTTGAATTCAGGCTAGAAAATCCTATGAACATTTTATACAATGGCCTTTAAATATATTTTATGTAAACAAGTAATAAAGTCAGCCATGGGTCTTTGCTTGACTATGCTGTCATTGAGTATTCCCCATTTGCCTGAGAAATCAATCCTTTGGGACCTTCTTAATTCTTTTGATAGAGTGAGTCAGAAAAACCCATTCACTCAGCATTGATAACTAAAGTTGAAGAGAGGTGATAAAGCCATTTTCACATTAACACTCCTCAGCATTGAGGTCATTGGCTAGAGTAAGAGTTTCATATTCTATGTCTTATTACACTTACATAACTCAGGACTCACTGGTATCTGTATTCTTGTCAGTTTTAACTGTCAGACAAAATGCTCTATGATGTCTCTGAATGTAGAATCATTACTCTAGTGAAAGCTATGAGATTTGTTTAAAAATTAAAATGCTAGCTGAGAAAAAAACCTCACAAGTACCAAGAAGAAAACAAACAAAACCTCCCACCCAAAACCCAGCTGGGTGAATGAGATCTCAGTTACTAGCATCTACAGGTTAGGAATTGCTCAGTCCTCTGCCGTGACTCAGGATCCAGAGACATTGCCTCATAGGTAGAGGAAGAACATCAATACATCTGACCTGACAAATATTCTATGACTAATGCCCCCATTGACCAATAATTCTCCCAATTTGAGCAACAACAGTACAGCTTTGAGGGCATGAGAATGGTTTAATATCATAACAAACCTCCTGACTCAGCCTATGAAGTTGGGACATGTGGTTAGTCAAGGCTAAAAGAGTGAAACTGATAAGGCCATAGGAAAAATGGAACTTCTGTCTTCACACACTGGTTCATAAACATTGGAGTAAATATTGTCTACTTAAAGTAAGTTAGCCCTGGACCAGAGTCTTCCTGATACAAAAAAGCAATGTTAGTGACTAAGCTCTAATTTGAACAACAAAAAAAATTATTATCTTTGGTTGCATTTTCTGTGTTTTTGTAGACTGGGCCTTCAGTCATTATAATCTTTGCTAATGATTAATTTCATGATCACCGATTTTGTGAACAATTTAAAAATTCTTTGGCAGATTGTTTTAAACTTAAATGCAAGGCTATTTTCAGTTTTCACCATTCTTTTTAGCTATTGGTATTAAACATACATAACACATTTCCCTGGAAGCAGATATAACCCAGCTGTTAAGGATAAGATAGGAAAAACAGACTAAACATGAATTGCAAGTGAGAATTTTTCTTGAAGAGAAAGCCTCTGTAGGTTATATTGCAAGGAGTTGGATCTAGGGAATAACATTCTATACCTCACTATCATTTAACTATTGCAGGATGGCCAGATCCTTTGCAAGATGTGACTATTTTCTATGGAGCAGTACATTATTGTCTATGCTACTGTCAAAGATGGATTAGTAAGAAAAGGGACATAACCTCAAATCAAAAGGCAAATATTAATAATTCCAACAGTAGGTCCTGATTTATAGGTCAATCAGCTATATTCCAAAATCTATAATTTACAGGTGTAAGCCTAATTTTTTCATTAAAATATACTAAAATGGCTTCAATAAGTGATTTCTTTTTAAATTGCCATCTAAATAGACTAAGAAGGAGATAGAAAAAAATGGGATCATAGACACTAATCTCTTAAGAGCTGTAATGGCTCCTGTGGGTCTGTTATTGCTTGTGCAATAAATATCTCTTGAGGATGAGCATTAACCTCTGGAAAAATACCATGAGAATATGTAGCACATGGACTTGTAAACATTGGTGGCAGCTGCACCGATATGTAAGTGTACTATGAAATGGCTCCAAAGTAGCTATAATGTCCTATCACAGCAGGCTTGGTGAATGCCAATGCATTTATATGATCAAAGAGACAAATGAATTGGCTTTAAATGTATCATTAGTTGTGAGCTTCACTGTTTGTCATAATTGACACTGGCCTTCAATGTCATATGAAGTGAAGCACATTAAAGCTATAGCGGAAGCTATGTTTTTAAGGTTTCTAGATAGATCTGAGCATCAAGTGAGGATAAATAGTGCATTTCCATGAATAGCAAACATGTTTTAGAACCATATTAAGAGAAAACTTTAGAAGAAATATACCATTTGACAGGCATAAATGCTCAATGATACTTCCTTAAATAATCACTGGCTATAAGGCATACCACAGGACAGAGTGGTAATAAAAAATGTTCAATTTGGCTTAAGTTCTGGAATGTGTAGATGTATTTAGTATATCTTAAAGCTATATGTATCCTAGTTTAAAAACATAGATTGAATGAAATTTTTAGATTTTGTCAGTCTTCTGTTTCTTTGTGTTTACACAGAAAGTAGCTGGCATAATTCTTTCTGTATAACTAATGGAGAAGATTGGTAACATCATCACAATCACATTACCTGCAACCCAAGTAATTATATCTATAACCCCAGCAATAATTAGATACTTACCTTCATAAAAGATATTTCTACTCCACTAAGGATATTTGCCAAAGTTCTTGGAGAAATAAAGAATTGGCCAAATGTAATAACATAATTATTTAATACCTTTAAGTTACAGTTTGAAGGACAAATCTACTGGCAAATTTTATTAACTGCATACAAGTTAACCAGTATTAGTTCAATAAAATTTAAAAGATGTTTTCTTTGTGGTATCAGGAACTAAAAATATTGCTAAAAAGAAAAGAAGAGAGAGAGAGAGAGAAAAGAAGAGAAAAGAAAAGAAAGAAAGATGGAAGGAAGGAAGGAAGGAGGAAGGAAGGAAGCTTAATATATAACAACATCAAAAGAACTATTTTAAAATTATAATACATTTAATGTGAAGTCATTTACAAGAAATTTAAAACTTTTAAAAATGATGCTAATCTAAGATATTCTTCCGAATAGGTTTTCCATTTGGGATAAATATACAACCTGTTAAATTACTTGACAGCACAATTTTTGGTCAGGGAGATTGTAAAATACAGCTTTTTAATCTGTACCAGTTACTATATTGGTGAACTGAATTACCTCAAAATTTAACTTTTTAAACTATTGATTTTGTTATGGTCATGATTTGGTGGAAAAGGATCAGGAATCTGGGAAGCACTCACTGGGAAGTTCTTGCTCCAGTTTCTTATGGAACAGCAGTC
This sequence comes from Lepus europaeus, assembly GCF_033115175.1. Classification (NCBI taxonomy): domain Eukaryota; kingdom Metazoa; phylum Chordata; class Mammalia; order Lagomorpha; family Leporidae; genus Lepus; species Lepus europaeus. Next base: position 87,237,520 of record NC_084827.1, on the reverse strand, counting down.
ATCTGTCCACTGAGACTGCAATCATCAGAAGGTTCTTCTGGGTTGAACATTCAAGATGGCTTGCTTATTTATGTGACCAGCAACTAGTGCCAACTGTTGACTGGAAGCTCCTCTGAGCTGTTATCTAGAGTGCTTGCATGTGGCCATTTCAGTGTGGCAGGGTCAGTCATCAGTTTTCTTATACAGATGTTAGCTTTCTCCAAGTCAAACATCTCAAGATTGAGGCACTTGCATGGGCTCTTCTGACCCAGAGTTGAAAGTCATACAGGACCACACTGATTGCATTTTTGTCACAAGCAAGTCACTAAGTTGCCCCAAGTAAAAGGGAAGCTGACATGGAACCTACCTCTTAGTGGAAGGAAGAACAATAAGTTATGGGCAGGACTTAAAACAATCACAAATTTTGATTATAAAATAAATTTTATCATCATTATCAATATAATTACTATTATTTTACAGAAATGTGGTACAACTCTAAATTACTATAGATCTTTGGACAATAGCCTTGCAATCATTAAATTCTCCTCAATCCTGAATGTCTACATATCTCCATTTCCTTGTAATATTTCACCTGATTAAAAATTACCTAACATTTATATTATGAAGAGTATAGATAAAGATGAGATACTGACAGGTTATTTAATTGTTTTTCTAATTGTATGCACTTTGTATTGTCAAATTTCCTTAAACTATTTCCTTACTCCTCTAAATGAATTCACAGATAGGTGTATGTAATTATTTTTATATTTCAAACAACTCCAAATTTTAGGTCAGTTACTATTTGACCATTTTCATAAGATGAAATGTGAATAATGAAGCCTTCATTCTTATTAGAAAGTTGCAGATTTGGTTTCTTATTTCATAACTTTCCATAAGAAGTAAGAAGATTTCAAGTTTTATTATTTACTGTCATGATATCTGGATGAAAGGGACACTTGCAGTATGTCTTGGGAACTAGGGATAATATATACTAATAGCACCATTTGGTTATCAAGAATTAAAGGTGGGTAGTTTTGAGATAATGCTACTGATTGGTAGCCAATATGAAATGTTAGAACTTATTATAAATCATACCAACTACAACTCTTCTCCTTCAAGATATATTTCGAATGATTGGCAGATACAATTATTTGATCAAGACAAATCCATTGCATCCAGTTTGTCCATTTTTAAAATAGTCCTATGAGTAATAGCTATGAACTTAATTATGAATATTCCTATGAATGTAGCTAAAGGAGACAAGTTTGAGAGGGAGTCTATTGGCAGAAGAGATACATTGGTGAGGAGATGCTACAATGTTCAAGTGAAATGTTCAGTGAGAACATAATTGATGTTCTCATCACTTATTAATACCTTCCTGAATAATCTGTAGGTTAAAATTTGACATAATCTTATATAAAGACTATGAAATAGTCTATCAATAGAAAAATGAAACATTCCTTGTAATAACTACAGTCTTTGTAACTGATATTAATAAATATTCACTGACTCCACACTATACCCTAGATATCACTTTAGAATGGAGCTATATCAGTGCACACTGACACAGAAGTAATTAAATATGTAATAAGTCAAGTGGTATTATTAAGAAAACTTAAACAACAAATGGATAAAGAAGTAAAGAGAAAAGGTGTATGTTAATTTAGTTAGAATGGAAAGGTGTGCTTCTCTGGTATAACAGACTTTTAGCAGAGACTCAAACCATGAGAAAACTATGTGGACAATCTCATAAAATAAAGCAGACAATTACAGTCCAAGAATATTGTCCTGCTAAGCCAGAATGCTTCCAACGTTTTTCCTGTGCTCACTGGCTTCAGAGTCCCATCAGTTCTTCTGGCTCCCTCCTCTCTAAATGAATATGCTAGTCCACTCAATTTCCTTATCACACCTGTTGTATGTAGATTCTTTGCCCTATAATTCGAAAATCAGAAGGAATTCTCTCAAGTCAGCTGTCTGTCTTAGCACAAAAGTGTCTCTTTTAAGGAAGCTATTTTGTAAAGGATCTTCATGTTTCAGGATTTTTTTTTTTTTTTCTTGGTAGATGTTGCCCCTCAGAAGAAGGTTTTTGTTACTACAATTCATCCCCATGCCCCAAACTTGTTATCTCCTTTATTTAGAGATTAAGCATGGTTTAAGGAGATGCATATAAGTGCCAAATTGACAAGGGGTGTATTTGTAATGGTTAATTTCATGTGTCAACTTGACTGAGCTGAGGGATTCCCAGGTAGCTGGTAAAACATTCTTTCTGGGTATATCTGTGAGAATGTTTCTGGAAGAGATTAGCATTTGGATCAGTAGTCTAAAGAAAGAAGATCTCCTGTAACCATTAGAGGCAGGAATTGTCTAACCCACTAATGGCCCGAATAGAATGAAAAAGAAAGAAAAGGTGAACTTTCTCTCTTCTTGACCTGGGATATCCATCTTCTCCTGCTTGTAGATATTGGCGGTCTTACTTCCTGTCCTTCCAACCCTGGGATTTACAACAGCAGCCTCTTTCCCTGATCCATAGGCATTTAGTTCCAGACTGGGAGTTGAACTATCTGTTAACTAGTTCTCAAGTCTGAGCTTATGGACTGAATTAGCCCCTCAGCTTCCCTGGTTCTCCAACTTGCAGGTGGCAGATGAACACACTTATTGTCTTCTGTACTCACATAAGCCAATTTTCATATTCAGATTCTCTGTCCTGATGTAGCTCCTATTGGTTCTGTTTCTCTGGAAAACCTTGACTAATACACCCTCATTATACAATGTTTTACTTTGGGTTGCATTTCTGGTGTTCAACAAATCAATTTAGTTTCATAATTCTGTATCTGATGGTGAACCAACAGGGTTTTTTGGTAGGTCACTGAAAATCCTGATGCATATGCTTAACTGCTAGAACATTTACATTACAAGCTTTGCATCTTGAGCATTATCACCTATAATTATTAAATGAGAAACAATCATCAGTATGAATTCAAAAAATGACAAAACAACAGCCTCTTCAATATTATTGTTCTTGGCCAGCGCCGCGGCTCACTAGGCTAATCCTCCGCCTTGCGGCGCCGGCACACCAGGTTCTAGTCCCGGTCGGGGCACCGATCCTGTCCCGGTTGCCCCTCTTCCAGGCCAGCTCTCTGCTGTGGCCAGGGAGTGCAGTGGAGGATGGCCCAAGTGCTTGGATCCTGCACCCCATGGGAGACCAGGAGAAGCACCTGGCTCCTGCCATCGGATCAGCACGGTGCGCCTGCCGCAGCGTGCTACCGCGGCGGCCATTGGAGGGTGAACCAACGGCAAAAGGAAGACCTTTCTCTCTGTCTCTCTCTCACTATCCACTCTGCCTGTCAAAAAAAAAAAATATTATTGTTCTTGATATTTGTTTAATTTTACCAGTTGGTAACTCAGGATAATTTACCATCCCAAGAAAATCTTCTCTTAACAAAATAATTTAAGTGGGGTCTTGTTCACCAGAATCTTTCATTTAGATTGTTTTTTGCCACCGTGTCATGGTTTTCCATGCCTGTGAGACTCTCATGGACCTTTTAGCCAGATCCAAATGTCCCAAGGGTTGATTCTGGTGAACAAGACCCCAGCAGAAGGAACAGGCTATCAAGGAGAGACGCGCCTTTCTCTGAAGGGAGGAAGGAACCTCCACTGTGACACGGCCTTGACTAAACAAGTTCAGAGTCGGTGAACTCAAGGGACTTCCATAGCCTAGACAGCTCATAGCCAGAGTCTCGGGTGATTGCTGACGTCATAAATAAGAGTGCCAATTGTTAAATCAACAACGGGAGTCACTGGGTACATGCTCCCCACGTAGGATCTCTGTCCTTAATGTGTTTTACTATGAAACTTAAAAACACTACTAGTGGAACAATACCTTATACCTTGTGCGGTTGTGTGAATGCAGCCTGTTGAAATCCTTGCTTAGTATATACTAAGTTGATCTTTAGTATATGAAGGTAATTGAAAATGAAACTCGATAAAGGGCGGGATGGGAGAGGGAGAGGGGAGGGCCACGAGAGGGAGGGAGGTTGGGAGGGAAGCCACAACAATACAAAAGTTGCACTTTGTAAATTCACATTTATGAAATAAAAAATTAAAAAATTAAAAAAAAACAAAATAATTTAAGTGAGTATTGCTTCTTATTTTGTTCTTGCTTGGGGCTTTTCTCTTATATTTTATTTCACCTGTCTGTATTTTATCTTCCCTTTTTCCTGTTTTTTACCTTTTACATTTTACATTAGACGTGCTTGAATTTCTTGAGTCTAACCTGTATAGATCAATTTTGTATTGGACCTTTGTACCCTATCATGGGTTGAATGAAGCTGTCACAGTTCACTTTATCCTGCACTGTCTTCTGGTTTCAGATTGTTCTTTTTTCATATTTTCTTCCTCCACATAAATAAGTAAAATTTATATCTCAAGGGGCTAGCTTTGTGGCATGACATGTAAAGCTGCCTGTGCCTGCATCCCATATGGAGACCCAGCTGCTGATCCCATGTGCATACCCAACTGCTACACTTCTGATCTAGCTCCCTACACAAGAGCAGGTGAAAGCAGCAGAGAATGACACAAGTGCTTGGGCCCATGTGGGAGACCTGGATGAAGTTCCTGGCTCCTGGCTTTGGACCTGCCAATCTGGCTATTGTGGCCATTTGGGGAGTGAGCCAGTAGATGGAAGATTCTTTTTCTCTTTTTCCTCTCTCTATGTAACTCTGACTTTCAAATAAATAAGTAAATCTCCAAAAATATTTTATCAAATCATATTTAGATCATTTTTTTAGAAAACTAATATTTCAGTATTTATGTTATTTTAATTCTTTTTCATGGTTTTCGTGTTGTCCATAATTTTGTGGCAGAGAGACTTCATTGAATCAATTCCTGTAAGTATTCAGGAACATCCATGTCTTTTTTAACATGGATCTTTTTGTAGAACTGGAATTATTTTTTTCTGTTGCTCAATTAAAATAGAAACTGTCCCAACTACTAGACAAGGAAAAAATTGTCACATTAGGTTTCTAAAATGTTTTTGAGACCATATCCTGTCTTTTTCCTCTCACAGAAACTGTGAAGGGATCATCTCAACAATCCCTCTCTCTGATTCTAGCTACAATGCTCCTTCAAGGAAAAGAATGGCAGAGGGGGAGAGTTACACATCTGACCCTAGTCCCTACTGTGTAAGAATACTGAGAAAGGGAGACTGGTGGTGGGGCATGAGTTCTGATAACCAGCACTCGTTAAGGGCTTGTTGTGGAATGGGCACCATGCGCAGCACTTGCCCTGTTGTTATAACTCTCTGAAATAGTTACAAATACTGGTACAATCTGTGCATTTCTTATATTTGAGAAAACTGAGGGATAAGGATTTTACAATTGAGACCTTAAGCTGCTACCTACAATGCCAATATCCCTTATGAATGCTGGTTCAAGACCCAGCTGCTCCATTTCTGATCCAGTTTCCTGCTAATGGGCCTGGGACCAAGTACTGGGGCCTCTGCCACATGTGGGTGGGGCAGGGCAGGGATGCAAATGGAGCTTCAGACTCTTGGCTTCAGTTTGGTCCAGCCCTGACTTTTGCAGTTATTTGAGAAGTAAACCAGCAGATGGAAGGTCTCTTTTTCCCTCCTTCTCTCCATGTACCTCTGCACTTCAAATAAATAAAAATAAATCTCAAAAAAAAAAAAAAACCTAAAAAAAGTTAATCCTAAGATAAAAAAACTACTACATGATGAGTATGGACCTAATCCATGTTCTTACCAAATTCATCATTTCTCCCTGTTTGTTATTTAATAAAATTCCTTCGAGATTGAGAACATAAGGTTGTCCTCATTCTTGCTTTTGTTACCAGTGATAATTTCCTTCCCTTTGGTATTCTGCTAGCCACTCCCATGGATCTCTCAGAAGACCAATTTTACAAAAATCACCTCTTCCAGAATTAAATATTCTCTGTGTTATATACTCAATTTCTCACTTATCTGATTTCCAAATCACAGGTCTCTGCCTTTTTCATCAAGATAGAAAAATTGAATTCTTAGCATTCTAGAATGTGACTTCTAAACTGATAGCCAATTATTTCAAAAACCTTGGTAAGAAAATAACATTTAAGAAATATAATTTAAACAACATAAATATAATACAAATTCCTTTGTTTTACAAAGGAGAGAGAGAGAGAGAAAGAAAGAGAGAGAGAGAGAGAGAGAGAGAGAGAGAGAGAGAGAGAGACTCCTATGTTTCTACTCAAATGCATGCAGCAATCAGGGCTGGGCCATCCTGGAACCAGGATACACTAATTCAATTCAGGTCACACAAATTGGTGACAGGAAACAAAATACTTGTGCCATATTCTGATCCCTCCCATTCCAGCAAGACCTGGAATTGGGAGTAGAACCAGGACTTAAACAGAGGCACTCAAAATGGGATGGGAGCATCCTCAGAAGAATCTTAGCCACTAGGCTAAAAGATCACTCCTACTCCTAATAAAAGTCTTACAGATTCTTAGCCCTTCCTTCATTTTAAGGTCTTCAAAAACTTGACTATGAAGGAGTCATGAAAGTATTTGTTGATCAGTATAATAGCATACAATGATTTCATCAAAATTTTGAAATAAAAATTAATGGATACCAAATTGGAACATAAATCATAAAAGTCTAGAAAATGCAATAATATGGAACATAGTAGGCAAGTGGCTTTTATGAAATAGGGGTGATTTCTGAGATATTTGAGAAAAGTAATTATTTTATATTGCTATAAACAGCTACCTGAATGGTTTGTTCAGAAGAAATGCTGGCGGGCGCCACGGCTCACTAGGCTAATCCTCCACGTGCAACGCTGGCACCCCGTGTTCTAGTCCCATTGGGGCGCTGGATTCTGTCCCCGTTGCTCCTCTTCCATTCCAGCTCTCTGCTGTGGCCCTGGGAAGGAAGTGGAGGATGGCTCAAGTGCTTGGGCCCTGCACCCTCATGGGAGACCAGAAGGGAGCACCTGGCTCCTGGGGCTTCAGATCGGCGCAGCATGCTGGCCATGACGGCCATTTGAGGGGGTGAACCAACGGAAGGAAGACCTTTCTCTCAGTCTCTCTCTCTCACTGTCTAACTTGGCCTGTCCAAAAAAAAAAAAAAAAAATTGCTCAGTCAATGCTTTCGCAAAAGGTGGTGGAATAGTATTACAATCAGTGCTGGAGGAACACAATTGAAACAGAAAACAATGTTGATTTTTCAGTTACCATCTGAGGAGATACAGGAGGACTGTTACCTAAGTTGTATATTGACCTTGAACGTTCCTTGACACAGAGAGTATTTTGCTTAATTAAACTTAAGCATTATTTTCACATACAGTAAAAATATGTTTTTCAAAAATATTGTATCTCAATATTTTGGGAATAAAAGTGGTAAATAAGTGTAATAGATTAATTTTGGCACTTGGATATGAATATTTTGGTATTTAAACATTGCATTTACAATTTTTAGTTTAACATTGTAATAACAACACCTGTATAATGTACTTCCACTTTTTTCTTATAAAGACTCACAAATTTCATTTAAGTTACTTATTTTAGTTGTTCTTGTATTGAAAACACTAATCTTCACATAATAGAAATCAGGGATTTTTTAAACTGTCCACTGGGATTTTTTTGTGTGTAAAATAAGAAGTATTAACTGAAAGAATATATGATCCCTTATGCAGGAGGAATGGATATTTGCATGTATGAATATAAAGCCACAGGTATGTGTGTCCAGGAGATAGCACAATTCCAGTTTATGACTTCTGGGTATTTCCTTGTAGGCATAAATTAGCTTCAAAGCCTTGTCCCAAGTTTGACTAATAACCTCTCTACTCGCTTTCCTGATCTCTTCTGTAAGACTGTGATGTCATAATCTCTCTATGCAGCAAGCTTTAAACCTCCCCCTCATTCTCACTTTCTATTTTATTCTCATCAGATATATCCAACAAGTAGCCAGACTGACAAATTATATCAGTCTCACTGAGGCAAGATCATTTCCATTAGTCATTTCACATTTTTTTTTTTGACAAGCAGAGCTAGACAGTGAGAGAGAGAGAAAGAGAGAGAGAGTTATAGACAGTAAGAGACAGAGAGAAAGATCTTCCTTCTGTTGGTTCACTCCCATAATGGCTGCCACTGCCAGCGCTGCACCGATCCGAAGCCAGGAGCCGGGTACTTCCTCCTGGTCTCCCATGCGGGTGCAGGGACCCATGGGCCATTCTAGCTGCCTTCCTGGGCCACAGCAGAGAGCTTGACTGGAAGAGTAGCAGCCAGGACTAGTACCCGGTACCACAACCGGGACTAGAACCCCGTGTGCTAGCACTGCAGGCGGAGGATTAGCCTAGTGAGCCATGGCTCTGGCCAGTCATTTCACATTTATATGCCACAAATTTACATATAATATTAGTGTAAAGGGGCAGGTGCAGATTTCTCTATTTCCTTCGACATGTTAATCCTTTAAATCAGTTCATTGCTTGTTTCTTCCTTTTTTAAAGTTATTATATCAGTAATTCCTTTTCAAATTCTACTGATCTGATTCTTAGTCGAGCTTTTATTTCCTTTGTGCAAATAGATAGATTACTGATGTAGGTAGATAGCTAATTAGCTAAATAAATAGGAGATTTACTTAATAATAATTTTCTGGTACCATTATACTATTAAACTTTATATAGTGTGAAACTCCAGCCCTCATTAATATGAAATACATTTTAATCAGATAAGAAAGTCAATTTTACCTTTGTGTTTTATTCCATCAAGTAGTTTCTGAATTTATTTTGCAAAATTTACCACATCCCAAATATTACCTTCAGCTCTAATGGTTTGTAGAATCATTGGAAAAGAAATGTGAAGAGAGAGGGCTTATTGTTCTTTCTGTAGGCTATCATATCATATAACATAGCACATAGTTCTTGTCCTATGATTGAGCCAACATAGGAAACACCTTACAATGAAGAAGTTTAATTTTGTATTAGAGGTTCTGGACATGGTAGCTGAAAAGCAACATAAATATGGAAGGAAAGTTCATAAAAATGCAATCAGTTCTTACTTTTAAATTATATATTTCTACTTAAAATCTTCTCATTGAACATAATATTTTGTTACAAAAAGTTACATAGTTCTGAATTTGACAAATCACATATCCCCAAATTCAGACTTGTCTCTATTATGCAGGGACAAAACACAGATTTTCACTGTCCTTTCACTGCTTCGGTTACAAGTGATGAATCACCAACACATTAGGAAAGCTAACTGAACACATTAATGTTTTCCTTTCGTTAGTTTTAATAATCTTAAGTATAGAAAGAATCTTATAGTCCAATGGTCTGGTTTCAATTCCTTTGCTGCCAGCTAGAAGCATGATCTTGGGGAAGTCGTTCAAGTTCTCTAAATTTAAATTTCCTCTTCTCTTATGTGGGGATAATAACAATGCCTATATACTATATTGTGAAGATCAAATGAAACCATGCATAAAAGAAGCTAACCAGCAAAACCTACCCAATGTTAATTAAGGTTTAGCTTTACTAGGTACTTTAAGAGTTGTTTGAATATTTACAATGTCTCATCTTAACATTTGAGAAGGCAAAGTACAGAAATGAAAGCAATGTTGTGGGCTATAGACAGCCTCTTTCCTACCCCTGTCTCTTCCTGCACTCAAAAGTTATCTCTGTTAATAGACAGTTATGAATCTGTATTATGCGCCAGGCAATGTGGTAGACATTGGAGATGAAAAAAAAAAACAAAACAATAATTGAAGTCAACATTGTAGCATACCAGGTTGGACTGCAGCCTGTGACACCAGTATCACATATAAGTACAAGTTCAAATTCCATTTGCTCTACTTCTGCTAATGCATCTGAGAAAGCAGTGGAAGGTGGTTCAAGTGCTTTGACTCCTGTTTGCACATGGAAACCAGTTGAAGGATGGTGTTCCACTTTCCTGGATTTGGTCCAGCCATTTGGGAGGTGAACCAGTGTAAGATCCGCACCTCCCATTCTCTCCCTTTCTATTTCTGTTTCCCCCTCTCTCTCCGTGACTTTGACTTCAAATAAATAAATAAATCTTAAGAAGAAAAAGAAGTAGTGTTTTTACACAAGTGCAAAGAGTCTAGTAGAAGAGCAACATATAAAAGTTAATCTCGATAAAATAAGTACACAAACTAATGCACAGGATGTTAGCTGTGTTGATTGGTATAAGGTGTCTTGTTGCTTATCTTTTGTGATTAGGAAAGTTCTAAACAAATAAAACTGTTGAATTATTGACTAATACTTAGAATTATCACAATGAAGAGCTGTAGGTAAAATTTTCTAGACAGAAGACAAACATAACATGAACGCAGCATAGAACTGGGTCTCAGTAGGCACTGAAAGTAAGCCTACACGCACTTCCTTATCATGTGAAATAAATCTGTGATAGACTAACCAAAAATAAGTCTGGAGAAAACAAAGGTATGAAGTTATAGAGATCCTTCTGAGCTTCTCTTTTATCCTCTGCAGAATGGTGAGCAAGTAAAACCATAAACTACCCAAATCAGAGTTGCAGCTAGCCCTGCAAAAGTTGCAGAACACAAGAATGGATATTGTTAAGTATGAGAAAATTAAGGATGGCATTCCTGTGATTCTAAGTATTACCTCTGGGCTGATAACTTATCTTCAAATCCCAACTCAAACACTTTCTAGGTAAAAATTTGAAAAGCAATTACCTTGGGGCTGGCGCTGTGGCTTACTTGGTTAATCCCACGCCTGCCAGCATCCCATATGGGCACCGGGTTCTAGTCCCGGTTGCTCTTCTTCCAGTCCAGCTCTCTGCTGTAGCCCAGAAGGGCAGTGGAGGATGGCCCAAGTGCTTGGGCCCCTGCACCCGCTTGGGAGACCAGGAGGAGGCCCCTGGCTCCTGGCTTCAGATCGGCGTAGCTCCGGCTGCACTGGCCATTTGGGGGGTGAACCAACGGAAGGAAGACCTTTCTCTCTGTCTTTCTCACTGTCTAACACTGTCTGTCAAAAAAAAAAAAAAGCAATTATCTTTTTCTCTGAGAGAATTAGTTTCATTATTTTATATATACATGCATATATATATATATATATAATAATTAATATCTGTCTCTGTTGGGTTTACATGAAGAACAGGTAAGATAATTCATTAGCACATTTGACCAAAAATACAGAGCATAATAAACACTCAGTAAGTGCTATTATATGGCCTTTAAGACATTAGAGCAGGGTTCACTAAGTTAAGGGGTGATTCTAGTAATTCAGATGAAAGGTAAGTCCTGAAAAAGTACAACAATAGGAATAACTGGCACTTGGAATGTGGCACATGGTAAGAATTCAATGTATGCTGACTACTGTACAACAGAGAATTAGCTATGTAATAAGCATATAATATAGACATAGACATAATTAAAGTGTTCCTTTTTAAGTGAAAACTGGCCCCCACAAATGTCTTGTAATCAGGCAAAAAGAAAAATGATCAACATTTGCTGCATTGATTTGATTTATCTGGCCCTTGGAAAAGTTGTGAAACGACTCTGTTGAAAGCAATTAGCGTAGGATTTAAAAGTGCAGAAAATAGAGACAAAATGTAGTAAACTTTACAGACACTTTTCACATATGCACTAGACAAATACCATTACAGAAAATTTTGTGATTATTTGGTTAAAATTTTCTTCTTGGTTCTGAATGACAAAGTATCTCATTGTAGGAAACTGCCATAGGAACTATTGCCACTGTGCTACTAACAGAAAAGGGAAGTCCCTCAAACACAGCAGCAGGGTATTGCCCTCTGTAAACTTACTGTACAATCAATGTAAAACATAGAATTTAATTTTTCAGATTGCATTCATATAATTTCTTTCTTTTGTGGACTTCTTAAAAAAATCTCACTTTATTCACAGATTAGATTTTTGAGCAAATGGGTTTCATGTGTCTTCCAAAGAGTGAAATATTATAATTTATTGCTAAGTACTTGCCATTTCAAAATACTTAATAATTGATAAATAGACTGTTCCAGATATGATTGTACTGTGGCAATGCCCCCCACTATGAATTTTTTTTAAAATTTTGTATTATTTACTTGAAAAATAGAGAGACAGATAGGTAGCTCCTATTTGCCTGTTTACTCATCAAGTGCCCACAACAGCCAGGGCTGGCCAGGCCCAAGCCAGAAGCTGGTATCTAAATCCAAGTCTCCCCATGTGGGAAGTAGGGATCTAAGCACATGAGACATATCAGTTACCTCTCAGGATGTGCATTAGCAGGAAGTTGGATTGTGGACTGCATGTCAGGGATTAATATAGTGATATTTTTCTCCCCAAGGTAAACCAGTGCACATTCATATAAGTATTAGTAGAAACAAAAATATTCTCTGTACTTGATAGTTGATTAGGAAATATCATTCATTGTTCCTTGCCTGAAACCTTGCCTCACAGTATTATAGGTGAAAAAAAAAAAAAAGAAGAATTATGTAGGGGAAACCCAACTTCCCTTTTAATTTGATTATTGAAAAAAAATATATTTCCTGAAAACACAAGGCAACATTTTAAGAGCAATCTCTGATTAGCGAGTTTTATTTCAGGTCAATTTAACAGTTAAGTTTTATTTCAGGCTTCCAACCCAAACTCATGAATCCTTGAATTAAGTAGAATGATACTGGACTAATATTTTCTATCCAAGTAGATATATATAAAAATTAAAATACCTACAATAAACATGATACTATTGGTATTTTTACCTCATGTGTTTTTCTGGTTTTCTGAAAATAGGGAGAGTGATTTTTTTTTTCCCAAGGTGGGGGAAAGACAAAAAAAAAAAAAATGTGTATTTGAGCCAAAAGCCTTATTTGCTGTGAAAATTGCAAATGTTTGCCTGGAGCAAATATGTGAAAATTTGCAATTTGTTGTAGGTGTGGAATTTTGCTATTTTTCACAGTGGAAGAACTGTTCCGTGTAGTTTGCTTTTCTTCTCCTTAGATGTGTGAAATCTCAGAGAAGTTCTAAGATCTACACGTTTTGATGCCAATGATGGCAAGGTGAACAATTACTTTCAACAATAACTTAAAATTCTGCCATGTAACTAAACGAAATACCTTCCTTTTTTTTAAGTTGAATGATTAAGATAATGAAGACTCAGATTTTGTCATGAACTTTCATCTAGAATAAAAGTTCTGTATTAAGATACTCTGATACTTTTTACAAAAGAATATATTGATATATAAAATAAAAGATATTGTGCATAAATTGATTAAAAATTAGTCAGGCTTTTATGGCTTATAACAAGGTACCTAAAGTTCTAATGTCAACCATATATGTGAAATTCTATGCAAATACCATATAGAATTCAGTAAATTTACTAAACACAGATATTTAAGAAAGTTATATAGCAATAAAAACTCTTAGTTTCAAACTAGATAATATACACTTTCACTTACAGGTGAAGGTACACAGAAGTGAGATGTTGTGAGGTAGCAAGTTAAGTGAGGAGTCAATATCCCATTTAGGAGTACCTGGGTTTGAGGCTGCTCCACTTACAGTCTTCCTTCTTGCTAATGCACCTTGGAGTCAGTAGATGATGACGCCAGTCCTTGAGCCTCTGTCACCCAAGTAGTAGACCCAAATCAAGTTCTCTGCCCTTGGCTTCAGCCTAGCCCATCCCTGATTGATGATGCAGGCATTTGAAGAGAGAAGGATTGGAAGGAAGATTTTACTCTCTCTCTTTCTTTCTCTCTTTCTCTCTCTCTCTCTCTCTCTCTCTCTCTCTCGCAGTCTCTGTCTCCTTCTATGCTGCTCTGCTTTTCAAATAAACAAAAGTAAACATATTAATTTTTTATTAAGAAGCAGAGAGAGAGAAAGAGAGAGAAGTCTTCATCCATTGGTTCACTCCTAAAATGCCTGCAACGGCCAGGGCTGGGCCTGACCAAAGGCAGGAGCCAGGAGCTTCATCTGGATCTCCCATGTGGGTGCAGGGGCCCAAGGACATGGGCCTTCCTCTGCTGCTTTCCCAGGCACATTTGCAGGGATGATATACTTGAATTATCAGTCGTCTCTAATAAGCAGATAGCAAGCCTAGATGACTCATTTCATGGCCAATCTAGTCAGTGTTTTAAATAACAATATAGTTTAAGTAAAAACGAAGAAGTCTAGCTTATCATTTGATCTACACATACACACACACAATCTATGACATTAACATGGAAATCCACTCTGAAATGATCCTCAGCATATGTATATAGGCTAAGAAACATCAGAGAGTGAACAAGGAGAAATCATCTATTTAAAACTATAATACAATTTTCTTCCTTTTAAAACAATAGTCTAATTGAAAATAATATTTGGAAATAATTTTCGTCAAAATGAATTTTAAACAGTTATTCATAAAACTAAACATCAATTACAATGTACTAATGCTAATAAAAATGAAACTATTCACAATTAATATATGAAAACAGTTTTCCTCTTGTAAAGAAACAAAAGTCACAATCGTAATGTTTGCAGCTATATTTCTCAGTGTGGAGAATGCTTCTTGAGAATTAATTTCTTAGTAAATTTTATTTATAGATCACCCTTCCAGCTAAGCATTCTACTCACCAATAAGCACCCAGGGATGTCTCCTTTCTGTGTCCAGATCATATTGCTACCCCTTCTTCTTATCTGCCCAATTAGCTTTACAGGCCTTAGCCACCACCAGCCTAACTACCTTGGAGCTCCTAGATGAAAGTTCCTTATCCCAGGCTGTTCTATTCATCAGGAATCTAGCAAAACATAGGTTTGAATAGTGTCCGATGAAACACCTCCCACTCAACTGATTTGTGGTCCCTAATGAACCATAAGCTGATAGACAATTATTCATTTGGCTTAGGCCCATGGAACATTTAAAGGATAGTCGTGATCTCACAAAGCTGAAAATGTGACATCAATTTAAGTTTAGATACAAGCTTTTTGACAAGTGTAAGAAATAGAACAAGACTAAATGGAATCACCATGAAAGAGTGACTTTGACTTGAAATCTCAAGTTCCCTGTGATTGGTGTTCAGATAAACCAAAAAATAATAAGGGTCACAATTTCCTACATTTAGATAAGCAACACTGAGTTACATTAGATAAAAACTTTCCAATTTTTAACTGTCACTATGGTGTACTAAAACTGTGAAAGGACTGCATTTTTAAATAAGTTGACACATTTAAAATTTCTTTTCTCAAAGATTTTGACTACTTAAAATTTTTTAAAATTCAAATATTGACAGATAAAATAAGAATGGGTAATGTTTTCCTAACATAAAACAGAAAAAGAATATAACTTACTAAAATTGCAATTTAGAAAATATGTAATTTAGGTTTCATAGGCCTATATGGGGACATTTTCTGGTAAATACCTACTAAACATCATTATATGGTTCATTTTTATGTAACTTTTGATAGAAATCTTTCTAAGACAGGAGGATGTATGCTTCGTAATTAAAGACACCACATGAAAAGCTCATTGTATAGTGTCACATTTAGTATTCTCTCCCTCAGCATCTATGGTTAAATGTGAAACACAAAGAACACAGAACACATGAGTGTGTTCTGAACTATGTACTGGACTCCAACAAGCTGGTATACACACAGGTGGCTGGTTTCATCAGCTGAGAAGAAGCAATGCTTTGGGATGGGCATTGGAGACTGTGGTTAAGATACTGCATGTTCTTCATCATTCACTATTGGTGTGACCGATTTTGAGGTCCTGACCTGAACAAATCCCAGTTCCAGCTTTATGCTATTGCACACCCTGGAGGGTAACATGAGAGCTCAAATGGTTGGGTTCCTGTCACCCTTGTGGGAGACATTAATTGAGTTCCCAGGTTTGAACTTCAGCCTAGTCCAGCCCTGTTTGGTCTCTCTCTCTCTCTCTCTCTCTCTCTCTCTCTCTCTCTGTGTGTGTCACTGTGTATCTACAAATTAATAAAATTAAAAAGAAAAATAATAATGAACATTTTTCTATTATTGTTGTCTTCTTCAGTTTTGAAGATGAGGACTTTACTATTTTTCAAGACTATGTGGCTAGGTCACTAGTGTACATTTAAACTACTGCCAGTGAGATTTACTTGCTAAAATAATGTTTCTTGTTGATGGATAATTTAAAAACATAATGCTTATTTCTCTAAGATGACTCTTGGGATATTCATGGAGAATCCAAGATGGCAGAATAGGGATGGAGCTTATGATCTAGTCTATGGGAAGATGGTTTAAAAAAAAAAAAAAAACAAGAAGAGAAAGTGCAATGTCAAGGAAGAGTTAGGGAGAAAACCGCAGAGGAAGCACTATGCAAATTATGGAGACACTGTGGATCTCCATGGAGGGTATGGACACGCACAACTCAGGACCCCAGCAGCATCAGTTTTGGAGAGTGTGATGAGACCAGACTGCAGCAGCCCAAGCCATTTTTGGTAAAGATGCAGAAAGAGCCTGGCATGAGTCTGGCTTGGAGCCTTGTGGGAGACAGTGTACCTGCCAACCTAGAGGAAAAAAACTGTAGGTGGGGGGCATGTTTCTCTCTCCTCAACCATGCAGCACCAACATCCTGTAACTAGCTGAGAGAGGGGAGGAACCATTTCAGATGTACATAACAGCTATGCCAACTTCTATCCACATAACCAGCAACAAGCTGAGAAGACACATCTGAGTCTGGCTGGGAGACTTGACAGGGGGCTTGGAACTCATGATTGTGGGAGCCTTGTGGGCTGCCATGTACTGTGAAAACACTGTGGCTGTGTGGGAGGGTGCAGGGTGTGGTTGGGTCTCTGAATAGTCATTGTGTGGTTTCACATGCTCAGGGCTCCCTGATTGCCTGGTGAGAGTCATTTCTTTGGGATCCGTGCTCACAGTGAGAACTTGCACATATCCCCTGTGTGGTTCTTCTGGAACTACAGATGAAGATTACACCCACAGATGAAGATTACACCTGGATTAGCACTTAGGCATTGGTCTCTTTGGAGGAGAGGAAGTGAGCATGAGACCATGCCAACAGAGCTGATCAAACCCTCCCTTCTAAAAAAAAAAAAAATTACCACGCCCAACTTGGGTGTTACTTGGATACTCCATTCACCTCAAAACACTGAACAGAGGTCCTGGGCCACACCAAGCACATGACTCTATATTCACTGAAAGAGTAGACACTCCACTAAGCCATAGAGGCATAGTCCAAGATAAAATACATAAAATCAATCAGAGGGGGAAAAAAAAAAGTGTCTCCACCACTAACCCACTGTTGGTGGGAATGCAAACTGGTTAAGCCACTATGGAAGTCAGTCTGGAGATTCCTCAGAAACCTGAACATAACCCTACCATACAACCCAGCCATCCCACTCCTTGGAGTTTAACCAAAGGAAATTAATTTGGCAAACAAAAAGCCATCTGCACATTAATGTTTATTGCAGCTCAATTCACAATAGCTAAGACCTGTAACCAACCCAAATGCCCATCAACAGTACACTGGATAAAGAAATTATGGGACATGTACTCTATAGAATACTATACAGCAGTAAAAAACAATGAAACCAGTCATTTGCAACAAGATGGAGGAATCTGGAAAACATCATGCTGAGTGAATTAAGCCAGTCCCAAAGAGACAAATATCATTTGTTATCCCTGATCGGTGACAACTAACTGAGCACCAAAGGGGAAACTTGTTGAAGTGAAATGGACACTATAAGAAACAATGACCTGATCAGCTCTTGTCCTGACTCTAGATGTACAATGTAATACTTTATCCTTTTTAGTATTTTTTTGGTTATTGTTGTTGTTGTTCTAGTACTAGTGGTTGAACTCTGTAATTAACACACATTTATTCTTAGGTGTTTAAATTGTAACTGAAAAGTGATCCCTGTTAAATATAAGAGTGGGAAAAAGAGGGGGAGGAGATGTACAATTTGGGACATGCTGAATCGGACTTGCCACAAATGGTGGAGTTAGAAATGTGCCAGGCGATTCCAATACAATCCCATCAAGGTGGCATGTACCAATGCCATCTCACTAGTCCAAGTGATCAATCTCAGTTCACAATTGATGACTCTGATAGGTCTAAGAGTCAAAGGGATCACACAAACAAGACTAGTGTCTGCTAATACTAACTGATAGAATCAAAAAGGGAGAGAACGATCCAACATGGGAAGCGGGATACACAGCAGACTCATAGAATGGCAGATGTCCTAAATAGCACTCTGGCCTCAGAACCAGCCATTAAGGCATTCGGATCTGGCTGAAGAGTCCATGAGAGTATTGTAGGCATGGAAAGCCAAGACACCCTGGGGAAAAAAAAAAAAAGAATACCTAAATGAAAGATCTCTGCGAGTGTGATCCCAGTGGAAAAAACAGGCCATCAAAGAAGGAGGTACCTTTCTCTGAGAGGAAGAGAGAACTTCCACTTTGACTATGACCCTATCAGAATAAGATCAAAGTCAGCGAACCCTAAAGGCTTCCATAGCCTTGGCAACTCATGACTAGAGTCTAGGGAGATTACTGACGCCATAAACAGGAGTGTCAAATTGTTAAGTCAACAACAGGAGTCACTGTGTACTTACTTCTCATGTGGGATCTGTCCTTAATGTGTTGTCTAATGTGAAGTGATGCTATAACTAGTACTAAAACAGTATTTTTACACTTTGTGTTTCTGTGTGGGTGCAAACTGATGAAATCTTTACTTAGTATATACCGAATTGATCTTCTGTATATAAAGATAATTGAAAATGAAAAAAAAAAAACATGGTGTTAAATTGGAAATGGCATAGAAAATTAATTAATTTTTTAAAAAATATCATGTAGGATCTCTGTCTTTAATGAGCTGTACACTGTTATTTAATGCTATAACTAGTACTCCAACAGTATTTTTCACTTTGTGTTGCTATGTGGGGGCAAACTGTTGAAATCTTTGCTTAATATATACTGAACTGATCTTCTGTATATAGAAATCTGAAAATGAATCTTGATGTGAATGGAAGGGGAGAGGGAGTGGAAAAGGGGAGGGTTGCAGGTGGGAGGGAAGTTATGGGGGGGAAGCCATTGTAATCCATAAGCTGTACTTTGGAAATTTATATTCATTAAATAAAAGTTAAAAAAAAAGTGTCTCCACAAATGCCTAAAAGTAAATGAAGAAACTCAAAAATCAAGAATAAGGAAGACAAGATGACACCCCCAAAGGAACACAACAACACTTCAATTCTAGAATGTGAAGATGAAGTAATTGAATAAATGCCAGAAACAAATTTAAAGTAATTGATGGTAGAATCACTTAGAAGTAATCAGAAGCAAATACATGAATTAAAGAAATCCATATATGAATGAATGAAAATTTTTTCACATGAAATGTAGATTAAAGAGAAATCAAAATGAAATATTGGAAATGAAGTATTCATTAGACTCAATAAAAATGTGGAGGAAAGTCCTAATAACAAACTTGGGGTGGCAGAAGAAAAAATATTTGAGTTAGAAGATGAATATATGAAAATTTCATGGTTAAGCCAAAAAAAAAAGAAGAAATTAGAAAATTAAAAAACAATGTTGGGGATTTATGGGATACTATCAAATGGCCCAAGATATTGGTCATAATACTTCCTGAAGGTGTGGAAAGACAGAATGAATCAGTAGGCCTTTTAATGAAACAATTATAGAAAATGTCCCAAATTTGGAGAAAAAAAAAGGAATACCCAAGTACAGGAAGCACATAGAATTCATAACATACATGATCAGAAAAGATCTTCACCATGAAACACTATAGTCACTCTGCACAGTAAAACATAAAGAAAAGGTTCTAAAATGTGCACAAAAGAAATGTCAGGTTACTTTCAGAGGATCTCCAAATAGACTCACACCTGACTTCTCATCTGAAACCCTACTGGCTAGGAGAGAATGATGAGATATCTTCCAACTCCTAAGAGAAAAACTGAATACAATACTATTACCTCCAAAGCACTCATTTATGAATGAAGGTGAAATAAAGATCTTCCATAACAAACAGAAAATTGAAAGAATTTGTCACCTCTCATCCAATTGACTCCAATTCAATAGTAATGGGAGTCTTCAATACTCCACTTTCATCAATGTAAAGATCAACCAGACAGAAAATTGCTAAAGAAACAACAGAGCTAATTGACACTATAGAACAAATGGACCAAACGTACCAAATGGATATCTACAGAACCTTTGATTCCAAAGTT
Organism: Lepus europaeus; assembly: GCF_033115175.1. Lineage (NCBI taxonomy): Eukaryota > Metazoa > Chordata > Mammalia > Lagomorpha > Leporidae > Lepus > Lepus europaeus. The sequence goes on along the minus strand of NC_084827.1, from coordinate 87,217,357 downwards.
ACAGAATACAAATTATTTTCACTGGTGCATGGAACTTTCTGTAGGATAGACTGCATTCTAGGTCATAAAGCAAGTCTCAGAAAATTAAAAAAAAATGAAATCATACCATTTATCTTCTCTGCCTACAATGAAATGAAGCTGGAAATAAACAACTCAAGAATCTCTAGAACATGTGCAAACCCTGGAGACTGAACAACATGCTGCTGCATGAACAGTAGGTCATAGAATAAGTAAAAAGAGAAATTAAAAAATTCTGTAAATGAATGAAGACAACAATAAAACATATTAAAACTTATAGGATACAACAAAAGTAGTGTTAAGAGGAAAGTTTATTCTGATTGGTACCTCAATCAAGAAATTGGAAAGGCACCAAATAAATAAGCTATCAATGCATCTCAAGGACCTAGAAAAACAACACTAAACCTAACCCAAAATTAGAAGGAGAAAAGAAATATTTATAATTAGAGAAGGAATAAGCAAAACTGAAACAATTCAAATATGAGCAAAATGAAGAGCTGAGTTTTTTGACATACCGTTGGCAAAACTAACCAAAAAGAAGAGGGAGAAGACTCAAATCAATAAAATTAGAGATTAAAAGAGAAATGACACAACAGATACCATAAAATGAAAAAAGAATAATCAGAAATTACTACAAAGTGCTGTATGCCAACAAATCAGGAATCCTAGAAGAAATGAATAGATTCAGGGACACATACAAGCTACCTAAATGGAACCATGAAAATACAGAAAACCTAAATAGACCAATAACCCATACAATAATTGAATAAATAATAAAGAACCTCCCAATAAAGAAAAGCCCAAGAACAGATGGCTTCGCTGCTGAATTCTACCAGACATTTAACGAAGAACTAACTCCAATTCTTCTTAAGCTATTCAAAACAATTGAAAAGGAGGGAATACTCCCAAACTCTATAAAGTCAATATTACCTTAACTCCTAAACATGAAAAAGATACAACAGAGAAAGAGAACTACAGGCCAATTTCCATGATGAATGTAGACATAAAAACTCTCAACGAAATAATAGTCATTCAAATCCAATAATACATCAGAAATAATTCACGTGGACCAAGTGGGACTTATCCCTGGTATGCAGGAACAGTTCGACATTTGTAAATCAATCAATGTGATGCATCGCATTAACAAAGTGAAGAACAAAAACCATATGATCACCTCAATAGATACAGTGAAAGCATTTGATAAAATACAACATCATTTCATGATAAAAACTTTAAGCAAGCTGGGTATAGAAGGAACATTCCTCAGCACAGTTAATGCAATTTATTACAAACCTGGGACTAGCATCCTATTGAATGAGGAAAAGCTGGAAGCATTCCCACTAAGATCTGGAACCAGACAGGGATGGCCACTGTCACCATTGCTATTCAATATAGTCCTGGAAGTTTTAGCCAGACCCACAAGATAAGAAAAAGAAATTAAAAGGATGCACATTGCAAAGGAGGAAGTCAACTATCCTTATTTGCATAAAAATGATTCTATATATAGAGGATCCAATAATAGAAGCTATTGGAACTCATAAAGGAGTTTGGTAAAGTGGCAGGTTATAAAATCAACACACAAAAAACAATAGCCTTTGAATACATTGTAAATGCAATGCATGAGAAAGGACTGCCATGATCAATACCATTTTTAACAGCTGAAAAAAAGCTAAAAAACTTGGAATAAATTTAACCAAGGACACCAAAGATCTCTACAAAGAAAATTACAAAAAATTACACAAATAGAAGCAGCAAAAAATTGAAAAATATTCCATGTTCATGGATTAGAAGAATCAATATCATCCAAATGTCCATACTATAAAAAGCAATTTAGAAATTAAATGCAACACCAATAAAAATACTGAGGACATTCTTCTCTGATATGAAAAAAATGATGCTAAAATTCATATGGAAATACAGGAGACCCTGAATAGCTAAAATGATCTTTTACAGCAACAACACAAAAAAAGCCAGAGACATTACAATACCAAATTTGAGGAAATACTAGAATATAGATATAATCAAAACAGTCTGATTCTGGCATAAAAAAATGATAGATAGACAATGGAATAGAATAGAAACTCCAGAAATCGACCCACAAATCTACAACCAGCTTATATTTGACAAAGGAGCTCAAATTAATTCCTGGAGTAAGAATAGTCTCTTCACAAATGGTGCTGGGAAAACTGGATTTCCACATGCATAAGTATGAAGCAAGATCTCTATTTTTCACCTTACATAAAATCTACTCAAAATGAATTAAAGACCTAAATCTATGATCCGATACCATCAAATCATTAGAGAACATTGGGAAAAAACTGCAAGACATTGACATAGGCAAAGATCTTCTAAAAGATCCCAGAGGCACAGGCAATCAAAGCCAAAATTGACAAATAGGATTACATCAAGCTGAGAAGCTTCAGCACTGCCAAAAATAAAACTCAGCAAAGTGAAGAGGCAACCATTCGAATAGGAGAAAGTATTTAGTAACTATGCAACTGATAAATGATTAATATCCAGAATATATAAAGAGCTCAACAGACTCAACAATAAAACAATCATTATAGTTAAAAATGAACAAAAGTCTCAAACAGGCATTTTTTTCAAAAGGGAAATGCCAGTCAAAACCACAGTGGGGTTTCACCTCCCCCTGGTTAGAATGGCTTTCATACAGAAATCAACAAACAAATGCAGGTAAGAATATGGAGGAAAAGGTACTGTAATCTACTGTTGGTGGGAATGTAAACTGGTACAGCCACTGTGGAAGGCAGTATGGATATATCTCAGAAAACTTAATATAGACCTACCTTATGACCCAACCATACCACTCCTTTTAATTTACCCAAGGGAAATGAAATCAGCCTATGGAAGAGATATCTGTATTCTCATGTTTATTGCAGCCCAATTCATAATAGCTAAGATATGGAACCAACTCAAATTCTGTCAACTGAAGACTGTATAGAGAAATTATGGGATATGTACACCATGGAATAATATATAGTGGCAAAAAAAATGAAATCCCGTCATTAGCAACAAAATTCATGCCACTGGAAATCATTATACTTAGTGAAATAAGTCAGTCCCAAAAGGACAAATACCATATGTTCTCTGATATTTGAGAACTAATACAGTACCTAAACAGTAATCTATAAAAGTGAGATTGAAGATTTGAGATGTGATAACTTTGAACAGCCCTTGTCTTGATTGTTGAGGAACAGTTTTTTTTTTCATATTATTTGTTGAATTGTTTTCTTAGTATAGAATTAATATTACTGTGTAAAGTTGGTTGAAAATAGATCTTAGCAAAAAATAAGGGGACTAGTAGAGGAGGAAAAATGTGGGAGTGCAGATGCAAGTGCAGGTAAGCTCAGAAGAATCATTATGTTCCTAACGTTGTATTTTTGAAATGCATTGTGCTTATTTACCTTAAATAAAATGTTTTTTGGTTTAAAAAAAGATGATTCTTGGGACCAGAGTTGTGGCACAGCAGGCATAGCCACTTCCTGAAATTATTGCATCCAACAGAAGTGCCACTTCTTGTCCCAGTGCTCCACTTCTGATACAGCTCATTGCTAAGGGCCTGGGAAAAGCAGCAGAAGGTGGCCCAAGTGCTTGGGTCCCTGCTGTCCACCTGGGAGACCTAGAAGTAGCTCTTAGTTTCTGGCTTCCACCTGGCCGGGAGGCAATCATTGCCGTCATCTGAGGAGTGAACAAGCAGATGGAGGACCTCTCGTCTGTCTCTCTCTTTAACTCTGACTTTCAAATAAATAATAAATTGAACTTTAAGGAAGAAAGATGCCCCTTGCCACACCCTCCTCCACAATTGAAGACCAATGGTAAGCAGCAGAGCTCGTCACTGTGAACATCCACTTTAAAGTCACGGCAGAGAGAAAAAGGAAGAAAGGGGATGGGAAGTGAAGTTCACAGGAGGGCATATTTTAAACATTTCTATTTATTTTGATTTACCACAGGGCTTAATATTTGGAATAAAATCTACCCTGACTGAGAAGAAATCTATGTTGCAGATATTTTGTTTTAGAATGATTCACACAGTGAAGAAGTTTGACTAGTCAGGAGAAATTTTAAAGGCAGAATAAAAAGATCTGGGTTTGACTCTAAACTCTCATTAACTACCCGTGGCCTCCCAATCTGGTTCTTGAAGTACTAACAAGTATAAATGAGATACCTCAGCAGAAAATTATAACATATATCATGATAATACATTTTACTCACATATTAAACTTATACTCATGGGAGACTGTGCCAGTTTTCCCAAACGCCAAGTATTGGTTTTACTCTTAGAATTTCAGTTTTTGGAGTTACTCTTCTGGAATAATCTCAATAATCCATATCTTAAAACCTTTTCATAGCAATTTATCTCATGAAACAACTACATTGTTCTTACTGATCATTAACACATGCTATTTTGTACCAGTTTGTGTGAGACTTATTTAAGCTCTCTATTTTCTTCATTATTTCTCAATGAATGGATAAACTGCAGATTGTTGTAGCATTAGCACTGTGTGTCATAACTAGTGTTCAAAACAATTTTCATGTCATTAACAGTGGCATTTTAATGTGACAATTGAAGAAGTTATTGCAGCAATTACAAATTGGAAGAGGTAATTATAATAAAGCTCATTCTCTTTAACATCCTACAAAATAAAGGTGATCTATGCTTTTATATATTTAGAAAATTATTTGTACTACATAGAGTTTATTTTTTAAACTATTGGAATTTACTGTGCCTTAACATTTTTCTATTTCATTCTTATTTGAAGGAGGATGCACTTCTTGATAGACTCAATAATATTAACTTGAGTATCCTCTGCCCCACAGTAAACTTACTATTGAAAGGAACTTTAAGAAATTGCCACATTTTGTAGATAAAGATTGTTAAATATTGGCAATTCCATATAGATCAACTTATTTCTTGGTAGTTGATTTTCTATTAAGAGGGAAGGACTGAATTATTGGCAGAATGGGATCAGGAATGCTTTTTTAAAGCTTTTATTTAATAAATATAAATTTCATAGGTATAACTAGGAATATAGCAGTTCTCCCCATACATGCACTCCCACCCATACTCCCATCCCACCTCCTTCTCCCTCTCCCATCCCCATCTTCATTAAGATTCATTTTAATTGTCTTTATAGATAGAAGACCAAATCCATACTAAGTAAAGATTTCAACAGTTGCACCCACACAGACACACAAAGTATAACATACTGTTTGAATACACATTTTATTGTTAATTCTCATTAGTACAACTCATTAAGGACAGAGGTCCTACATGGGGATCAAGTGCACAGTAACTCTTGTTGTTAACAATTGACACTCTTATTTATGACCTCAGTGACCACCCAAGGCTCTTGCCATGAGTTGCCAAGGCTATGGAAGCCTCTTGAGTCCACAAACTCCATCAGTATTTAGACAGGGCCATAGAAAAGTAGAAGTTCTCTCCTCCCTTCAGAGAAAGGTACCTCCTTCTTTGACGACTCTTTAATTCCACTAGGGTCTCACTCACAGAGATCCTTCATGTAGGTCATTTTTTGCCAAAGTGTCTTGGCTTTCCATGCCTGAAATGCTCTCATGGGCTTTTTAGCCATATCTGAATTCCTTAAGAGCTGAGTCTGAGGACAGAGTGCTGTTCAGAGCATTTGTCATTCTACGAATCTGCTGTGCGGCCTGCTTCCCATGTTGGCTCATTCTCTCCTTTTTAATTCTGTCTCTTATTATTAGCAGACACTTGGTCTTATTTATGTGATCCCTTTGGCACTTATTCCTTTACATATGATCAGTTATGCACTTGATCACTTTCACTAGTAAGATAGCATTAGTACCACCCAGCTTAATGGGATTTGGAGACCCCTGGCAAGTTTTTAGCTTTACCCTTAGGGGTAAGTCCATAGGAACCTGTGCCAAACTGTATATCTCCTCCCTCTCTTATTTGCACTCTTATTTTTTACTGGAATCAATTTTCAATTGGATTTAAACATCCATGAATAATTCTGTGTTAAGAGAAGTGTTCAGTTAGTGTATTAAGTAGAAAAAGAAAATAGTAAAAAAAAAAAAAAAGCAATAAGCTGTTCCTCGACAGTCAGGACAAGGGCTTATCAAGTCATTGCTTCTCATAGTGTCAATTCCACTTCTACAGGTTTCCTTTTAGGTGCTCAGTTAGTTGTCACAGATCAGGGAGAACATATGATATTTATCCCTTTGGGATTGTCTTATTTCACTAAGTATGATGTTTTCCAAATTCACCCATTTTGTTGGAAATGCAAAGATTTCATTTTTTTTTACTGCTGTGTAGAGGAATACTTTCAAACATTTTGACTGCCCAGGATATTTCAAAGGTATTTATCAACATTGCTCACATAATGGAGACTATTTTATTTTAACACACATTCATTGTATAACATAGTAGAACCTTTTTTAAAAGTTAAACACAAAAGTATTAAAACCAGTCATGTTTGCTTTTCTTATAATGACAAATTTGTGACATTAATGGAAAAAAACTATTTCCATCATTGTAAAAATGTAACAAAATTGTTTATTTTAAGATATTACAATCACTTGGACTCTTTCATTTTTTATTGCAATGCATTGTTTTTCGTTAATAACATCTTGACAATATCTTATACTATTTACACAAAAATTGAGATTTTGTACCTTTAAATTGGGAAGTGATAGTATGCAAGATGAAAAATATCTTTCAAAATAGACTTACAAATGTGAGTCTCTTTAAAATAGCCAATTAATGTTTTTCAATGATTAAAAATTTCCAGATTGAGCCAAGACAAGGGACTGAGAAAATTAACCAATTGAAACAAAAACAAAAGCAAAGGTATACAATTTTGTATTACCTTGTACTTGTTCAGTGAAAATCATTGGTTACTCAAGCACAAGAAAACTCTATCTGTATTTATAATTATTATTAACAATTCATCTTTGAGACATATTTAGTATTAAAATGAACTTGATATTCTTGATATTGAAAATATCTTAAGATCACTCTGTGAACTCTTGAAGTGGTTCATGTGAATTCTTCAAATGCATGTTCTGAAGATAACATGGTCTCTTAGCAGATTTAATAAAGCCTGCAGATATATCTTAGTGCCTGGTTTGGTCATAGATTCAATTTTACTTAAAAGGGTATTTGTTATCAATAAGAAATGTGAAAATACAAAGTATTTAACCCGGATTCAGTCTTGAAGACAAGGAAAATATATCTGAAACTAAAGCATATACCTCACGTTCTGTTTTGATGAACATGACCTGGAGAGGAACTGGCTTTGTGTCACAGCAGATTAAACCTGTAATTGGAAAGCCAGTACCAGGTATTAGAGTGTTGGCTGCTCTGCTTTGGATCCAGCTCTCTGGGAAGGCTGCGGAAGATGGGTGAAATACTTGTGTCCTTGCTACCCAAGTGAGAGATCCAGATAGACCTATAAGCTCCTGGCTTTGGCCTCTCCTGTACTTGATTGTTGTAGCCATTTGAGGAGTAAGCCAGTGGTTGGAAGATCTTTCTTTCTGTCTCTCCCTCTCTTTTTGTCACTCTGCTTTCCAAAGAGATAGATGATAGATAGATAGATAGATAGATAGATAGATAGATAGATAGATAGACAGAAAGGAAGATAGATAGATTAAAAAAAAACTTGGGGAATGATTACGTACAAATACAGAAAGACCAAGGAGAAAGCCTAGCAGGTTCCTATTCCTAGCTTTGCCTTTTTCCCCTTTGTCCCATCATCCCTAGCAGTGAAACAATTAGTATCTTAGTACTTCTCTTTGTCACCATGAATAAAATTCCTAATGTTACACCTCACAGTGAGGATGCTATAGGTCACAATGATGTAGTATGTATTTTATGAACAAGTAGAAGAAGCTCAAAGCCTCTGATCGTGAAGTAATGTCAAAGAAAGGGAAATGTTGATGACCCTCATTTGATAGGTACATATTTTATACCTGTATTGAAATGTTGCAATGTAGTTCATAAACATGTATATTTATTGTAAATAACAATTTTTAAAGAAAAAATATAAAAGGTTAAGTATATAGTGTGCAAACAGATCTTTGGAGCTGCTATATGTTTAATAATAGTGTTATAATCAATATTATTATTACCAATATAGTGTGAGGACTCTGAAGATGAGAGAATGTGATTTACTTTATCCAGGGTCTCACAAATATAAAAGGGTGAAGGTGTGACTTAAAAAATTCCTATGGGGCCAGCACCGCGGCTCCATAAGCTAATCCTCCGCCTAGCGGTGCCGACACACCAGATTCTAGTCCCGGTCAGGGAGCTGGATTCTGTTCCAGTTGCCCCTCTTCCAGGCCAGCTCTCTGCTATGGCTAGGGAGTGCAGTGGAGGATGGCCCAAGTGCTTGGGCCCTGCACCCGCATGGGAGACCAGGAGAAGCACCTGGCTCCTGGCTTTGGATCTGCGTGGTGTGCCAGCTGCAGCGTGCTGCCCACAGCAGCCATTGGAGGGTGAACCAACGGTAAAGGAAGACCTTTCTCTGTCTCTCTCTCTCTCTCTCTCTCTCACTGTCCACTCTGCCTGTCAAAAAAAAAAATCCTATGACTCAATATTAATGGTTATTTAAATGTTATAATGTTTCTCTAAAGAATCCATTTGCACTGAGAAAGAATAATATGGATAAAGATATATGTAGTGATTACTAAAATTATCTGGAGAACTTCAAAAACTTAATATATCTGAACTCAAGTTTTGGATACTGTGTTTCGAAAGAGCTAATGTTTTGTGAGGTGGTTTTATTTATTTTTTTCTAAAGTTTTCTTTAAGTAGTGCTGCTTCTCAACCAGATTTTAAGACTTCTTTTGAGTACTAAGACAGCTTTAAAATATTTGGAAGATACAAGTGTCTTCAAAAAGTTTTTGGAACATGGCTATTGTGAAAAAAACTATGCCAGGATTTCAAAATTCTTTTACACAAAAAAATAGATTTATATTTCTTAAAGATTATTTTTAATTAGTTAATTTTGAAAGGCAGAGACAGAGACAGAGAGAAGGGAGGGGAGAGACAAAGAGATACATATGTATTTTTATATATATACATATATATATAGAGAGAGAGAGAGACAGAGAGACAGAGAGAGAGACAGAAAGTGTGTGAGAGAGAGAAAGAAAGAGAGAGAGAGAGAAACAGATATCTTCCATCTACTGGTTCACTCTGCAAATGCTGGCAGTAGTCAGTGCTGGGCCAGGTTGAAGCCAGGGTCCAAGAACCCTATCTTGGCCTCCCATGTGGGTGATAAGGAGCCAAGTTCTTGAGCCATCATCTGCTACCTCTAAGGGTGCACATTTGCAGAAATCTGCGATCATAAACAGATCTAAAACTTGAACCACAAACTCCAACATGGGGTGTATTGTCTCAAGCATGGAATATCCATACACAGAAATATATTTTAATTGTAAATTTTCTATGAGCATTTTAAAATATTCCCATACTTGAAGTTTCAAATAACAGAACAAATCTTTTAAATGAAGCAATTGTACTCGTAAGTTTTACATTACATAGATAGTTTTTGTAGTTGTTTTTTGGAGGGGATACTTCCTAACACCTTTGTGATCAGAATGCAAAGATTATTTTCTCTGCTTTCACAGAATGGTATTCTTACTCACATAGTACATGGCTGGTTCGTGGTTAAGTCTTGAATCTGAAAAGTAAGTTGTTGGCTGCTTATTATCCCTGGCAGAACAGAGCCTACAAGAAAAACAAAGATGTTACAAATGCTAGCTCCTTCTTTTCACTGAGATACGTGGACTTGGGAAAACATTAAGCTTCTCTGGACCTTTGTTCATCCATTCAATGCAGATATTAATTCCATGGAATTTTCCTAAGGATAAAATAACTTGTTGTACAATATTTCACCCAATGTGTATACAATTGTAACCAGCATTCATTTTAAAAGGATATAGTCTTTGGGCCAGCACTGTGGCTCAATAGGCTAATCCTCCGCCTTGCGGCGCCGGCACACCGGGTTCTAGTCCCAGTCGGGGCGCCGGATTCTGTCCCAGTTGCCCCTCTTCCAGGCCAGCTCTCTGCTATGGCCAGGGAGTGCAGTGGAGGATGGCCCAAGTGCTTGGGCCAAGTGCTTGGGCCCTGCACCCCATGGGAGACCAGGAGAAGCACCTGGCTCCTGGCTTCGGATCAACGCGGTGTGCCGGCCGCAGCACGCGGGCCCCGGCGGCCATTGGAGGGTGAACCAATGCCAAAGGAGGACCTTTCTCTGTCTCTCTCACTGTCTACTCTGCCTGTCAAAAAAAAAAAAAAAAAGATATAGTCTTTGAGCAGTAGTGACTGGATCCAGGGCAACTTCCCGTTTGCCAGTGTACACATCTTCAGTTCTATTATTCTTAAAAGAAGCTGTGAAAAACAATATCCTATGAACATCTTTCTTTGACAAGTGCTAAATAACTCTTTTTCATCAAGGGATTCACAATCAACAGGTTAGAAATCATGAAGTTTTTCATAAACTAATGACTTAATTGGACCTATAATTTCTTACTTTTTTTTTTATTTATTTGTATTACAGAGCGATAGAGAAATGTGACAGAGATCTCCCATCTGCTAGTTCACTCCTCCAATTGCCTTCAAACCTAGGATTGAGTCAGGCCAAAGTCAGGGGTCCAGAACTCCTTCCAATTATCCCACACTGGTGGCACATACTCAGCAACTCAAGCCAACACATACTGCTCCCCAGGGTGCAAACTAGTAGGACAATGAAATCAGGAGTAGAGTTTAGGCACAAACCAAGACATTCCAAGCAGTTTTTTTTTTTTTTTTAAGATTTATTTATTTATTGTCAGTTACACAGAGAGAGGAGAGGCAGGGAGAGGTCTTCCACCTGCTGGTTTACTCCCTAACTGGTTGCAACGGCTGGAGCTGCCCCGATCTGAAGCCAGGAGCTTCTTCCGGGTCTCCCATGTGGGTGCAAGGGCCCAAGGACTTGGGCCATCTTCTACTTTTCCAGGCCACAGCAGAGAGCTGGATCAGAAGTGGAGCAGCCAGTACTTGAACCGGTGCCCATATGGGATGCCAGCACTGTAGGGGGTGGCTTTATCTGCTATCCCACAGCGCCAGCCCCTCAAAGCAGTTTTTAGCCACTGCACCAAATGCCCACACCTAGGCCATCATTTCTATAAGCATATGTACCTAGAGACCTCTTCCTCATCGGTCACCAATTAATGCCCTAGAAATCATATCTCATATATAATACTCTATGGGAAAATATTCCTCTTTTCTTACTATTGTCTTAGAAATACTCAAGATTTTACTATTAATCAAATTGATACAATGAAAAATGAAACTTCAGGATGTAGAATTTAACTATAAGTAGGTATTGTAGCATATTGTGATAGAGAAACAGAGGTGAAATCAAACAATAATACAAAGCTCCAACTACAGCTATGATGCAGTTATATTGTTTCCATTTGTATGTGGGTGTATACGTGTAAATGTGTGTATTTGTATTTGTATATCTTCAAATGAATGTGTGTAGAATTAAGAATGTCTTTAATTACTATGGCAATTTATGAATGATGTGTGGAGTATGATTTCTTGCTCAATAAGAAAGGATTTGTAATCACTGCTATTTTACTCTTTATCTTATTAATATATGATAAATAGAGACTTACTAAGCTTAGAAAGCCTATTAATTTAAATATCAGATCTGAATAGAAATTTAAAACAAAGTCTTTTACATTCTTCTATTTTTCCACATGTTCTCCTGTGCCTCAGAGTTCATCTCCACTGTTTTCTCAGAAAACCAGTTTATTTACAAAAACCCATAAAACTAAAAATCATGTTGCACACAAATCAAGCGTTAGGTTCTTTCAACATTTGAGGCAAAGCGACCAGAGATCTGACTTCCTCTAAGACCAACTCGGGGTCACTGCTTGTTTGTTTTCCTTTACATGGGCACTCCAGCTTTTCATAGCATCCAATTTGCCTTCAGTCAGAAGGTATTTAAACTTCAGGAGGAATCCAGCCAAAATAAGCCACCCTTTTGCCAAGCTCACAGCCTCCCTTCCTCCTCCTTTCTCTGGGTTTCCTCTTATTACTTTATCCTTCACTTAGCTCTGTGGAACTTGCCCGTGCTCTCAGAGGAAAAGTTCACTTTACGGAATTATTAGCCATTTCAAATAAAGTGGCAGAGTCACTATTCCTGGAAAAATGTAACTTGGCAGAAACCAGAAAATGAACTCAGGAAGGACAAGTCCTTGTCTTCCTTTAGCCTTGTTCATGGTGGCTTTCTGCTAATTCTGAAAACTGAAAACAGGTTGCTAGAGAAGGCACAGTCCCTTAGCCATGCTTAGCCACTGCTCGCTCTATCTATCTATCTATCTATCTATCTATCTATCTATCTATCATCTATTTATCATCTATCTATCATCTATCATCTATCATCTATCTATCTATCATCTATTTATCATCTATCATCTATCTATCATCTATCTATCTATCTATCTATCTATCTATCTATCTATCATTTATCTTCTAATCTACCTCTAGCTGTCACCTATCTATAAAAGGAATGCACACACGGCAGAGGTGGTCAACTTCAGGCCCATATTGTGCAAAACAAGTGCATCTACCATTTAAGGATTGACCATTCTGTTTCCCTCCTTTCTATCTTATTTTCTAAAAAAAAAAAAAAAAATGTGTAGATTTATCCCCATACCTGTCAGTTCTAAAATTCAAGTTCGGCACTTTCTGTTTTCAGAACACAAACTTTAATCAAAAGGACTGTTATACATACAACCTATTAAATAGCACAGAAGAAAATTTAACTGAATAGAATTTAAGCTTCTAACTGAAGGTGCCTTAATTTTACTTTCTGATATATCCCCTCTGGCATCCCTTTTGTTTAACAGGTACCTAACTCACTCATGGCAACCATGAACTACAGAATTTAGGAGTGAGAAACCTTCCCTAAAGACACATCCAAAAATGATTTTTTTTCATATCAAGAGCCCTTTAAAATTCTTTTTTAAAATAACACATTGAAAAAAATAACATCTGTTTAAATCCTTTTATCATGATTTAAACACATTTTCAGTTATCACATTTTTCCCCTTTTTTTAAAGTTCTTTTTATACCTGTTACCATGGACACAATGTTGCTTGCCTCAGAGTCTAATTAAAATGGTTATTTGCTCAGCCAGGGAATTAGAGAAGGATCACGTGTTGAGGGAGTGGCTTCAAAATCTGAGGAAACTATTGTTTAGGGTCTCTTGTTAGAAATGTTTTTCCTTCATCAAAATGTTCTTTCCACTTTATAAGGAGTATTCTGACCAATAAATTCCTAAAAAGACCCAACGTATACCATTTATAAGTTAAACACCAGATTTTAATCTTAGATGCTTCTGATTTTAGATATGCTTCCAGGGGTTATAAAGCCAGGATGTTATATATCCATATATCTGCATAGATGAGGTGGGGGGGAGGGAGAGGAAATTCTCTTCTTGTTAAATTGTTGAAAATAGTTGAATACAAGATACTTGGGTCCAAAGTTTAATTTAAAAAAAAAAATCACTGGTGAAGGAATTCCCTGTTTCAATTCACTTTCAAATATAATACCATTTTAACTGTCCTCCCTGTCTCCCTCTTTCTCTCTCTCTTATATTAATTCTCTCATTTTGGAACAAGTATCTCTGCAGTTTCTGTAGTTCTTAAGAAAGCAATCCTTTAAGTGGTGAAAACCTTTGTTTGCATTTATTTGCTATTATGTATTTAATACATCATCAATCAAGCATGCATTTAAAACTTCATAAGTCTGAAAGTATTTCCTTTGTTCTCCTCTTCAATACTGATACTTCTGAGAGCACACTATTGACAGTGTTGACTACCAAGCTGCTCAGGTGATGGTGATAATGCAGAAAGCTTCCTGATTTTCTATAAAGAGTGTGAGTACAGTAGTTAAGGTTTCCAGAAGACAGACTTCACTATTTTATTGATTTTCCAACACCCACTAACTTCTTTGTTTTTTAATAATATACCACGCTAATATAATCTTTATATTGCCCAGGATTTTATGAGAGGATTGAAATGTGTTCAGAAAATAATTTAGTATGAGGCAACATCTCTCAAAACTTGTCATGTGTTTACCATGGGCTTTACTTGACATGATGTTTCAACTATTCTACTTCGTGTAGTTGCTAAAGAAATTACACAGAAACATGAAATTATATTGAACAAAGATGTAGCAGCAATGTGTCATAGGGTCAGTGGGAAGGTGACTGGATGGTGTGGGAGGACATCAAAGTTCAAGGCTTTAAAAGGAGTATCAGGTACTAATAAACTACAGGGCATATTGGTGAGCCATTTTACAACCTCTTTAATGCAAAAGGGGTGGAGCCATACTCTATTTTATTTTATTGTATTTTATTTTTTAAAGATTTTATTTGAGAGGTAGAGTTAAGGACAGTGAGAGAGAGACAGAGAGAAAGATCTTCCATCCACTGGTTCACTCCCCAAATGGTTGCAACGGCTGGAGCTGCACCAATCTGAAGCCAGGAGCCAGGTGCTTCTTCCCGGTCTCCCACGTGCACGCAGGAGCCCCAGGACTTGGGCCATTTTTTACTGCTTCCCCAGGCCATAGCAGAGAGCTGGATCACAAGTGGAGCAGCCGGGATTAGAATCAGCGCCACAGGAGAAGGATTAACCCACTGCGCCAAGGCGTCGACCCCTCCCCACCGCATACTCTAATTTTATTCTAACTCCAGCATTCTGTGATGGTTCAATTTTTAGCAACATCTAAATGAGTATCTTTCAAAGTGTCAATGAATTAGGCTGGAAATTAAGAATCACATTTCTCTGAAGCATAATTTTACTCATAGATTTGGGGAATTGGAAAATATGGAGAAGATGTATCTGGTATACAAAATAGAATCTTCATGAATTTTAGGATAAACTATGTTATATTAAAGAATTTATTTCATTTTTGTAAGTAGTTTGGGATTTCACCTGAAATCCTTGAATGCATCACTTATTTGTCATTAAGGTAATTTACATGGAAAATATTCAGGCTTTCTAGATCTAAGATTTGGCCTTGAAAAGAAGCATTCGGTAGTCAATAGGTGCCAGAGGTATTCTACTAAACGTTAGTTGACAAATAATGTTCAATTAATTTTATTTGAATTGTTTGACTCATTTGAATTCCTCACTAAAACTAGTGACTTTCCAGTAAAGTACATTGCCTATGTTTTAAGATAGATCTTTAAGTCTGCTGAAAAGAAGAAACTTACTGTTTCATTATGTTTTCCTCAACTGATCAAAACCACAAAGGGGTGTCAGCAGAAAACAATTATATGTGCTTCTCTTTTAATCCATAAATTATTTCTCCTTTGACCATTGTCTTGACTACTTATTTACATTATTACCAATGCCTGAATGAATAATTCTTGGTCTCTCCCACAACATATTTTCTAGCCCAAAGAGGCAGGAAAGTTCTTAGTAAGTGTGCTAAATGACTCTGGCTTGAACAAGGCACAAAATTGGCAAGTGTTCCAGAAAATCAAGTTTGATCTTAACCCTGGTTCTTTCAGAGTCAACTTTAAAATCTGAGAAGATTTTTTTTTTAATTTGCTTATATGTAAAGCTGTCCTTGCATGCTTAAAAGAACAGAGAAATAAGAAAAATTAATACTCTTCCTACATTGTCTTGAATGTACATAATCTTACTTAAATAATTGCTTTGGTTTGTTTAAGATTTATGTTTAAATTAATATTTATTCCAATTTTTGAAATTTAATTTAGTGTGGTTTCAAAACAGAAGCAAAAAATCAAATATAAATGGGATTATAATTGACCTAAAGATACTGTCATTCAAAATAGTATTCATTCATTGAAGGAATATTTAGCAAACTCTCTGTGCCAAGTACAATTCTAGGTGGTTTAGATATAGTGAGAAACAAAAACCAGTATTAATCTCTAATGAGCCTGTATTGTTCTGAGGGAGGTAGATGATAAATAAGAAAACAAGGGAAGTTCAGAAATACTTATAAGATTAAAACAATTTGAGTAATGTATTGTTTCTTAAATTGGAAATTTGTGAAAGTGACATTTAAGTACATTATGGAATGACAAAGGGAAGCAAAGTATGTGAATGTAAGAAAGAGCATTTTTAGGAAAAGGGCCTTGAAGGTCATGCTCAGGGATTTGGATTTCTCTGTTGGAGATGTGAAGCTGTTGGAAGACCATTGGCAGTAGAGTTACATCCTGGATTGGATTTATGCTAGCTGACTGTTATTCATCAGTCAGATCTCAGTCCCAATGATCACTTCCTCCAGAAAGCCTTCCTGGGTCAAGTGGGATCATCTGGTAGATTTTTTTTTTATTAAACTTTTATTTAATGAATATAAATTTCCAAAGTACAGCTTATGGGTTACAATGGCTTCCCCCCTCCCATAACTTCCCTCCCGCCCGCAACCCTCCCCTTTCCCGCTCCCTTTCCCCTTCCATTCACATCAAGATTCATTTTCAATTCTCTTTATATACAGAAGATCAGTTTAGTATATATTAGGTAAAGATTTCAACAGTTTGCCCATCTAGCAACATAAAGTGAAAAAACTACCATTGGAGTACTAATTATAGCATTAAATAACAATGTACAGCACATTAAAGACAGAGATCCTACATGATATTTTTAAAAAAATTAATTAATTTTCTATGCCATTTCCAATTTAACACCAGGTTGTTTTTTTTTTATTTCCAATTCTCTTTATATACAGAAGATCAATTCAGTATATAATTAGTAAAGACCTCATCAGTTTGTACCCACACAGAAACACAAAGTGTAAAAATAATGTTTCAGTACTAGTTAGAGCATCACTTCACATTAGACAACACATTAAGGACAGATCCCACATGAGAAGTAAGTACACAGTGACTCCTGTTGCTGACTTAACAATTTGACACTCCTGTTCATGGCGTCAGTAATCTCCCTAGGCTCTAGTCATGAGTTGCCATGGCTATGGAAGCCTTTAGGGTTCGCTGACTTTGATCTTATTCCGATAGGGTCATAGTCAAAGTGGAAGTTCTCTCCTCCCTTCGGAGAAAGGTACCTCCTTCTTTGATGGCCCCGTTCTTTCCACTGGGATCTCACTCACAGAGATCTTTCACTTAGGTCTTCTTTTTTTCTTTTCCATGATATCTTGGCTTTCCATGCCTACTATACTCTCATGGGCTCTTCAGCCAGATCCGAATGCCTTGAGGGCTGATTCTGAGGCCAGAGTGTTGTTTAGGACATCTGCCATTCTATGAGTCTGCTGTGTATCCCGCTTCCCATGTTGGATCTTTCTCTCCCTTTTTGATTCTATCAGTTAGTATTAGCAGACACTTGTCTTGTTTGTGTGATCCCTTTGACTCTTAGACCTATCAGAGTCATCAATTGTGAACTGAGATTGATCACTTGGACTAGTGAGATGGCATTGGTACATGCCACCTTGATGGGATTGTGTTGGAATCCCCTGGCACATTTCTAACTCCACCATTTGCGGCAAGTCCGATTCAGCATGTCCCAAATTGTACATCTCCTCCCTCTCTTATTCCCACTCTTATATTTAACAGGGATCACTTTTCAGTTACAATTTAAACACCTAAGAATAATTGTGTGTTAATTACAGAGTTCAACCAGTAGTACTAGAACAACAACAACAACACCTTTCTGGGCCACAGCTGAGAGCTGGACTGGAAGAGGAGCAACTGTGACTAGAACCAGGTGCCCACTGGGATGCTGGTGGCCGCAGGTGGGGGATTAACCTAATGCGCCACAGCGCCGGCCCTGAAATGCACTATAAATTAATAAATGATTAAAAGAAACAATTGAGGAATTTAGAACTCTAGAAAATAGAAACAGTGGCTATTTCACAAACATTATAGAATCCAAGGAAATTTGTATAAGCTTATTCCTTCTTCTCAAATCCACCTGAGCTATCATGAGGAGGGATAACCCCAGAATGATGACTCTGATTTGGTCTTGAGCCAAAAGCACAGATATAGGTGACATAGATTACTGATATTCTTTTTATGTTCTTTGATTAAAGACACAGGATGACTTTCACAGAATGTATATTTAGTAACAAATGTATTTGTAACAAAGTCCCTTGGCTTTCTGTAATGATTTTACTTTTTGCTTGTTTTACAGTTATTGACATATGTTTATTTATGGATCCAGGTAAGATAGAACTAGATCTACTTGCTTTTTTTTTTTCTTTGTGGATGTTAACAATCTATTTTTCTCAGACCATATTCACTCATTTACTGAACAATCTATTCTTAGTTCCACTCTTCCAAACTAAAGAAAAAAATTCTTTAGGTAGACAAAAATAGAGACAATGACCCTCCACTAATAGAAAATATATTTTTTTTATTTTTTTAAGATTTATTTTTTTAACTTGAAAGTTACAGAGACAGAGAGAGGGAGATACAGAGAGGTCTTCCTTCTGCTGGTTCACTACCCAAATAGCTGCAATAGTCAGGACGGGGCCAGGCTGAAGCTAGGAGCTATCAGCTTCTTCCAGGACTCCCACGTGAGTGCAGGGACCAAAGCAGTTGGGCTATCTTACACTGTTTTCTCAGGCATATTAACAGGGAGCTGGGCTGGAATTGGAGCAGACAGGACTTGAACCAGCTCCCATAGGGAATGCTGGTGTTCCAGGAGGTGGCTTTACCCGCTACATCACAATGCAGGCCCCAAGAACATTTTAAGAACCTTAGTGCATAATGGAAACATAGAGCAGGAGAGAGGTGGTGGTTGGAGACTAAACAGATACTAGAGCATGTGAAACCTGTGGACAGCTTAAAAGATTTTAGTCTGTATCCTGAGATCAATGTGGTATTGCAGAGGAAGAGAATGGCAGAGGTATGGTATTGTCATGTTTTTATTTTGAACATATAATTCTGGCTGCCAGATGAGAATGATTGCAGATAGAAAAAAGGTTGCTATCCAGTGGCCTCAGTAAAAGATGGTAATAACTTTAAGCTGAAAATTCAGAGTGATTAAAGAGAAAGTTGAATACAATAGAATGTTTAAGTATGCAACATATTGAATGGGAGTCAGAGAAGTGTCAAGAATGCTTGATTTCTTCTGAGTGAAAATGGATGATGATGTCATTGACTGAAGTAAGGACATTTGGAGAAACTAAAGTATGATAAGGAAAGTCATGGTTTGTTTGTTGACATAATGAAACTGAGTTTCTTCTGGAACTCAAATGGTAAATTCAAATAGGTAATTAGACATAAAAATCTGTTACTTAGATGAGAGTGGTAGAGATATAAATTTGAAAGATATTGGCTTGTCAATAAAATTTAAAATCTGTTTTTCTGGATACATTTTCTGAAAGGAAAGAACAAATGGGAAGATACGTTGGTACTGAAACTTGAGAGATTTCACAAATGAGACATCATTTCCAAAGAGACCAAGAAGTGGCTAAACAAAGAAAATGCAATTGATACAGTCAAGGGGAAGAGAATGGGCCAATTTTGATATATGTTTCAGATTTTATTTTTCTATTCCCTAACTATAAACTGAGCTCTACTCTATGATATTACTAAAGGTGCAAATAAAAGTAGAACAGTTTGTGAAAACAAGAATCCAATAAAAATCCAAGTGGTTCAAAGACAACCAGATTTGAAAATAGGAAGTTGACATCAACTCAATCAAATCAAAACGTTTGTTACATTTATTAATCTCACATATGTTTTATTTCACATGATTTATCTGTTTTTATGAGAATGTGTTATTTGACCAGTAAAAGGAAGACTGTAGTTTAAGAAAACATTATACTACTTTGACCTTTTTGATATTCTATTTTTTGATTGGTTGGATTACCATATCTTATCATGTCCATCCAAGTAAGGGCAAGACTGTAAACACTATGAACTTGACTAGTCAACCAATCAAATTATAGGGTGTTGTAAAGGTCAAAGCAATACAAAATGCTGCTATAATTTACATAACATATGTGCATCATTACAAGTCCAATATTTCATCCTTCAGAAAAGGATTGAGCAAGAGCATAAATAGGCATAGCATAAGGGAATGTCCCTGATAACAGTAGCAGAAGTGGAAAATATCCTTTGAAGAAAAATTTTCTTCAGATTTACAAAATCACTCATGAAATTTAGAAACAAACATATTCAATAGTTATTTGTTGGAATGAGTTCAAGGTAAGAGATAGGATGCAGGAAGTTAAAGAAGTTCCAGGAAAGTAGCAAAAGCAAGGCATAAACTGGTCTTTGAGTCACAAGATGTGAATTTCAGTCCTTGTTCCACTAATTAGTTAAAACATTTGGAAAGAGTATTTTATTTCTTGACACTCATTTTCTTGTCCTTTGGATGGATATATTTATAATTATTATGTTTTGGTAATACCAGGTGAAGTGATTTGTTCTGCATATAGCAGTGAATATGACAGTATCAGTATCCCTAACTTCAAAGTACAAATAACCTTGTGAGGAATAAGACAAGTAAATACACAACAACCTGGATTAGTTTTTGTAGTGATATAAGGGACGTCTTAGCACAGATACTGCCCCTCATCTGCCAGTAATCCTCCTCACCCTGTGCTTTGAAAGAGATGCACATTTATATAGAAGATGTAGGGGACTGGTGTATTTCCTGTCACCTTAAGGATTCTGGGTCCTTAAATTCTAGGTCAGAGAAATAATTAAAAATTCAATGGTAAATCAATAGAAGACTTTACATATTGATGCCAAAATGTACATGATTCATATGAAAAACTGCTAAAATCAGCCAATAAAATCTAACTGTTGTTATCACAAAAAATCAGTGCAACCTTTCTATTCTTCTAGATAAGATATGATCTGTTGTGATTATTCCCCTTTTTATACTTCTGCTGAAGTAGAAATAAGCATACATTAAAATATCTAGAAGGCAAAAATGATAATGGACCTATTATGATTTTTAAAAATCTGCACTTTCAAGGGCAATTATAGAAATATTAAATACTAAAAAGCCAAAATATAACTTACAATAAGCTATGCTAAAGCCATTAATGTTCAAAGGAATAATATATTTTCTTTGAAAGGTTTTTTTAATGTTTATTACTCATAATTTCTCAAGTGATACCAATAGTTAAAATATTAAGAAACAGTTGGAAGAATCAAATTGACTAGCTTTGAGCAAACAAAATTATGGGAAAAGGCCATATAAATAAATAAAATACCTATTTCCAATTGCTGAATACGATTATCTGGTGATTCATAAATACCTTACACATGTTTAAAATATGTAAAAAGTAGGTTTGCAAGAGCACATTTAGAATATTTTTTTTAAATTTTATTTATTTACTCAAGAGGTAGAGTTACAGACAGAGAGAGGGAGAGACAGAGAGAAAGGTCTTCCACCTGCTGGTCCACTCCCCAAATGGCCACACAGTTGGAATTGCACCAGATGGAAGTCAGGATACAGGAACTTTTTCCAGGTCTCCCACAGGGGTGCAGGGGCCAAGCAGTTTGGCCATCTTCCACTGCTTTCTCTAGCCATCAGCAGAGAGCTGGATCGGAAGAGGAGGAGCTGAAACTCAGCTCCTACCTAGCCTACTATGACACAGTGCTGGACCCCTAGAATCTCTTCTTGGACCTTTCATCTTATAGTCAACACCTGTGAATTAGAAATAGATAACCAAACATGGTCATTTTAAAGTTTGTAATAATTGCCCATGCAGTATTAAATTTACTGTTAGAAAACAACCTTGCTACCTATGTCTTTATGAACACATTTTCTCAAAAGTTATAGCAAGTAGATAGAATATATAAAATATAAATTTGCAACCATTGAAATAGGTAAAGTACAGCTATGATCAAAGAGTGCATAGAAGTACATTTAAAAGGAAATAATCTCCAAGGAGGACATTTTTAAGAATTGCTTGGTATGGATGCATTCCCTGATTTGAGGAAAGGACATATCTTTGACCCATATAGTTATTTAAAAATTAGAATAACCAATGTAAAGATGATTAATATAATTCATAGTTTTGAAAATACAGATGGAGGCTGGCACTGTGGCATAGCAGGTAAAGCCACTGCCTGCAATGCCAGTATCCCACATGGGTGCCAGTCCTGGCTGCTTCACTTCCGTTCTAGCTCTCAGCTATGGTCTGGGAAAGCAGTAAAAGATGGCCGAAGTCCTTGGACCTCTTCACCCACATGGAGACCTGGAAGAAGCTCTTGACTCCTTGCCTCAGGGAGGATGGACGACTTCTCTTTCTCTCTGCCTCTGCCTCTGAAAATCTGCCTTTCAAATAAAAAATAAATAAATCTTTAAAAAATACAGATGATGCAATAGTCCAATTATTTCCTTTTATAGATCAATACATTAAAGCAGGGCAATGTGACCTATTCAAAAGTACACATCCAAGTAGGCCTCAACATAATCCCAAGATTTCATATCTCATGATGAATAAGAACAATGGCCTTACAGTGGCCTTCAAGACTACATTAGTCAGGGTCTTAACAGGAAGTTTATGGTACACACAAGGGTTTCACCAAGGAAAATTTAATAATGGCACATAATAATTTACAGAAGTGTTAGTAGGGGTTAAGAAAAACAATTATGGAAATCATTAGGAAACAAAAATGAGAAGCCACTATGATTCCTAGATTTGTAGGAGAAATACAATGATATAGTGTTGTTAGAGTCTATACAGAAGAAAGGACTGTCTGAGTGAAAATGTTACCAGAATGCAATCACCAACAGAATGAAGGCAGGGAGTCAGGAAGCAACAGGGATAACACTCCATCTTCTCTCTTTTTTGCTTGCCTTTAACCTCCTGATGGATGCTTCATTCAAGAAACTCAAGTCAGAGCTATGAGAGGCTACATCATACATTTCACAGAGGTCAGCCTTGTGGGCCTCAGAAAATAGAAGAGAAATCTGACAAAATGGTACAGGATGGGTGAATGGCACTCTGCTTATCCACTCTTACTAGTGGTGTTCTCTAGAGAGACAGATACTTGCAGAGAGACAAATGAGAATTTACTTATAGAGGAATTGGCCCATGCAATTATAGAAGGTGAGAGGTCCCAAAACAGTCTGTTTGCAACCTGGAGACCCTGGGATGCTGGTTATGTGGCTCAACCCACACCTAAAAGCCTCAGTGGTATAATTCTCATTCCAAAACTAAAGACCTGCAAATATGGGGTAACAGTAATGTAAGCCTGGAGTCCCAGTGCTGGAGAGCCTAAGAGTTCTGATGTCCAAGGGCAAGAATAGAAGAATGTGTACTAGATTCTAGAGAAAGAAAGACTATCTTTCTCTTTTTGTTCTACCAGGCCCTAGCTGGTTGTTGCATACTCATAGTGAGGACAGATCTTCCTCACTCAGTCTACCAACTCACATGCCAATCTCACAGACACACCAAGAAACAATGTTCTAAGTTTTCCTTCATCTACTCAAGTTGACATCTAAAATTAAAACCATCAAAGGGACCGGCACTATACTGTAGCAGAAAATGCCACTGCCTGCAGTGCCGATATCATATATGGGCACTGGTTCCAGTCCTAGCCTCTCTACTTCCAGTCCAGCTCTCTCTGCTACTATTAGTGTCTAAGAAATCAGTAGAAGGTGGCTCAAGTGCTTGGGCCCCTGCACCCACGTGGGAGACTTGGAATAAACTCCTAGCTCCTAGCTTCAGATCTGGCCAGCACCAGCCATCGTGGCCACTTGAGGAATGTAACAGTGGATGGAAGATCTCTCTCTATTTCCCTCCCCTCAGCTTTGTAATTTTGCCTTTCAAATAAACCAAAAAATCTTTAAAATTATTAACCATCACAACTGAAAAATTTCTAGGCCAAATGTTATAGTTTTTCACTTTATTATCTGTATAATCTCCATATATCAAAATACCAATGGCATTGCAAGCCAATAGATTAACTTACTCCACACTTAGATAAGTATTATCACTGCCTGAGATACTCATAAGTGGGCATGCTGGTGTCTTTATAAAGTCAAGGTCATCAATTCCAGGTGAATGTTCCCTGCTGCCTTGAATGACTGTCAGTTTCTTTTATTGTTCCTCTCAGTGATTGTTGGCATTCTTTCTCAATCTCATCAAATCTTTGACCAAAGTATTCTTATCTCACCAACATCTGACTTTAGCACTTTGTTCACAGAGATACACCACATTAACAAACAGCAGAAGAAAAACCATATGATTATCTCAATAGATGAAGAGAAAGCATTTGATAAAATACAATACCCTTTCCTGATGAAAATTGTAAGCAAATTGGGTATAAAAGGAACATTCCTTAATACAATCAAAGCAATTTATGAAAAACCCACAGCCAGCATCCTATTGAATGGGAAAAAGTTGGAAGCATTTCCACTGAGATCTGGTACCAGACAGGGATGCCCACTCTCACCACTGCTATTCAATATAGTTCTGGAAGTTTTCGCCAGAGCCTTTAGGCAAGAAAAATAAATTAAAGGGATACAAATTGGGAAGGAAGAAGTCAAACTATTGCTCTTTGCAGATGATATGATTGATTATTTAGGGGATCCAAAGAACTCTATATAAGAGACTATTGGAACTCATAGAAGAGTTTGGCAAAGTAGCAGGATATAAAATCAATGCACAAAAATCAACAGCATTTGTGTACACAGGCAATGCCACAGCTGAGAAAGAACTTCTAAGATCAATTCCATTCACAATAGCTACAAAAACAATCAAATACCTTGAAATAAACTTAACCAAGGGTTTCAAAGATCTCTACTATGAGAATTACAAAACCTTAAAGAAAGAAATAGAAGAGGATACCAAAAGATGGAAAAATCTTCCATTTTCAGGGATTGGAAGAATCAATATCATCAAAATGTCCATTCTCCCAAAAGCAATTTATAGATTCAATGTGATACCAATCAAAATACCAAAGACATTCTTCTCAGATCTGGAAAAAATGATGCTGAAATTCATATGGAGACACAGGAGACCTCGAATAGCTAAAGCAATCTTGTACAACAAAAACAAAGCCAGAGGCATCACAATACCAGATTTCAGGACATACTACAGGGCAGTTGTTATCAAAACAGTGTGGTACTGGTACAGAAACAGATGGATAGACCAATGGAACAGAATAGAAACACCAGAAATCAATCCAAACATCTACAGCCAACTTATATTTGATCGAGGATCTAAAACCAATTCCTGGAGTAAGGACAGTCTATTCAACAAATGGTGCTGGGAAAACTGGATTTCCATGTGCAGAAACATTAAGCAAGACCCCCACCTTACACCTTACATAAAAAACCACTCAACATGGATTAAAGACTTAAATCTACGGCCCGACACCATCAGATTATTAGAGAACATTAGAGAAACCCTGCAATGTATAGGCACAGGCAAAGACTTCTTGGAAAAGACCCCGGAGGCACAGTCAGTCAAAGACAAAATTAACAATTGGGATTACATCAAATTGAGAAGTTTCTGTACTTCAAAAGAAACAGTCAGGAAAGTGAAGAGGCAACCGACAGAATGGAAAAAAAAAATATTTGCAAACTATGCAACAGAAAAAGGATTAATAACCAGGATCTACAAAGAGATCAAGAAACTACACAAGCCCGCGCCGTGGCTCAACAGGATAATCCTCCGCCTTGCAGCGCCTGCACACTGGGTTCTAGTCCCGGTCAGGGCACCGATTCTGTCCCGGTTGCCCCTCTTCCAGGCCAGCTCTCTGCTATGGCCTGGGAGTGCAGTGGAGGATGGCCCAAGTGCTTGGGCCCTGTACCCCATGGGAGACCAGGAGAAGCACCTGGCTCCTGCCTTCGGATCAGCGTGGTGTGCTGGCCGCAGCGCGCCGGCCGCAGCGGCCATTTGAGGGTGAACCAACGGCAAAGGAAGACCTTTCTCTCTGTCTCTCTCTCTCTCTCACTGTCCACTCTGTCTGTCAAAAATAAAAAAAAAATTAAAAATAAAAAAAATAAACTACACAACAAAACAAACAACCCACTTAAGAGATGGGCCAAGGACCTCAATAGACATTTTTCAAAAGAGGAAATCCAGATGGCCATCAGACACATGAAAAAATGTTCAGGATCACTAGCCATCAGGGAAATGCAAATCAAAACCACAATGAGGTTTCACCTCACCCCGGTTAGAATGGCTCACATACAGAAATCTACCAACAACAGATGCTGGCAAGGATATGGGGAAAAAGGGACACTAACCCACTGTTGGTGGGAATGCAACCTGGTAAAACTCTATGGAAGTCAGTTTGGAGATTCCTCAGAAACCTGAATATAACCCTACCATATAACCCAGGCATCCCACTCCTTGGAATTTACCCAAATGAAATTAAATTGGCAAATAAAAGAGCTGTCTGCACCTCAATGTTTATTGCAGCTCAATTCACAATAGGTAAGACATGGAATTAACCTAAATGCCCATCAACAGAAGACTGGATAAAGAAATTATGGGATATGTACTCTATAGAATACTATACAGCAGTAAAAAATGAAATCTGGTCATTTGCAACAAAATGGAGGAATCTGGAAAACATCATGCTGAGTGAATTAAGTCAGTCCCAAAGGGACAAATATCATACGTTCTCCCTGTTCTTTCCCATTCACTTTTTTTTCTTTATTAAACTTTTATTTAATGAATATAAATTTCCAATGTACAGCTTATGGATTACAATGGCTTCCCCCTCCCATAACTTCCCTCCCACCTGCAACCCTCCCCTCTCCCACTCCCTCTCCCCTTCCATTCATATCAAGATTCATTTTCAATTCTCTTTATATACAGAAGATCAATTTAGTATACATTAAGTAAAGATTTCAACAGTTTTCACCCACATAGAAACACAAAGTGAAACATACTGTTTGAGTACTAGTTATAGCATTAAATCAAAATGTACAGCACATTAAAGACAGAGATCCCACATGAGGAGCATGTGCACAGTGACTCCTGTTGTTGACCCAACAAATTGACACTCTAGTTTATGGCGCCAGTAACCACCCTAGGCTCTCGTCATGAGTTGCCAAGGCTATGGAAGCCTTCCAAGTTCGCTGACTCTGATCATATTTAGACAAGGTCATAAAAGACAGGGTGAGGGTAGTAACCAATGATCCTAAGAGTGGCATTAACCAGGTCTGAACAATTCACTTCTAAAACTGAAGCAATTCATCTCCTCATCCCTCTGCAACAGCAACTTCTTCCAAAGTTTCTAAGTTCTTCTCCCTGTTGATAAATGCAAAAAACATTTCTCATTTCTTACACAATAACATTGGACACTATCAACTGCTCTTCCTTAAAATGCTGTTTATGGTATCAGCATTGTAGTGTAGTAAGTAAAGCCTTTGACTGTGACACTAGCATCCCATATGGGTGCCGGTTCAAGTCCTAAATACTCCATTTCCAACCCAGCTCCCTGAAAATATGCCTGGGAAAACAGTGGAAGGTGTCTCAACTGCTTGGGCCCCTGAACTTCCCGTGGGTAACCCAGAAGAAGCTCCTGGCTCCTGGCTTCAACCTGACACAGTGCTGGCTGTTGCAGCTATTTTGGAAGTGAACCAGCAGATAGAAGATTCTCTCTCTCTCTCTCTCTCTCACTCTCTCTCTCTCTCTCTCTCTCTTCCCCCTCCCTCCCCTGGATTTGCCTTTCAAGTAAATAAAATAAATTTTTAAAAAATTTTAAAGACTCAAGTGCTCTTTAATCAGTTTTTCTAATTTTTTCAGTTACTTTTTCTTTTAGCTAATTCTCATTCTCCATTAAAGATATCACTACCTGATTTCAGAAATACATTCACTTTCCCGATTCACTCTTAGGCACCCAAGTATGTCCTGATATATCTTAAAATTCTGGGATGGAAAAGTGATTTATGTTTATTTCTGTTTAAGAGCCAATATGTAACTCAGTTGAATGTTTGATATTACTCCATTGAGGTTTTCTTTACTCCCATTGCCTGCCCAATTCAATATTGCCTAGGGACCAATATTCATTTAAACTGCTATGTAGTACATTTTAGACAAATAATATCAATTACTATTTTAAAAGATATTTCCTTTACATATTTGAAAGGCAGAGTGACAGAGAGAGGGAGAGACGGAGAAGGGATCTTACATCCATTGCTTCATTCTCCAAATGAGCACAGCAACTAGGGCTGAGCTGAGAGCCTGGAACGCCATCTGGATCTCCAACGTGGCTGGTGGTAGCCCAAGAATTTGGGACATCTTCCACTGTTTTCCCAGGTGTATTACCAAGGAGCTGAATTGGAAGCAGAGCAGCTGGGACTTGAACTGGCACTCTGAGGAAAGATGCTGGGATCATAAATGGTGGCTTAACCTGCTGCGCTACAATGCCAGTCCCAAATAATCTCATTTAACATCTCTAATAACTCTATGGTGTAGGTCTTTTTCAACTCATTACCTAGTTAAAGACATTGAGATCCAGAGGGCCTACCTAACATTTTCTTTTTGGTTTATTTGTTCTTGTTCTGTTTTTGGTGGAAACAAAGGTGAATTAGAATGAGATTTTAGGTAAATTCTCACCATTCCAAATTTTCATATCTTAGTTTATTTTGTGTCTTTAAGAAGGTAGTTAGGTATGGAGGCAAATATGGTAAATAAATATGGTAGTCTGTCTTCAGTTTAGTTATTCACTTAAGAATATGGATTGAATTGCATTTCTGAGGAACACCATGGCCGTTACCTCCTATCAAGAATGGCATTTTGGTAAACGTTCTCAGCTTGAATTTTAAATGACCATGAACCTCACCACACTCCCTAGTTTGTAAAGAACTTGACAATGTAAATAAACAGTAAAGTCCTGAGCCCTCTAGGAAACTGTGTGGAGAAGAATCCCTACCTGCCCGCAGCATGGGCAATAGCCTGTAACAGCAGGTGTTTGTCTACATTCTGGGCTCCTCAGAACCCTCCTCTGTGTTCTCTCAATTTGTCTCTTCCCCTTCCTTGTCCTCCCACTGGTTCTCTTTCTCCCAGATTCATCTTAACCCTCTCGTTTTTCTCCTTTTCCTAGGAAAATTTCAGTTTCAGTTGGCGTTCAGAATTAATCTTATTTGCTCTGGTCTGGTAAGTACATCCTCACTGTGAAGTTCATCCAACAGTAGAATAATAACTTCTTACAAAGGCTGCAGGATAATGAGAGGACCAAGTGACCCTGCAAGTTACACTGTCAAGGACTGACAAGCCAACCTGATAATCTAACTTAAATTTAACATTTTAAAAATGTGTGTTCCTCATCTGGAAAATATATCAAATTTCTAGAAGAATGTTTTAATATAATCTGATTATATGTTAGAGGACTTAGAGCTTCTTACATATTTGGTATGGATAGCATAAAAAAATCAAACCAAATTTTAAAACATGTTAAACACCTATAGTGAACTGTTGAAATAAAAGTCTATAGTTATGTTCTTTCAACAGAGACCTTGAAGAAATATTTCTAATTTTCACTTGCTTTTGTCCATTATAACTGAAGAAGTCATCCTCCAGTAGTACTCTATCTTAATCATATTTATATCTCAGCGTTTTCCATGCTCACAATTCATCTTCTTTTTTACAAACTTGTTTCGTGTCTGTCTCTCCACATTTAAAATAAGTTTTTTGAAAATAAATAAATTATAATATTTTCTGCTATGTCCCTAGCACCTAGCTCAGGGCTTGGCCTATTGTCAAGACATGAAATTTAAGGTTAGCCTCTGAGTATTAAACACCCAATCTGACAGCATCTGGCAGGAAACTGAATGGAATGGGCATTTTATATCACCTTGTTCAGTTATTTTTGATAGGATAGGATAGGATAAAAAAACAGAATGAGTGAGGGAGAGAAACTTATTAAGAGTTCATGAGAAATACATCATCCCTTTAATAGAAATCGATATTAAAATGCTGACTACAGACTTCCTAATAAACAACAATGGAAGACTAAAAACCTATAAAAAGCAGATGCTTCCTTCATAATCCTGAAACCTCTAGGCATACCATAGAGAGAAAAGAAAATCAAAGTTATTCATTTATATAGTTTCTGCAGTGAACTTTGTAATAGCATTTATTCATTCTTCCATCTCTAAAAATTTATTATGTGCAACTTTTCTGTTAGATTGGATAATGACACATAACTTCACTCTTCCAAGGTTGTGATATTTTGGAACCACAACCATATGTATGATTCTTTCATTTATTGGACTTGATGGTTTGCTTCTCTGCTTATCAAGGACTAAAGAAGTATTATAGCCTTAGATGCCCCCCTACTGCTCGTGTTTTTGTTTTTGTTAGCTTCAACAAATGCACCTGATCATCATAGAGCGTTCCACCACAGAGTTGTTCCACCATACAAAACATCTTTTTCAAATATTTGCTAGTTAACTCATTATTTCTTCAGATTTTAAAATTTATATAAAGAAAATGTGACTGTTCCTCGATCACTAGGTCAGATTTGCTATGACATGCGCTCATTTGCTATACAAATCTTATTTTAGAGTAACTCTTTCACATTTATTACCGTGATCATTTGATTAATGTTTGCCTCCTACATAAGTCTGGAAATTTCAGGTCAGCAAAGAGTGGTGAAAAAAATGTGTTTTGGGGGCCGGTGTCATGGTTCACTTGGTTAATCCTCCGCCTCCAGCGCCAGTATCCCATATGGGCACCGGGTTCTACTCTCTGTTGCTCCTCTTCCAGTCCAGCTCTCTGCTGTGGCCCAGGAAGACAGTGGAGGATGGCCCAAGTGCTTGGGCCCTGCACCCGCATGGGAGACTGGGAGGAAGCACCTGGCTCCTGGCTTCAGATCGGTGCAGCGCCGGCAGTGGCGCCCATTTGGGGAGTGAATTAATGGAAGGAAGACCTTTCTCTCTGTCTATCTCTCTCACTGTCTATAACTTTACATGTCAAATAAATAAAAAAAAAGAACAGAAAAAAATGTGTCTTTGAAGAATGTATAGCTGCAAAACAACCAAGTTATATCTGCTATCTGTATATCTTGTGAATGCTGCTAGGTTTTAAATCTCAGATTTAATCTATTTAGGAAAACAATTCAAGGGCAAAAAATAAACAAAAAACTGAGAATAAACATGTCCCTTATAATAGATACTTCCCAATATATTAATGTGGACAGAGTGGATGGTATTTTTAATTTTATCATGAGCAACTTACACAAATATGTCACATGTCTATATCATATTTCTATTATTCAGTTCATCTTGTTTTGAACTTCTCAGTTTATCTATTCTTTCTCTCAACCCCAAGCTAATATCTAAAGCCTGAAAATAGTAGAAATCAATGATGAAGCATAATTCCATTATACTACGCCACTGGAATTCCAGAATCCATCTGTTCATTTATTCATCCAATGATACTTTTATTTATTTATTTTTTTAAGATTTATTTATTTATTTGAAAGCCAGAGTTACATAGAGGAGAGGCAGAGAGAGAGAGAGGTCTTCCATCCAATGGCTCACTCCCCAATTGGCCGCGACGGCTGGAGCTACTCCGATCAGGAGCCAGATGCCAGGAGGTTCTTCCGGGTCTCCCACATGTGTGCAGGGGCCCAACGACTTGGGCCATCTTCCACTGCCTTCTCAGGCCATAGCAGAGAGCTGGATTGGAAGTAGAACAGCCAGGTCTCCAACTGGCACCCATATGGATTGCCGGCGCCTCAGGCCAGGGTGTTAACCTGCTGCACCACAGCACTGGACCCCAGTGATACTTTTATTTGTTGTTGTTGTTGTTGTTGTTGTTGTTGTTGTTTTGACAGGCAGAGTGGATAGTGAGAGAGAGAGACAGAGAGAAAGGTCTTCCTTTTTGCCGTTGGTTCACCCTCCAATGGCCGCCGCTGCTGGTGCATCTCGCTGATCCGAAGCCAGGAGCCAGGTGCTTCTCCTGGTCTCCCATGGGGTGCAGGGCCCAAGGACTTGGGCCATCCTCCACTGCACTCCCTGGCCGTAGCAGAGAGCTGGCCTGGAAGAGGGGCAACCGGGATAGAATCCGGCGCCCCGACCGGGACTAGACCCACGTGTGCCGGCGACGCAAGCCGGAGGATTAGCCTGTTAAGCCACGGCGCCGGCCCCCAGTGATACTTTTAAAAAACAAATTTTTAGGCCTGCGCCGTGGCTCAATAGGCTAATCCTCCGCCTGCGGCACTGACACACAGGGTTCTAGTCCCGGTCAGGGTGCCGGATTCTGTCCCGGTTGCCCCTCTTCCAGGCCAGCTCTCTGCTGTGGCCCAGGAGTGCAGTGGAGGATGGCCCAAATGCTTGGGCCCTGCACCCACATGGGAGACCAGGAGGAAGCACCTGGCTCCTGCCTTCGGATCAGTGTGGTGCACCGGCCGCAGCACACCAGCCGCGGCAGCCATTGGAGGGTGAACCAACAGAAAAGGAAGACTTTTCTCTCTGTCTCTCTCTCTCACTGTCTACTCTGCCTGTCAAAAAATAAAAAATAAAAAAAAAAAAAACAAACAAAAAAAAACCAAATCTTTACCTATTAGCCAAAATACAAAATGTCTTGTGGGATACAAAGTGTTCTGATATAACAAATGTATAAATAGTTTTTACTCTCAAGCAGTCTTGATTAATACTAAAGTTAAGGTAATTGTGTAAATAGTTGCAATAGAAGGCCAATTGGACAAGAGTCATCCAGTTAGTTGCCTAAATTGAACATCAAAGAATTATGGAAAGAGAGATCATTGCTAGGAGGATATATAAGGAAAGGGAGATGTTAAGAAGGTTGCAACTGCATTGCACATTAAAGAACTGGTAGTTTTCTGTTTATTTAAAGAAAAACAAACTTAAAGCAAGAAAAATGACATTAACTCAATAAATGATTAGTGCCAGGAATTTAGATTAAATGATATTTGAGAACTTGTGTAGAATAATGGGACGCAAAGCCCAATAATATGAAACTCCTTTGCCAACAGTCTATTCAAGTTGACTCTCTGGTTTAGAATTTGAAATTTTATTTTTTAAAAATTTATTTGTTTTATTTTAAAGTTA
Organism: Lepus europaeus; assembly: GCF_033115175.1. Taxonomy (NCBI): domain Eukaryota; kingdom Metazoa; phylum Chordata; class Mammalia; order Lagomorpha; family Leporidae; genus Lepus; species Lepus europaeus. The sequence continues at coordinate 87,184,342 of NC_084827.1, read as the reverse complement.
CAGTTACACAGAGAGAGAAGGAGAGGCAGAGAGAGAGAGAGAGAGAGAGAGGTCTTCCACCCGCTGGTTTATTCCCCAGTTGGCCACAATGGCCAGAGCTGCTCTAATCGGAAGCCAGGAGCCAGGTGCTTCTTCCAGGTCTCCCACGTGAGTGCAGGGGTCCAAGGACTTGGGCCATCTTCTACTGCTTTCCAAGGCCACAGCAGAAAGCTGAATTGGAAGTGGAGCAGCTGGGTCTCGAACTGTCACCCTTTTGGGATGCCAGCACTGCAGGCACCGACAGTGCTGGCCCCTTAAAATATTATTTTTAAGAATAATTATCAACACAATCACCTTATGTGTCTACCAAATATAAAAATAAAGCTTAATAAAGTTATATTATAAAAATTATTTTATGTTATAACTGTAGTACTCTTGTCTCATCTTACATCTCAGCTGAGTACTCAGGAAAGTTTAAAAGATAGTCTATATTACAATCCCACCATTAAAGTTTGTAGTTATTTATTAGAAGTGAGACAATGAGAAAACAACTTCTCTCTTTTTCCTCATGAGATAATATGCTGCTACACATCTTGGAAATTAAATGTAACATTTATGGAACAGTACTGCACTCAATATATGTATGTTTTCTGTCTTCTTTTTACAACTAAGGAAACCTAATATTCTATTAACAAATATTCTTCAAATGAAATTTACAAATATTATCACCTCATACATAGTGATTTTTGTAAATAACTTGTAGCTTCATTTAGAAAAATGGAGTTCTATGATCAAATGATTTACATAAATGCATGTTTTATATCACATAAGCCTACTGGAGATTCATTTTGAACATTCAATTTTTGAGGTATTATACAGGAAAAAATTATTTTTTATAAACCCATTTAGCAAATATTTAGAAGCAAAATAGGGCATTTCATGTAGTGGAAAAATGTATCCCAAATTATTAGAACTATTGAAGGACTTATTGTAATGTTGATTTCTATTGGTATAATCATTGAATTGGAGAGATGAATGATAGGTTATGAATACTAGTGATTAGTATTTTGTTTGTGTGCATTCTATGTAGCTGAGTATTTTTACTAGGGGTGATGATGGACACAATAACTCACTTCCAGATTTAAAGCTCATAAAACAATGAAGCTGAAGGCTATTCCAAACATATTTCATCAAATCTTTTGCTCTCAGGAAAGCTAATATTTCAAAATTTTCCATAAGTGAATGCCTCTTTCATTTGTCTCAGCAATTTAGGAGGAAAATTTCCAGGTGCCCGCTTCAGCCCATTCTGGTGCTACTGCTCTATAGGGCTGCCCAGAATTGAGATTTTTCTTTTTTTTTTTTTTTTTTTTTTTTTTTTTTGCTGATAGTCCAACTCAACTCTACTGCTTTTATTCAAGTGTATTCCTTTGTGTTTGGTCTGTCACAGACACTCAGAACAACTGCTGAGCATCCTTCTCATAAATGTTTCATATACTCGACGACAGTATTTATCCCTTAGTTTCCGCATATTTGGATTTTATTCAATATCTTTTTGGTTGATGTGGAGGAAAGGGAGATGGCACTTATGTTTCATATTCCACATTGCTGCCAACTCTATCAAAAACACAAATTGATAATGTCAGTCCCTGCTTACAATCTTCTAGTGATTTCCCACTGCCTCCAAAATAAAGCCCAGCCATCAAAACATTGGCCAGAAGACCCCTCATCTTCTTGCGTCTGCCTCACTTTCTGCCTGAGTTCTTGATAATAATTAACTTCCACTCCAATTCCAGATACATGACAATAATTCATGTACTATGCTTTCCTGATTAAAACTTTATCCTGTTTTTGTTATGTTGTGTTCTCTGCCTAGAATACCCTTTCCTGCCTTCTTCAGATTAATGACTATTCATGCATAAGGGTTGGTTTGAGTAACAGTTAAATTAAATGTTTATTGTATCCACCAGACAGAGCTCTGCCCTGTGTTATTCCATGTTTGTGCTCATTTCTTTTGTTAATCTAATAACCCTAAGAATAATAATGTATTCACCTGTATTTTCTTTCTACTATACTGTGGCAACATTGAGAATAGGGTATTCTTAAACCATAAAATCTAATAAATGACAGCAGATATAGGAAAAGGGATCATTGTTTTCATGAAACCAGAATTACAGGATAGGTGGTCCAGAGCAAGTACTGAGGGTTAATTATACTAATAGGGAATGGAGTTTTTCTCTTGCCTGTAGGACTCCATACTTGTCTTGGTTGCCTAGTGGTCACAGATAGCTTAATCTTCAGGTGTCATAACCACAAAATTGACAAGAAAAAAGAGAAAAGAAGACAACAATGAGTGAGTTTCCTAAAATAATTCCTAAAAATTCCTAAAAAATTTCTGAGATCTATTATCTATAAATTTCCTTACATCTCATTGCCATGCATATACCACAAACATACCTATAGCCTTGTTAAAAGAAAGTCTGGGAAAATGAAAATTTTGGAGAGCACACATTATCCTCTGCAAAAAGATTCTAACAGTAAAAAAGAAAAGCATATGTTATGGGTAACTGGCAGGTTTTAATAAAGGGATATGGTCTTCAGTGTCCAAAATTACACTTATCATCTATGAGCTACTCAATAATTCTTAGATAAATGGATGACTGAAATACTAAATCTGGTTTTAAACTACATATTTTCTATTTTTCTTTCCCCCAAAAAACTTTTGTGCTTTCTACCAAGCGTTCATAATTTTTAACAAATATTTTCCTTTTTGCAGTTTTTTTCTTAAATCTGCAGAGATTTATAGATTTATTTGAAACTCAGAGTTACAGGCTGCAAGAGAGAGGATGAGATAGAGATATCCCATCTACTAGTTCACTCCCCAGATATCTGCAACATCCAGGCCTGGCCAGGCTGAGGCCTGGAGCTTCCTCTATGTCTCCTACATGGATGCAAGGACCCAAACACTTGGGCCATCCTGTGCTGCTTTCCCCAGGCCGTGAGCAAGGAGCTGTATTGGAAGTGGAGCAGCCAGGATATGAACTGGCATCCCTATGAGATATTGATATTACAGATGGTAACCTTACCCACTATGCCTGGAACTCCCTTGGCGTTTTCCATGTGAGTCACAGTGGGTCCAAGTACTTGAGCCATCTTCCTCTGCTTTCCCAGGCACATTAGCAGGGAGCTGGATTGGAAGTGGAAGAGTTGGTATGTGAAGCAGACCCTGATATGGTAATCCTCTGTGCTGTAATGCTGGATCTGAATATTAACTTGTGAAGGACTTCATTATTATCATTTAACAAAGTGGCACTGATAATAACCTACACATCCCCAAATCACTTAAATTTAGAGTATTAATATTAATTTTTGTGATTCTAAGAAATACTGTAGAAAACACTTCTTTGTGTGTGTATGTGTATAATCTACATTTATTTATATTAAAACAAAAAAACAATGGTTGAGTGTTGTGGATGGCAGGTTACATTGTCATTTGGGATGCCTGCATTCCATAGAAGATTGCCTGGGTTCTAGTTGTTTACAATCTAGCTTCCTTTAATGTGTACCCTGGGATGCAGTAGTGGTGGCTCAAGTACTGGTGTCGCTGCCACCCATGTCAAAGACTCAGATGGAGCTCCTAGCCCAGCCTTGGCTGTTGTGGGCATGTGCAATGCAAACCAGCTCCTTCTCTCTCTCTCTCTCTCTCTCTCTCTTTAAAGAATTATTTATTTATTTGAAAGACAGAGTTACAGAGATACAGAGGCAGAGAAAGAAAGAGAGTTAGAGAGAGAGAAAGAGTGAGAGAAGTCTTCTCAGATGGCCACAAGGGCCGCAGCTGCACCGATCTGGAGCCAGGAGCTTCTTCGAGGTATCCCAAGTAGGTGCAGAGGCCCAAGGACATGGGCCATCTTCTACTGCTTTCCTAGGCCATAGAAGAGAGCTGGATCAGAAGTGGAGCAGCTGAGACTCCAACCAGCATCCATATGGGATGCCGGCAATGAACCCCAAGGCTTTACCTACTATGCCACAGCACCAGCCTCTCTCTCTCTCTCTCTCTCTCTCTCTCTCTCTCTCTCTCTCTCTCTCTCCCTCTCCCTCTCCCTCTCCCTCTCCCTCTCCCTCTCCCTCTCTGTCTCTCTATCTTTCTCTCTCTCTGCCTTTCAAATAAAAATAAATAAACACTAAATATAAAATATCAAAGTATTGGGGCTGGCACCATGGTGCCGTAAGTTAAACCTCTGCCTGTGGTGCCAGCATCCCATATGGGTGCCAGTTCTGGTCCCGGCTACTCCACTTCCCATCCAGCTCTCTGCTATGGCCTGGGAAAGCAGTAGAAGATGGCCCAAGTCCTTGGGCCCCTGCATCAGTGTGGGAGACTGGGAAGAAGCTTGGGGCTCCTGGCTTTGGATCGGTGAAGTTCCAGACGTTGTGGCCATTTGGAGAGTGAACCAACAGAAGGAAGACCTTTCTCTCTCCTTCTCACAGTCTGTAACTCTTCCTCTCAAATAAAATAAATAAAATCTTTCAAAAAAAATCAAAGTATCAAAGTATAGATATATTGTGAACTATATATTGTGAACTAAGTATTTAGTTAAAACCCATAGGAAGTTCATTTTATTCTGTTCTCTACTTCCATTTTCTTTTAGCTACTCTCCTTAGTTCAATTTTTTATTTTAGAAACTCGTGTTTTTTCAATGTTTTCTGAATTTCTACTATGTGTCAGGCCATGTTCTAGTTGTTCTGTATTAGGGAACATAAGTATATGATATAAGCTAGTACATATATTTTGGATAATCTTCACTTAAACAAATTCTGTGTTACTAAACACGGTGATCAATCCTCTGCTCTCTTCCTGCTTGAAATATCAACAATATTTTTACACATGACCGATCACTGCTGTGATTTTGCATATGCCTTCCAGGACACAATGTCCCAGTGCTGTGGTTCAGCCTCACAGTTCACGTCGTCACAGCCTCTTTTGGAAGTTCTTTTGCATCTATTCAAACTCAAAAAATAATTCCAGAATATTCCAAGACTCAAATATCTTTTTTTCTATATTTACTCACTTTTTAAAGGTGACTCTCCTAATTATTTTAAGATTTATTTATTTATTTGAAAGAGTTACACAGAGAGAAGGAGAGGCACAGAGAGAGAGAGAGAGGTCTTCCATCCTCTGGTTCACTTCCCAATTGACTGCACCAACCAGAGCTGAAGCCAGGTGCAAGGAGCTTTTTTCTTGGTCTCCCACATGGGTGCAGGGGCCCAAGGAATTGGGTATCTTCCACTGCTTTCCCAGGCCATAGCAGAGAACAGGGTCAGAAGTGGAGCAGCTGGGACTCGAATTGGTGTCCATATGGGGTGCTGGCACTGCAGGTAGTGGCTTTTCCTGTTACACCACAAGGCCAGCCCCTGACTCCACCTAATTTTATGGGTTTAAATATTCTTTAGAACCTAACAATTCCACAGCTTATAGCTACATTGAACTGCAGAATTTTAAGTTCATCTCTCTACCTATCATCCTACTTTGGATGTTGATGAAGACTCTCAAATCTAATTTAAATAATGTGAGACTCCTGATCCCTGTGCACTCACCTCACACCCGTAGTGATTCTCACTTCAGTAATGGCAGATCACTTTTTCCATTTGCTTAGGTCTAAACGCAGAGTCATTTCCTTCATCCTTTCTCTCACACTCAACACCCATTGATGTTAATCATTGGTTTAAAAGTTTTCAGTAACTTGATTCTCACCAGGAATAAAAGTTAAAATCCTTTTTTTAAAAAAAAGATTTATTTATTTTACTTGAAAGTCAGAGTTATACAGAGAGAGGAGAGAGAGAGAAAAAGAGGAAGAGAGAGAGAGCAGGAGAGAGGTCTTCCACCTGATGATTCACTCCCCAATTGGCCGCAATGGCCGGAGCTGCACTGATCCGAAGCCAGGAGCCAGGAGGTTCTTCCAGGTCTCCCACATGGGTGCAGGGGCCCAAGGACTTGAGCCATCTTCTACTGCTTTCCTGGGCCATAGCAGAGAGCTGGATCAGAAGTGGAGCAGCCAGGTCTTGAACCAGTGCCCATATGAGATGCCGGCGCCTCAGGCCAGGGTGTTAACCCACTGCTCCACAGCACCAGCTCCGATTTTCTACAATTCTTTATTCAAGCATCATCCTTTCAGCGAAGCTCTTCCTGATGACCTTACAAAGTGATCAATGTCTACCTCCACCATGAACCTATAACTCCTTATTCTGCTATGTTTTCCACATTGGAATTGCAAAAATCCAAAGAAACCATCAAGTAAATGAACACATATTTATGATTTTTTTCCGGTATTTCATATCCATTTAGCCACTCTAGAATGCAAATTTAAGTATGATAATAACTGTATCTATTTTGTTCATTGCTATATAACATGAATTAGAATAGTGTTAGATATAAGTCAGAAATTCCACAAATACTTTCATTTAAAAATAAATACACAAAAACTACAGATAGGATTACAATGTTTCCCAAATAAATACAATGAATTAGTCTTCAAACTTGGGAGTAAGGTTTTGATCTATTCACATTAATGATTCAAATCAAAATATATCAAAAAGTCTTTGAATTCAAAAATTTCATAGAGTTTATAATCTACTTTTTCCTTTATAAGCTAACCAGGACTTGTTTCTCAACAATGTATAAAAACAGAATCTCTATCTATTAATAATCAAAAAGGGACAATCAAAGTACACAAAGAAACACAAGCAAAGTAAATATGTCTTTCTTCTTTATGTGCCTATTACAGCTTAAATACTGCTTTTGTCCCCACAGTCTCATCGGTTGTACTTTGCTGTTATCAGAAGACAGATGTTTTAAATGGAATTTTTTCGATGATGAGAATATACTCGTTGATCATTCAGAACAGCTTACAAAATATATGAGATCATTTCCTACTTAAATTCACAATTGCGCCAGTGTTGTGGCAGCAGGTAAAGCTGCCACCTGCAATGCTGGTATCCCATATAGATGTTGGTTCAAGTCCCAGCTGATCTACTTCAGATCTAGATCCCTACCAATGGCCTGGTGAAGGAAGTGGAAGATGGCTCAAGTGTTTGGGCCCCTGTTATCCAAGTGGAAGACCTGGAAGAAGCTCCTGGCTCCTGGCTCAAGCCTGGCTCAGCCCTGGCCAAAGCAGTCATCTGGGGAATGAAACAAGATGGAAGATCTCTCTCTGTTTCTGTCTTCTTCCCATCCCCGTATCTCTGTCTTTCAGATACATAAATAACTACGTTTCTTTTTTAGATTTTGTTACAGTACAGAAGTTTCATGTATTTCATATATACATATTTAGGAATCTAATGATACTTCCCACCCTTCCTCCCTCCTGCCCACATTCCCACCTTTGTTCCTCTTCTTTCTCATATACCCACTCTTAATTTTTACAAAGATCTATTTTCAGTTTACTTTGTCCTCATAAGATTCACCCTGCACTAAACAAAGAGTCTAAAAATAGTATATAGAAAAAAAAATTACAGTTCCCCAATGGTAGAGACAGGGCTGCAAACAATCATCGAATCTCAAAATGTCAATTTCACTCATATACATTACATTTTACATACTCTATTAGTTACCACAGATCAGGGAAAGCATATGGTATCTGTCTTTTTGGGATTGGTTTATTTCACTAAATATAATGGTTTCCAGGTGCATCCATTTTGTTGCAAAAGGCAGGATTTCATTTTAGTTTTTACAGCTGAGTAGTACTCCATAGCATATATATATATATATATATATATATATATATATATATATATATATATATATATATACCATAATTTCTTTATTCTATCACACACAAAAATCTAGTCAAAGTGGATCAAGGACCTAAATCTATGAACAAATTACTAAAGAATATTAGGGAAACTCTTCAAGACATTGGCATAGGCAAAGCCTTCTTAGAAAAGAGCCAAGAAGCACAGGTAACAAAACCAAAATTGACAACTTGGATTACATCAAGCTGAGAAGCTTCTACACTGCAAAAGAAACACTAAGCAAAGTTAAAGAGGCACCCAAAAGAGATGTGAACAGTTTTTTTTTTTTTTTTGAAAGATAGGGTTATATACGGTGAGAGGGAGAGACAGAGAGAAAGGTCTTCCTTTCATTGATTCACTCTCCAAATGGCTGCAATGGCTGGAGCTATACCTATCTGAAGCCAGGAGCCAGGTACTACTTCCCAGTCTCCCATATGGGTGCAGGGGCCCAAGCACTTGGGCCATCTTCCACTGCTTTCCCAGGCCATAGCAGAGAGCTGGACTGGAAGAGGAGCAGCCGGGAATAGAACCGGCACCCATATGGGATGCTGATGCCGCAGGCGGAGGATTAACCTACTATGCCACCATGTCGGCCCCATGAACATGTATTTTTTAAGAGAGGAAATTCAAATGGCCAGCAGACACATGAAAAAAATGTTCAAGATCACTAGCCATCAAGGAAAAGCAGATAAAAACACAATGACTAGTCCCGGTTGGGGCGCCGATTCTATCCCTGTTGCCCTCTTCCAGGCCAGCTCTCTCCTGTGGCCCGGGAAGGCAGTGGAGGATGGCCCAAGTCCTTGGGCCCTGCACCCACATGGGAGACCAGGAGAAGCACCTGGCTTCTAGCTTTGGATCAGCGCGATGTGCCGGCCGCAGCGGCCATTGGAGGGTGAACCAACGGCAAAAAGGAAGACCTTTCTCTCTGCCTCTGTCTCTCACTATCCACTCTGCCTGTCAAAAAAAAAAAAAAAAAAAAGAGATTTCACCTCACTCCTGTTAGAATGGCTCTCATACAGAAATCAACAAACAATAAATGCTGACGAGGATGTGGGGAAAAAGGTACCCTAATCCATTGTTGGTGTATAATGTAAACAGTTTCAGCCTTTGTGGAAGTATTGAGATAGCTCAGATATCCAAAAATAGATCTACCATATGACCCAGCAATCTCACTCCTGAAAATTTACCCAAGGGAAACGAAATCAGTATATGAAAGAGATCTCTGTACCACCATGTTCATTGCAGCTCAACTCATAAATAACTCTTTTAAAAAATGTATATCAAAGTAACTATGATCAGACAATAATTACTCCTAATGGAAAATCAAGCTATTACCTGCATCTTTTCCATTTTTTAGCTTGAAAATATCCAAACTAAAAAAAGCAAAGAAATGATCTTAAAACTCCTGGTTTGGGTAAGAAGAGTTATCTTTACATTTTTAGAGACAAAATGATGCTGACCACATAAATAAGAGTGTTAATTGTTAAAGGAACAACAGAAGTCACTGTGCACTTACTCCCCATGTAGGACCTCTGTCCTAAATGAGTTGTTTTATGAGAATCGACTGCAAATCTTGTTCTCTGTATGTTGTGTGTAGTGTGGGTGCAAACTGTTGAAATCTATGCTTAACATGGAGTTGGACTTCTGCATATAAATTCAAACTAAAAATGAACCATAATGAAAAAGTAGATGGGAGCGGGAGAGGGAGGTGGAATGGGATCAGGGTGGAATGGTGGATATGGGGGAAAGAACCACTATATTCCTGAAGTTGTATCTATGAAAAAATGCATTCATCAAATAAAAACTTAAAAAAATATTGCTCAAATTGGGGTAAATTTATGTCTGTCACCATTCTACTTAACACACACCATTAATGAATGATTCCCTCTTCCCCACAGAAATACTAAAGAGAAAGAAGACTTCATGTGTAAGACGCTTCAAATCCTCTTATTTTTCTTCTCCTCAAACAACTATTTCTTCTTCAAATAATTAAACTACACAGAATAGTTAAAACATGTTGTCAGTCCTCTATTTTGTTCATTTTTATAAACAATGGAATTTTGTAAACTCTGATTTTTCTCTATTCTTCAGTTGATCTCAGGTTTTTTTCTTTCCATTTATTGGTCACCCGTAACATCCACAATTAGTGGAATGAATATGATAGAGAAAGGAAAATTTCTTAGTGCAACTCTACAAATTCCATTTATGAATAGGGCCTAATGTGCTGGTGATGCAGAATTTCAAAACTATCTGATTTGCTGATTTATTTTCTCTAGAGTGCAACTACCAATCAGGTCAGTCTACAAACAGAGATAGAAAGACATACAGGAGTTTTTCTTCAAAAATTAATTTATCCTGATTACAAAGTTTAGAGATTTTAATAGTGTTACTATTTATAGTGTTTACTTTAGATGCTTTTTCAAATATTATTTTGAGTATCAAACCCATACACATTCATCTAGACAAAAATACTTCAAAAATTCAGACACACCCACACATGATGTGGATGCCATATTATTTAGTATATAGCAATTTGTAAATGTTCTGTTCACTGAATTATACTCCTTACATACAAATAGGGCCTTCTTTCTTCATTTTATGGTCTTTTTCATGAATCCCATATATGTGATATTAATACATACTCCCTTGTTTTCAAAATAGAACACATATATGTGTATATATATATATATATTATATATGTTTAATGTGAATATGGCAAAATATAAAAAAGGTTAAATTTGTGTAGTTAATTGAACTTTATTCAAACTTTGCCCATCCTTCCCTCAATCTTGCACTCCCCAGCGTTTGGCAATCACCACTCTACTTTCAACTTCGAAGATATCAACTTTGTAGATTTCACATATGAGTGAGATCATATGGTACCTGTCTTTCTGTGCCTGGTTTATTTTACTTAACATAATGACCTCCATTTCCATAGATATTGTTTCAAAAGACAAAATTCCACTTACTTTTGAGGTTGAATAGTATTCCGTTGTGTATATGTGCCACAATTTCTTTATTCATTCATCACTTGGTGAGAATTTAGATTTTTTTTTTCCTTTTCTTGCCTAGTGTGACTATTTTTGCTGCCCAAAACATGGGAGTATAGATGTTTCTTGACACACTGATTTCATACCTTTGGATATATACATAATGATTTAATTTCCTTTGGCTATATACCCAGTAAGTAGTAGAATTGCTGCGTCTTTTTTTGTTGTTGTTCTTTTCTTTTTTTTTTTTGTTTTTTTTTAAACTTTTATTTAGTAAATATAATTTCCAAAGTAGAGCTTATGGATTACAATTGCTTTTTCTCCTCCATAACTTCCCTCCCACTTGCACTTCTCCCATCTCCTGCTCCCTCTTCCATTCCATTCACATCAAGATTCATTTTCAATTATCTTTATATACAGAAGATGGATTTAGTATATATTAAGTAAAGATTTCATCAGTTTGCACCCACACAGAACATAAAGTGTAAAATACTGTTTGAGTACTAGTTATAGCATTACTTCACATTGGACAACACATTAAGGACAGAGATCCCACATCAGAAGTAAGTGCACAGTGACTCTTGTTGTTGACTTAACAATTTGACACTCTTGTTTATGGCGTCAGAAATCTCCGTAGGCTCTAGTCAGGAGTTTCCAAGGCTATGCAGTTTGCTGAATTCGATCTTATTTAGACAAGGTCATAGTCAAAGTGGAAGTTCTCTAATCCCCTTAAGAGTAAGCTACCTCCTTCTTTGATGACCTGTTCTTTCCACTGGGATCACACTCGCAGAGATCTTTCATTTAGGTCTTTTATTTTTTTTTTCCCAGAGTGTCTTAGCTTTCCATGCCTAAAATACTCTCGTGGGCTCTTCAGCAAGATCTGAATGCCTTAAGGGCTGATTCTGAGGCCAGAGTGCTGTTTAGGACATCTGCCATTCTATGAGTCTGCTGTGTTTCCCACTTCCCATGTGGGTCGTTCTCTCCCTTTTTTAATCTATCAGTTAGTATTCACAGACACTAGTCTTGTTTGTGTGATCCCTTTGACTCTTAGACCTATCAGTGTGATCAATTGTGAACTGAAATTGATCACTTGGACTAGTGAGATGGCATTGGTACATGCAATCTTGATGGGATTGTATTGGAATCCCCTGGCACATTTCTAGCTCCACCATTTGGGGCAAGTCCGATTCAGCATGTCCCAAATTGTACATCTCCTCCCTCTCTTATTCCCACTCTTATATTTAACAGGGATCACTTTTCAATTAAATTTCAACACCTAAGAATAAATGTGTGTTAATTACAGAGTTCAACCAATAGTATTAACTAGAACAAAAAAAAAATACTAAAAGGGATAAAGTATTAAGTTGTACATCAACAGTCGGGACAAGGGATGATCAAGTCACTGTTTCTCATAGGGTCCCTTTCACTTCAACAGGTTTCCTTTTTTGTGGTTGGTTAGTTGTCACCATTCAGGGAGAACATATGATATTTGTCCCTTTGGGACTGACTTAATTCACTCAGCATGATGTTTTCCAGATTCCTCCATTTTGTTGCAAATGACCAGATTTCATTGTTTTTTTATTGTTGTATAGTATTCTATGGAGTACATGTCCCATAATTTTTTTATCCAGTGTACTGTTGATGGACATTTGGGTTGATTCCATGTCTTAGCTATTGTGAATTGAGCTGCAATAAACATTCACAATAGCTACAAAAACAATCAAATATCTTGGAATAAACTTAACCAAGAACGCTAAAGATCTCTATGATGAAAATTACAAAATCTTAAAGAAAGAAATAGAAGAAGATATCAAAAGTTGGAAAAATCTTCCATTTTCATGGATTGGAAGAATCAATATCATCAAAATGTCCATTCTCCCAAAAGCAATTTATATATTCAATGCAATACCAATCAAGATACCAAAGACATTTTTCTCAGATCTGGAAAAAATGATGCTGAAATTCATATGGAGACACAGGAGACCTCGAATAGCTAAAGAATCTTGTACAACAAAAACAAAGCCAAAGGCATAACAATACCAGATTTCAGGACCTACTACAGGGCAGTTGTTATCAAAACAGCATGGTACTGGCACAGAAACAGATGGATAGACCAATGGAACAGAATAGAAACACCAGAAATCAATCCAAACATCGACAGCCAACTTATATATGATCGAGGATCTAAAACCAATCCCTGGAGTAAGGACAGTCTATTCAATAAATGGTGCTGGGAAAATTGGATTTCCATGTGCAGAACCATGAAGCAAGACCCCTACCTTTCACCTTACATAAAAACCCACTCAACATGGATTAAAGACTTAAATCTACGACCCAAAACCATCAAATTATTAGAGAACATTGGAGAAACCCTGCAATGTATAGTCACTGGCAAAGACTTCTTGGAAAAGATCCTGAAAGCACAGGTAGTCAAAGCCAAAATTAACATTTGGGATTGTATCAAGTCGAGAAGTTTCTGTACTGCAAAAGAAACAGTCAGGAAAGTGAAGAGGCAACCCGACAGAATGGGAAAAATATTTGCAAACTATGCTACAGAAAGAGGGTTAATAACCAGAATCTACAGAGATCAAGCAATTCCACAACATCAAAACAAACAACCCACTTAAGAGATGGGCCAAGGACCTCAATAGACATTTTTCAAAAGAGGAAATCCAAATGGCCAACAGACACATGAAAAAATGTTCAGGATCACTAGCCATCAGGGAAATGCAAATCAAAACCACAATGAGGTTTCACCTCACCCCGGTTAGAATGGCTCACATTCAGAAATCTACCAACAACAGATGCTGGCGAGGATATGGGGAAAAAGGGACACTAACCCACTGTTGATGGGAATTCAAGCTGGTAAGCCACTATGGAAGTCAGTTTGGAGATTCCTCAGAAACCTGAATATAACCCTACCATACAACCCAGCCTTCCCACTCCTTGGAATTTACCCTAAGGAAATTAAATTGGCAAACAAAAAAGTTGTTTGCACCTTAAAGAATTGCTGCATCTTATGATAGTTCTATTAGATTTATTTTTTAATTATGTGAAAAGGCTCCATACTGTTTTCCACAATGGCTTTACTAACATTCTCACCAACAGTGTGCAAGTGTTCCATCTTCTTCACGTTGTCTTTTCTTTTAATGGTTTACTTATTTATTTGAAAGGCATATAAAAATATAGGGGGAGAGAGACAGAGAGACAGAGAGAGAGAGTGAGAGGGCACTGTCCCTTCTGCTGGCTCATTCCCCAAATGACCACATTTCCTAATGCCTTCCCAGGTGCATTAGCAGGAAGCTGGTTGGGCAACACAGTAGCCAAGAATGGAACTGACTCCCTGATACGTGATGTCAGTATCAAAAGTGGTGATTTAACTTGCTGTACCACAACACCAGTCTCTCTTGTTTTTTTTTTTTTTAAAATAGCCAATCTAACTGGAATGAGGTGATATCTCATTGTGATTTTGATTTGTTCTTATGTTTGACTTTGATTCGGTTTCCTTGATTTGTGATGTCTGACTTATCTTGCATAGCTGTTGGCCATTGTATGTCATCCTTAGAAAAATGTTTGCCTAGGTTATAAATTTTCTAATTAAATTTTCTTACTTATGTGAGTTCCTTATACATCCTAGTGACTAAACTTTTGACAGATGAATAATTTGCAAATATTTTCTCCCATTCTGTTGCTGTCTCTTCACTCTGTTGATCTTATTCGTGTAGTCTTGCTTTTGTGGTCTGTTCCAAAAATCCTTTCCCTTCTAATATCTTAAACTCTTTGCTCTAAGTTTTCTTCTAGTAGTTTCTTTAATTTTAAAGCTTAATCCATTTTGATTTATTTTGTATGTCGTAAGAAATAGCGGTCTAATTTTATTCTTCAGCATGTGGATATCCAGTTTTCTCAGTACCATTTATTGAAAAGATTTATTGTTAAATAGGTTTTAACTAGGTAACTTTTTTCAAGGCTTATATTTTAACACAGTCACTAAAACAATCAAGTCTAAACTATTTGGAAAGAAAAGCTACACTTTTAAAACTCTCATGTTTTTCAAGAATAATTCTCATGGGTCATGTGCCCATATTGAGCTACCAGATCATTGAGATATTCTGATTTCATGGTTCAAATGCTCATTTCTGGAATCAAGGAGTGTGACTTCCCCACAATTAACCAACAAACTGAAAGGGATACTGGTTTATCCCAGTGATCGTCTTGTCTCTTACTAGTTGCAAAACTGAAGAGTTTCCACTTATAACTCCCACTAACATCCCTAAGTTCAGTGAATACTTCAGCATTATTTTTTCCTACATAGAAAAAAAGACTAGTTGACCTGACACTGTGTTGCGTTTCTGCCTTTCTCATTGATTCCTTGTTTCTAATTTATTCAGTAAGTCAATTATCAATGAATAATCAACTTTAAAAAGGCATAGTTTATTTTAACTTTTTAAAAAAGATTTATTTATTTGAAAGGCAAAGTTACAGAGAGGCAGAGACAGAGAGAGAGAGAGAGGTCTTCCACTCGCTGGTTCATTCCCCAAATGACTGCAATGGCCGGAGCTGCACCAATCAGAAGCTAGGAGCCAGGTGCTTCTTTCTGGTCTCCCATGCGAGGGCTGGGGCCCAAGGACTTGGGCCATCTTCCGCTGCTTCTCCAGGCCAAAGTAGAGAGCGGATTGGAAGTGGAGCAGCCGGGACTCAAACTGGCACCCATTTAGGATGCCAGCACTGCAAGCAGTGGCTTTACCCACTACGCCATAGCACTGGCCCCTATTTCAACTCTTTAAATATAATTTAGGTAACTTAGATATAATGAATGATCTTAACAGAAAATTTCAGGTTGAACTTTAGGAGTCTTTAGAACATTTTTCCCAGAGTCATGCACATAGCAGAAACTCAATCGGTGTCCATTAAATTTGATACAGTTAATTTTTTTGATCCACATCTATTATTGGGAATGCTAGCATAATGGTTATGCATTTATAACCAGAAAAGAAAGCTTTATCACACCTAACCCACAACGTTATTGAGAATTACAAGCAAATACTGAAGTATGAAGAAGTTTTTATTGCTGAATCATACATTTAAAATTATGTCACAACTCATATAATCAACTTCAATGGTCATAGTAATAGTTCAAATATTTAAAGTATTAGTAAAATTAAATGAATAAAATATGAAAAGAAAGAATACAACTGAGTTGGTCACATACAACAGTGTTAAGTATTGTTCTGTGAGATTTTTATTTCATTTATCCTTTGTATATCTGTGCATATCTTAGGCTGTACTACAGAATATATTCTTTGCCCTATATTGACGTTAAAGTTTGAAAAATATCAACCCCAGACCAATGGTATGTGTTTTCATTCTGTGTTCATGGACTGTGTTGTCAACTGATAGCAGTATCAGAGTGCAACACTGACACCTAACATATAACCATATTTGGCAAATAAAGACCTTGGAGAGCATGTGCCATGTATGAATCCAGCTCAGGCAGATTTTCAATTTGTCCATAATGTACTCATTGGTTTGGTACTCTGTGGATGTATGTGTCAGTTGCTATGGATAGATTTGTCAGACTTCTTGTCAAATCAATGTTTATTGACAAAAATCTATTTTGTTGTTTTTTCCCAGAAATCTATATTGGCACTACCTTCTGTGGATAGTTGGCTAGTCAGTGGCAGCCAGAGATGCCAGCTAGAGTTTTTACTGTTTTTATGATGCCAGCTGCTTTCTTGGCTTGGCTTTCTTTTGTTCAGATTGTAAATGAGGGCAAGACACCCAAATCCACCCCAGTGTGCTCAGTGGGAAATGACAGGAGTCCAATAGCTTAAGGCTAAGCAGCAGGAGCTTTCATGAATGAGGGGTCAGATATAGTGGTGGCTGTAAATGTGGAACTGTGCTAATGGGTGTTATGCATAAAAGTGCTGGAAAAGTGCATATGTATGTGAGAGAGGACTAGGGGCAGAGGGAGAGAGATGGAGGGCGACAAGAGGGGTGTGCTTGGGAGAGATTTCTTTTTGACTGAAATGTCACTCTTTTCACTAAATGAAATGATTGATTTTGTTTAAATGCATAAGAAAGCAAAGTAAAGGACAAAATTTTCTCTCCAGCAGCTGAGAAACATGTGATATACTTTTTAAAGCATACATAGATTATTAGTAGTGGATTATCAATAATTCTATTCTTTTTTATTCCTAACAAGTATTTTGACAATCCTGAGATTCATTAGGATGTTTGCCAGCAGTACAATGATGGGGGGAAAAAGCACAAAACCATGAGATTTAAAATTCTAAAATGATATTATTTGTTTGCATCCCTTATAATGATCTGGGCTTTTCAATCTGGTAATTACCATTAGCAATTGAGAGAGAGATGAACTGCACAGGATGCCCCTTAGACCTGCTGCAGCATAGGAAACTTTCCAGTCAGGCTTAAGGGATGTCGTCAGGGAAAAGAAGGGTCCACAGTGTGCCAGGGTTGAGGGCCAAGAAGAGCCTGCTTCCTCTGGAATGACCACTTTCATTTGGGGAGGTTAATGATCCAGTTCCATTTACTGAGATGCATTAAAAATAAAGCTAGTTCAGGTTGAAATCTGTTTAAGACCAAGCCTTGCAATGGAGTAGATCACAATTTTCCTGCATCTTGGCCAGGGAGGGGGTGGGGGGGGTAGGGCTAAGAAAAGAAAGAATAAGATTACAGTCACAGTAATTACATAAGACTTCTGGCTGGTGTGGTGTAGCGGTTAAAGCCGCCGTGTGCAGTGCCAGCATCCCATGTGGGCACTGGTTCATGGCCTGGTTGCTCCACTTTGATCCAGCTCTCTGCTGTGGCCTGGGAAAGCAGTAGAAAGATGGCCCAAGTCCTTGAACTCCTGATTCCATGTGGGAGACCCAGAAGAAGCTCCTGGCTCCTGGCTTTGGATCAGCATATCTCCAGCTGTTACAGCCACCTGGGTGTGAACCAGCGGATAGAAGATCTTTCTCCCTGCCTGTGCCTTTCTGTAACTCTGCCTAAGGAAGAGAGAGAGAGAGAGAGAGAGAGAGAGAGACTTCTGCTTTTCAACTTCCAAATGAAGTTTTGACCCTTGTCATAAAATTTTCAATTTCACAATTCATGATAGTGTTGCAATTTTTGCTTCAAATTTTGTTCTAACTGCCTCTAGATGTATTATTTCTCTACAATTCTAAATTCTGTGGAACTGAGAAATAACAAATTATTTATCTAAGGTACGTGTCTGGTTAAGAGGAAAAAAGTGAAAACTCACTGGTTCATGTCCTAACTTTGAAGCCATATTTTCTTTGTCAATCGCTAACAAAAACATTGCCCCTCCCCCCAAATACCAATCCTTCCACATTGATTTTTTTTTCAGGTTCCAGTTGCATTGATTCTTCCTTATTCTGGCCACCCAGATAGTCTCTGCAAGAAATGGGCTGAAAGGTTAATGAGATGTAACAGGGATCTCCTTAAGTCATAATATGAACCCAAATCTACCATATTATTGCATAAGCAGTCTCCCAGGCTCCTCTCCCCAACCTCAACACCACCTCTCTCAGATACCCTCTCATATTACAATTCCTCTGGAAATTCTAAAGAGTCTCCTCAAAATCCAGTTTGCTGAATCTGGGTCTAGAACAGATTAAAAATCAATTTATGATTGCCCAGAAAAAATTCACATTACATTAATACTCTCAGTACTTTTGTCCTGGTCTATATCGAATAAGTGAGCCTCCTGTGAAAAAAAGTTGACCTCACTGAAAACCAGCAAAGAGAAGATACACCCTGGGCTCCACCCAGCCTTCAACTCAGATGAGAACTTTCTATTTTTTTTTAAAAGAAATACCACAATAATTGGTTTTCTGCTGCCTTGCATGAAATCATGAGACATGGAATGTTTGCCAAATAGTTCTAAGCCTCTTAACATGATCAACTATGTGTGAGTAATGAAAAGGGATTCAGGAGGATTCTTTCAGTGTTGAGATCACACATTTACAGAAAAGCAAGAAGTCAGCCCAATACCTTTACAGAAAGCATTTCTAAGAAAAATTAGTGAAGAGTAACAGTGCAAACCATTATGGCTTAAATATTTAGGAAAATGGTTTTGTCTACTCAGAAAAACTTATGTAAAAGCATGCATATTATAATATTTAGACAGTAATTAGGACAGAGACACTTGTAAAATTTTCCTACCAAATGTTCTCTTAAACTTACATATGAATTAAGTGAACCATTCAGAAAAATCTTAAAGTATATAGTTAAGATAATAATCTGTACTCACGTTGCAGCAATGAGAAAGGAAATAAAGCAGTCATGCTACTTAATCTGCATGTAAGCTCAGTATTTTTTAAACAATAATTATTTAAAGGTGTAGTACCCTTCCAAGTTATTTAAAGGTCAAAACAATAAACATACATTCACTTTCTGAAAGTCTAAGGACATAGGAAAATGGTTCCTAACTACTAGCTCACTGTTAACTGTTCCACTTTCCCAAAACATCCTCCATGTTTAGCAAAAAGCAAAACAAACAAGAAACAGATCAGACTCATGTCGCCATTATATCCATATATTGCAACTTATGGTGCCTAGGTTCCTGGATATGGGTCATGTACCATGTGAGATCCCAACGTATTGTCACAAAGAGGGTGAGCCCCTGGGCTGTTCTCTATTATGGCAAGCATGTCAAGGCTGTTGAGCCTGTCGCTGTTCCCAGGGGGCCTCCTAGGCTCATGTAAGACAAGAAGTCTGCATAACCTTTCTGGGTCATTCAAATGAGCCAGACACGTGTGGGGGTCTCAGCTCTCTGAAGTGCTCAACTTTCCAGCTTGTTTATTTGTTGAATATGTTTCTTTTTGCTAGCGCTAAGGGTCTCTGATTTATCCTTGTTCTGGATCATTAGTAGAGAGAAAATACATGCCAGTATGGAAGGGAACAGTTGTCCTGGAAGCATTCAACCAACACATTACAATGCTGAGTTTTCCAGGAAGTTTGAGGACTCTCTAGTAAACTCCTACATCAGAGCAAAGCTTGCTAGCTATAAAGATTCTGCAGAAAAGACCTGAGAGATTTGAGAGCATTTTGTCTTTTGTGAGTGTGAAATTAATATTAATGGAGACACAGAGTTCAGTTCAGGAAATAGTGCCACTGAGTTTGCCTAAGAAGAAACAAAACCACCGGGGTTACATAAATATACATACATCCCAGTGATACAGCATTTGTAAGAGGGAATTTCCTCCAGCAAGGGATGTGAGTAATGTAATATAAGAAAATGACTGGACAAGCAATTCAGAATGTGTAAAAACATACTTCCCTGGAAACTGTTTAAAGCGACCACAATTTTCTTGAAGAAAAAACCTGAATTCAGAGGTGGTACTGGTATGTTTAATTTTTTTTTTTATTTCAAATCATGAAACATTCGGGTCAGGTCCCTCATTTCCTTCTTCTTTCTGATAAAAGGAAGGATTAAAAATATTTTTTTTTCTGAATACTGGCAGAGACATGCAAGGAGGTCTGCCTGGATTTCATACCTAAGAGATGTCTAATTATGCAATAAATGGATATTGTTGTCCTCTAGAATTGCATTTAGAGACTATTACTTCATTTTAAAATATTAATGTTTCCCATTTTTTTTCTTCTTCCAGAAAACTGGCACTCCACTAAATAGAAGCCTTGGAAAGTGCTTGTACATTTTACTATCCTTTTTGAGTAGAGGGTGATTGCATAATTAAATCTGGCCTGAAATCAACCATATAAGAGTTGAATGAATACCAAATCCAACTGGGGAGGATTTACCATATGAATGTTCTTTCCCTAAGACTAAAACACAGGTTAGATTTCCAAGTTTCAGAATGTTGCTCAATGAAAGAAATATGTTGCCCCTGAGAAAAAAATAAATCAAGTGGTGGTGTAATCTATAATCAAAGGCACTAATGGTCAAAAAGCATTCAGAACAAAGGTCTGCTGAGCTAGCAAAGACATGAAAAAAGTTTAAGACAGAATCCATTCTAAGCAAAGTCTTTATTACCAGAAGAATTGGATAGCTTGTTGGTAGCTAAGAGTATTTTCTTTCTGTGTAATTTTTGTTGTTGTTTTCTAATACTTCCAAGATTTGCATCAATAGATTATTAATCGCTTTTGTAAAGGAGAGACCAAAGTATATGAAACCTCATGAAAGGTTGGATAACATCCAAGATGATATTTTTCACTCTAATTTCACAACCTAAAGTACATTCTAAAAAGACTTTTGGTATTTTTTTCTAAATTTGTCTATTTTTAGTAATATTACAAAATTTTCCCTCCTATAGTGCTCTTGCAGAGTGAAAAAGAAAGAGAGAAATTCATTCCTGTTGGTTTGGTACTTGGAATTGCTCCTACAGGAAACACTTGATACCTAGCATCAGTGCTGTGAAGAGTTCAAAGTTGATATTTGCTTATCCTGGACTTCATACTGTAGGAAACAATACTATCTGTGCAGAGGCATGCTTAATTTATTCTTTGATTCACAGGTAGAAGTAGATAAATGATACTCATTTGGAAGTGGATACCATTGTTTTCATTGCATGGAAAAACCTCCCTTGTTACTCAGCCCTAACATATTCTAAAAAAGAAAAGGAAGAAAAGATGAAACTGTGCACATGTGATTTATTCACCAGCATTTGAGTGGGTGGTGAAGAGTAAACCCGTGGTATCAGTAGATGGAAGAAAAATACCAGCACACAGATCTAAGGAGGCAACTGAGAAAGGAACAGGAACATTACTGATTGTTTGGACCATGGCAAGACAATGCGCATCACTTGTAAGAATTTCATTCTCCAGCAATAGACATGATTAAGTGCTACAGAAGAAAAGTAACAAGATTTTCATTTTTTGATTTTTTAATATTATAACTCGAATGAGCTATAGTCTACCATTTAAAGAGGACATCTCAACAACAAGTATGTATTTACTTGTTTGGTCTACAAACCTGAATCCTGCCCATGTGTCCTGCCCTGACAATTAGAACCCAAATTATTTAGGAAAAGGGGTGATTTTCAATTTATATCTAGAACATTGTCACTCCTAAAATTTGATAGATTCTAAAGTACAATTACTTGAAATGTTCAGAGAATAAAATATCTGAATTATTGGATTGTGAAACTAAGGATATATAGAGAGTAAGAAATTAGGAGGAACATATATTGATGTCAGTGCTTTTTCCAAATAGAGATGCACCTACAGTAAATGAGAGGTTACTTTGCTGCTAAAAGCAAAATTATACAAAATAGAAGTAATATATGTATATAGAAATAATAATCAGAATTTTGGGAAAATGAGATTATGACATGTAAAGGGTTTTAGATAACAAATATGATCAAAATATGAGCTTAGGAGGGATTAGGGAAAGATTAATTTTGGTGGGTTTAGCTTTCTTTATCTAATACAAGCAAAAACTTCAAAGTCCTTCAACAGGTATCAATGAAGCTGGCTGAGAATGGCACTGAGAGTTGGGAGACTTGAATCAAAATGATACGTCATGATGCACAATTGAAAATGTTACAAGACATTAGCAAGGTGTATACTGTCATAGAGATTCAAGAAACCAAACCCTCATATACATTGTAAGAAACTTTATGGTCTTGGAAAATTTAATTCCACCTTTTTAAGTTTTGCTATTCGCAGCTAAAGAATTCTAAGATCCTGTTTCAAGAGCCTTTAATGCTACTTAGAGTTCATTTGTTTGCGGGTTTATTGTGATGTCAACTGTTGTAAATCCCTAATAACATGATCATGTTCCCCTGATGTTTGCTTCTTCCGCCAAGTTGCTTGCAGCAAGGTATGATGATGGTAGGGAAGTTTGGAAAGGCTGGTCTTTCAAGGGTTCTGGCTCATTTATTTCCACATATTGGGGATTGAATGTTTGGTGCCATCTCTGCATCACTCTGAATGTTCTTCACAGTCATTGCAGAAGGTATGAGGAAGAAAGCTGTGAGTGAAAGGTAAAGGGGCCTGACTGGGAAAGAAAAGACTGGTCTTACATTTCTTAGAGCAATAAATCCCGAATCAATGAAACCAGGCATCAGAGCGTGGACAGATAAGTGTTCTGGTGTCCAGAACCTGGAGATTGAATCCAGATATTGAAACAAAGCAGACAGGAACCAGCAGGTGCCACAAGTTACAACCATGGGATGGGGAAAGAGACATGATGCATTACTAGTAATTTAGCCTAGGCTGGGGATGAAGCTGAACTTGGCTCAGACCCTAGGTTTTTATACATTGTTAACATTCAAAGTTTGACCCAAATTCTCACTTTTTTTGCCAGTAATATAAAGCAATACCTGAGTGTGAAGATGAGATGCACAGGTAGAAATAGCAGCTATCACAGGGCAACCTAGATAGACTGAATATTACCTCAGGCTCAGCCTTGTTTAGGCCTTAAAATAAGCAGAGATGAAAGTAGCTTATATATGCACAGGTTGATGAAATAAGTCATTAATGGAAAAATATATCCTTAGAATGCATCAAATTCCTTCATTTGCAATGACTTATGTATCCCTTAGAACTTTTCAAAAAAAATATCAATATCATGGAATGACTAGTCACATCATACTACATTAAGACATCAAAAAAGCCCTTGATATTTGTGAAAAGAGTGTGATAAATGGTTAGAAGTCTAGTGGAAATGGGATTACAGAGAATACACTTCCAGAGGCAAACTCTTCTCCCTTATACTTTTCTCTCTCAGATTTGGATGTTCTAAAATGTGAGGATAAACACCTAGAAACTTAGGTTTAATTTGATTCCACAGTCTCTGAGGCCTTGAGCTCCAGAGGCCCAGTAGTTCTTTTTACTAGACAAAAAGGAGGCTCAAACACAGCCTTCTCTTAGTCTAATTCCCTCATGCTGGAGCAGCTTCGCTAGGTTCCTTGGAAGAAAGGTGCTATGTAAACCAGGAGGGTGTGGACTTGGATTGTAGGGTGGGGAGCCTGTGCGGTCTTGGCTGGGGACTGGATTTCTCCATATGCATTCAATTTATGAATTTTTTTTTTCGCTCCTGGAACCCACTCAGCAGGCTGATGGTGTAAGTCTGGAAAAGCAAATGCATGCAACAAATAAATAAATAACTGACCTCTGCCATAAAAGTATCCTGGTTCCTCAGAGATGAGTCAGTGCAAGCTGGGCTCATGGAGACAGCTGATGCACCCCACCTTCCTGGAATGATTCATCCTCTCCCTTAGACTTGCTGGCAGAGGGGTAAGTCAAAGAGTGCAAGGGAAGGAAGTAAACGAATATTTCATCTTCCTGGCTGGGCCTTGGGATTGTTCGAACACTCTCGGACTAGTAGATCTTTCTCTAATTCACAGCATCAGGTTCATAGGCCTCAAGATTGTAGGTCACTCTTATGTACTTAGGGCTTTGATGAACCAAATAACCCTTGTGTTTCTGGCTAGAGATTCTGATCTAGAACTGAAAATATTTACTCAGTTGTTCCATACAATTGCTTATATGATCTGTTTAAAATGAACATGAATTAATGTGTTCTTATCGTGGTGGTTATTAAATGAGTTACTTCTCAAATCAAATCAAAAAAGCAGAATGCCACTTGAAATTATTGATTACCAGAAAGGGAGTGGGGATTTTAAGAATGCCATTTCTTTTTATAGTTGAATGATATATAGTCTGATATATTTTATATATATACACATATAGATATGAACTTATTTTATAGCAGGCTTTCTACTAGAAGATATCATGAAAAGCTTGTGATATTACTAAAATTGGTAGCAAGCAGGGTGAATATAATTAGAAATATTGAGAAGTGAGAAAAGATAAGTATTTTAAGGCCCACAGTTCTTTTTTTTAGGTTCATATTTCTTTAATTTGCAATTTTCATTCTTCATATGAATGGTTTCATACAGAAAGTACACAAAAAGTCCCTGTTCTTCCCAATTTAGAGAAATAAGATTCAAAGAGAAAGAAAGGATTTGATAACTTAAGGGAATAATGAATAGGCTTTGGTCAAGTTGTAGATAATTCCACAAGTTGATTTGTTTTCTTTTGAAGAGAAGCCTTAAAATCAAAAAGAAATGAAATACAAAAAATGGTCAAGTTACAAAGAAATCTTAGATAAACAAACAGAATATAAAATCATCTTGAGCATCTTTCTGACTTCAAAATGATGCCCCCACTTAATGTGGTACAGATTCCTGCAAACCTCTCCTCATTGGATTTCCCATTAATCTACTCAAGGTTTCAGAAATACACATTTTTTGGAAAATTTTCTCCTTTTTTAAACCCAAATCGAATGCCTCAGCCTGAAAACTAGTCTGTCACTATTCAGTAGCAATGGAGGGAATTCTAACAGAACCCAATTACTGTGACTACCATCAGCTTATTCTCTAATAACAACAATAATCTTCTTGTAGTATTTCTGTAAGTTAATATTTCCAAAAAGCAAATTCTTCAGATTCAGATTCAGCTACAATGTGTTTGAAAATATCCAGATTCCTTGTGTCCAGTATGGAATTTCTGATTCAGATCCTCTGGCATTTGCTTTGAGAATCTATATTTTCATCATGTTTTGTAGGTGATTCAATGCACAGCCAAACTGAGAACCTCAGCTAAGGCAGCAGCATGATATTTCCAGAGAATATCTCCAATTTTTGCCATTCTGAGAAAAGTAACTATAATGAACATTTCCAAGGCAGAGAATCCCCTTTATTATGACATTGTCTCTGCTGTGAAGCAACTCTGATTAGGCTGCCTTTGGGGGAATAAAAGGAGCCTTACGGAGGAAATGCTACTGAATTCCTAGACCTAAAGACTAAGCCAGTTCTAGGAGAAAAATGCAGAAGGTAGAGTAATTTTTGCTACTTCTCTCTAACACATATTATTGATTCTAGGGAGCTCATGATCTACAACAAGGGAGCCAACATCTTCTGCAAAGGTCCAGACTGTAAAACGTTTCCGATCTAATGGACCATTCAATCATGCTCACACTTACTCAATTTGTGAAAGCACTCAAGGGGTCCAGTGCTGTGGTGTAGCAGGTAAAGCTGCCGCCTGCAGTGCCAGCATCCCATATGGGTGCTGGTTCCAGTCCTGGCTGCTCCACTTCTGATCCAGCTCTCTGCTAGGGCCTGGGAAAGCAGTAGAAGATGTCCCAAGTCCTTGGGCCCCTGCAGCCGGATGGGAAACCTGGAAGAAGCTCTTGGCTCCTGGCTTCTGACTGGCACAGCTCCAACTGTTGTGGCCAGTTGGGGAGTGAACGAGCAGATGGAAGACTTCTGTCTCCCTCTCTCTCTTTTTGCCTCTCCTTGTTTCTCTGTGTAACTCTGACTTTCAAATAAATAAATAAATCTTAAAAAAAATTAGATGAGTCACCTTTAAAAAGGGAGTAGATATAGAAAAAAGACAATTGACATTTGAGTCTTGGAGACTTCTGGAATTATTTTTTGAGTTTTGAATTTTAAAAGTCATTTAAAAATGTTTTAAAAAAAATGTTCTTAGCTCATAGGCTTGAACCAAAATGAACAGCTAGCTAGAATTAATTCACCAAGTATAGTTTCCTATCTCTGTCCAATAACAGTTGTCTTCAAGAATTTGAATTCACCTGAAGGGGATGCTAAAATATGAACTGGGGAGTCTGACTGGAAATGTTTCTGATACCGGGGCCTGGGATAAGTCCTGGTGTTTAACATGTTTAACAAACTCCAAGAGAACTTCAGTCAACTTTAAGTATCAGGCAAGACATGGTTGATTTCAAACATTCATCTAATTTGACCAATGTAAGAGCTCTTTAAATTAAGTCCCTTGCTGGAAATAACAAGAATAACTGCAAATCCAAGGAAGCTAAATGAATACTGACGCTTGGAAGTTGCTGTGAGACTGAAATAAACTTATCAACGGCAGAGGTGGAGATGTGGAGAATTTCTTGGCAAAGAAGACCTGGGAGGAGAAGAAAACAACAGAGCAACAGGGTGGAGAATCCTGATTACCATTACATTAAGAACAGGTTTGTCTGATTCATGCTGACCTTAACGTAATCAAATTGAGAAGCTGAAACTGTTCCATGTGAATCATTTTTTCTGAATTCCATTGTTGAAGAAACAAAAATTATTGTGTGGTCAAGTAATTACTTGACAATTCAAAGCAACTCCAAAATAATTAAAATGCCAGGCCCTTAATAGTAGTCTATTTCGTGTTCTGTGCTGAATAGAATGCCAGGACTTAGCTTCAGGGCACTTCAGCCTGGACCTTGAGAGCAAGGATGGAGGGTGAGGAGATAAAAAGTTATACCTTCATCTACGTTGTTTTGTAAGTCTCACCCCTGCTTTTCACTCCTACTTCCTTGCTGACCTAGTTCTGTCATGTGTTCCCTCTGCCTCTCTACCCCTCAACGGTACCTTCAATCTTCTTTCTGCTGACTCCTACAGTTTTGCTTTGAAACATGGAAAGTTCTGAAATTTAACCCTTTATTCAAATGTGTTCTTTGCTCAAGATTCTACCCTAATTAATTTATCTTATTTAGTCAAATACAGATGAGGAAATAACCCAGCGCCCACCACATGAGGAAAGTAATGTTTATTGAAAGTTTCCTATAGCAAGGGAATCATCCTCCACCACTTGGGTTTTGGAAAAAATTTGAAGACAAGCTTAACAGTAGGAAAGTTTTATACTGAGAAAAAGCAGACTTTAGATGTGCCCTGATTGGAGGCAATTGGCTGGAGTAAGGAAGCTATTGTAGGGGAGTTAACTAGAGGTGAAGCATACTAGGTGATGTGTTAGGGGTGCACATTTGACTTTCTCTAGTTGACCCTAAGATGAAAAAATTAGAGGAAAAAATTAAAGCTGCCAGTTATTAATCAAGAACTGGTCATTTGGGACCACTTGTTACAGAAGTTATTACTTAGCTTCCTGCATTGTCACTGGAGAGATCATTCTGATTTTCAAGTCTAACCTTTAACAGGTTGCCTTTTTGGATTTGGCATACATAAGAGGTTTAGTTTCCTGGGCTGTTTGCTGAAGGTTGTGGATCAAGATTCTATTTTTGTGCATGGGTTGCACATCATCTGTTTGTATATTAAGTTTCATAGACAGAGTTAAGATAATTACCTCCCCTCCACCTCTTCTTCAATCCTCCTCAACTTCTAACTTTTCATGATCAGGTTTCTGCTTTAAGTATAATAGGTCCACGTTTCCAACAATGTGTTCCTCAAAATTCTGAATCCACAAGGCATTCGATATAAGGTAAGAGAAGATGGAATATCAGCCACCATACCCTCTGTACAGTAAGCTCCAGAATCCATGCTAGCACAGTGAAACCTCTGCGAAGGTGTTCAAAGGGGAACTTTCATGCAATTTCTCAAAAATAGTTGATCTATGAGTCCCTAACACTGCCACTGTTTTATACATTTAAAGAGGAATCAAATCGACAGTGATACCTGTCTTTGGTATGCATCATATAATTTCATTTTATATACATTATTTGGCTATACTTGTAGTCAATACATTTTTTGACATGTTCTTCCTGAAAAACTGCCTGTCAAAGTTGCCATCAGGGGCTGCCATTCTGGTGTAGTGTGTTAAACCAGTGCTTGATGCTCCCACATCCCATATTACAGTGCCTGAGATTGAGTCCTATCTCAGCTTTCAATACAACTTCCAGCTAAAATGCATGCTGGCAGATAGCAGGGGACGACACAAGTTCTTGGCTTCCTGCCACATTTATGGGATATCTGGATGGAGTTCCTGGCCACTGACTTTCGCCTGGCCCAACCTTGGGTATTGTGGACATACGGAAAGTGAACTACCAAATGAAATATATCTCCCTTTGTTGCTGTGCCTTTCAAATTAGAAAAGAAAATATTACATAAACTTTTTTTGAAAAAGCAGTCATAATCTCTGAATCATCAAATGCAAAGGACTGAAGATTACTTGCTTAGTAGACCTCCTTCTCATTCTTTGCATGGTGTATGCTACCTCTTGGCATGGTATCCTTAGCTTACCTCAAATCAGCACCCCATTTCTTTGCACAGTTATTGTTTCCTTTGCTGACTTGAGAATAAATTAAGACTAAGCTGTCAGGATATCCCTCATCTCTCTTTAAATGCTTCCCTGCAAATATCTGAAAGACTCTCAAATTTCTATTGTCTCCCCAGGGCTTGCTCTCTGTGAGTTGCCTTTAGGGAGCTCAATGCTCCTACTTTCCCTCTCTATTTCAAATTTAAAGGGATTTAGGTTAACATCTGAAGACAAGTATTAGTCTCTCTTTGCTAGGAGTAGAATTTTCAAAAGATCAGAGTGATAAGAATATACAGTCACTCTTCTCTTCAAAGCTCTTGAAATGTTAAGACTATAAGGTTGGCTTGATAGAGACCTCTACTCTCCTCCAGTGTTGGATGCTTAGGTCAGCTCTGCCTTTGGCATTATGGTTAAACTGCTTTTCACATACTCTTCCTGTATTACTGGGACAGATTTCCTTGCTATAGTAACAAGGTGTTATAACTCAACTTGCAAGTCTGATAAGTAGATGGACTAAACTCCTTGGGTCCAATTACCTTTGTTAGAATGTGAACGGATATATTTTTTGTAATTGTAAAGAATTAGAAGAAATAAGAAAGAGGGAGTTTATCTATGGGAAATGAAATCAGCATATGAAACAACAGTTATCTGCACCCCCATATTCATTGCAGCTCAATTCACAATAGCTAAGATATGGAATCAACCCAGATGTCCATCAACTGAAGACTGGATAAAGAAATTATGGCATATATACACTATGGAGTACTACTTAGCCAAAAATTAAAAAAAAATGGGGGCTAGGGCTCTAGGTTAGTAGGCTAAGTGGCGCAGACATGCCTATTGCACTGGTTCTAGTCCTGGCTGCTCCTCTTTCCTGGCTCGTAAAAGCAGTAGAATATGGCCCATGTGCTTGGGTCCCTGCACCCACGGGGGAGACCTGGAAGAAGCTCCTGGCTCCTGGCTTTGAATCATTCCAACTCTGGCTGGTTGTGCCATCTGGGGAGTAAACCAGTGGATGGAAGACCTTTCTCTCTCTGCCTATCTCTGTCTTTAACTCTACCTCTCAAATAAATCGATAAAATCTTTTAAAAATGAAATCCTGTATTTTGCAACAAAACAGATGAAACTGGAAACAGTGAAATTAGCCAGTCCCAAATAGGCAAGTACCATATGTTTTCCCTGATCTGTGGTAACTAATAGAGTATATAAAATGTAATGTATAGGAGTGAAATTGATATTTTGAGTTTCAATAACTGTTTACAGCTCTTGTCTCTGCTGTTGAGGAACAGCATTTTTTATTCCTTTGTTTTTTCCCCTGTTACTATTTGTCGAACTTTTACTGTAAGTTTAATCTTATGAGTATCAAATTGAAAATAGATCTTTGTAAAAATTAATAGTGGAAATAGGAGAAAGAGGAGGAAGAAGGATGGGAGTATGTGTGGGAAGAAGGTATGGTGAAAAACATCACTTTGTTTCTAAATCTGTGTATATGAAATGCATGAGAATTGTATGTATACCTTAAATAAAATTTTAAAAAGTTTAAATAGGAAAGGCAGAACAATAAAATGTTTATGCAACAGCAACAACAACAGCAAAAAAAAGAGCAAGGATTAGCTTAGCATAAATAAAGATTAAGTAAAATTTAATTTAAGTGAAGATGTCTGCTATGAGTTCCTACCCAGCTTTAACTCAGTATTTGGCTCTCCAGTTCCTTAAAATTAGCTGCCATTTCACCTTCTTTACTAGTGATCTTCATATTCAAGGGATGTCAGAATGCTCATGTGGAAATGGAATTTAAAAATAAGTTTGTTTTAGTTCAAAAACTTGAAGTCCATGCATAGTTTTGCAGTGATATGCATTTTTCATTAACTTTCTGAATATCAATTGGACTCAATACCTTGGAGAGCTTCTAGGAAAAGGAGTGAACATGTATATAATTTAATCTCTGGCCTATCATTTGAATACTCTATTCCCACCATCATTTCTAATATTATTTATATCCTTTCCCCAACTCTGAACTACAACTTGAATTGCGAGTTAGCTTTTCCAGCTCATCTCATCAGACCTACTTACACTCAATGTGTCATCTCTTTTCCTCAAACCAACTTCAGTGCTTAAGGTAGTTACACTGGCCCCTTTTATCTACTTTTGCTTTCTGTGACTTGTTACACACTTCAACTGAGATATGAAAAATTAAATGAAATATTCCAGAAACAAGCAATTCTTAAATTTTAAACCACTTGCTGTTTTGAATAATATGATGCAATCCCATGCTATCCCACTCCATCTCATCTCATGTAGATGTGCATCATTCTTTTGTGCAGCATATGCAGGCTGTATTCACTATTTCTCTGTTAGTCACTATCTTTCTCACTTATCAGGTGACTGTTCATATCACAGTACTTGTGTCTTCAAGTAACCCTTATTTTACTTAATAAGGAACCCAAACACAAAAATAGTAATACCAGAAATATGAAAGAGAAGCCATAAATTTATTCCTTCAAGTGGAAAGGTAAGAATTCTCAACCTGATTAGGAAAGAAAAACAATTGCTTACTGCTGCAGCTAAAATCTAGGGCTAAGAATGGATCTTTTATCTGTGAAATTGTTATGATCTTTCTATTATTTTTTTTAATTTGACAGGTAGAGTTAGACAGTGAGAGAGAGACAGAGAGAAAGGTCCCCCCTCCACTGGCTCACCTCCTAAACGGCTGCCATGGCCCTCGCTGCACCAATCAGAAGCCAGGAGCCAGGAACCTCCTCCCTGTCCCTCATGTGGGTACAGGGGCCCAAGCACCCAGGCCATCCTCCACTGCCCTACCAGGCCACAGCAGAGAGCCGGACCGGAAGAGGAGCAACCAGGACCAGGACCCGGTACCCACACTTAATTTAATACCTTACGGATTCTAATTTATGAATTAAACTTTATCTATTTTTATATAGGAATAAACACAGTATAATAAAGTTTGGTAATATTTAGTTTCAAGCATCCACTGAGGAACTTAGAATATATCTCCCATAGATAAGGGAAGACTACATCACCTGCATGTTTCTATCATTAGTACTATTTTTCCTGACCAAAAGACATCAAATTTGCTTGATTTCTTTGTCTTGTTACTCCTTGTCCTACATTTACCAACCACCTTGATTCAATTAGCTAACAAAGCATGCAAAATCTTTTCTTTACAATATAATTAGCATCTATTCTTCTTTCTCCATGAAAACTGCCATCTACTCAGTCCAGAACTCACATTTGAATTGCATCATTATAAAAGTCTCATAGCAGTTTCCTTGCTTCTAGTTGGCATATGTGAAGATACCTAACTTCATATCAAAAGTAATTCTTTCTGTGCCCAAGTAACACATCACAAATTAATCACAACTGTCTTTGCCATGTATCCAGAAAGCAGCTGCATAGTATTTTTCAATCTGATGTTCCAGGAAGGCAACAAGGACTAATAACATGTCCAATTTGTAGCAAAATATGTAGAAATTGGAGGGGGAGGGTCATACAGAGTTCATAATGGAAAATCAAGGTCTGGTGTGACACTCATAGTACTAACTACAAATGAGTATTTTTATCCCAGTGTGACAAACGAGGAAATTGAAATTTAAAACACAACTTCAAGAATTAGTCAAGAAGTCACATTACTCCCTGAGAGCCAGACTTGTCTGTTTTGTTTGTTGCTTTATCTTTGGGTTTTCAACATTGAATGTACTCAAAAGCATTACTTAGATGACAAAATAAAAGGTGTCCCATTCCCCATTAGTAGATTAGTTTAGTCTATATTGACAGTGTCATTTAAGCTGTGATTTTCATCAAACCTTAAGTCATATCAGTTGTATTAAGACAACACTGAACTTCTGATTCCTCATTCACTCTAACTTTAACTGTATCAGTAAGTGATAGACTACCTTATATTACTGTTTTTGATTCTCACATGTCTCAGTAAGAGCTAGGGTTCTTGAGATAGGATTTTAGTTCTCTGGTTATGCCACAGCCTTCAATAATACTTTAATTTTAAACATTTATTAGTTATCTACTATGTAACAGAGGCTGTACTAACTTCTGGGTACATAATGGACAGGAAAAAAAATAGCATCCTCATAAAAAATTACAGGCTAATGACTAAAAAAGTAAATAAAGCAGCAGGTGAACATATAAAGAATAAATATTTTGGTCATTGTTCTGAAAGGAAACAGAAGGCGATGATTTCAGAGATAGTAACTATAAGGGGACTTCAAAAAATTCATGAAAATGATATTAAAAGTTTATTTGGATGCAAAACAAAACCCCTGAAATCCCTGCATACATTAGAAATCTTCCATCCACTGATTCTTCACTCTCTAAATTGTTGCAGTATCTTGGGCTAGGCTAGGCCAAATCCAGGAGCCAGGAGGTTCACCCAGGTTTCCCACATGGGTGGCAGGGCCAAAGAACTTGGGATATCCTCTGTTGCTTCCATTAATGCATTAGCAGGGAGCTGGATCAGAGGTGGAGCAGCCAGGACTAGAACTGGTGCCCATGTGGGATGATGGAGCTACAAATGGCAGCTTAACCCGCTGCACCACAGCATCAGAACCTCAAAATTTCTTTGCATGAAAATTAATTTAATTATAATTCCATTTTCCATGAAGTTTTAAAAGTAATTATGCATGGGTGCCAGCACTGTGGCATAGCGAGTAAAGCCGCCACCTGCAGTGTCAGCATCCAATATGGGCGTCAGTTCAAGTCCCGGGTGCTCCACTTCCCATCCAGCTCTCTGCTATGGCCTGGGAAGGCAGTAGAGGATGGCCCAAGTCCTTGGGCCCCTGCACCCACATGGGAGACCTGGGGGAAGTTCCTGGCTCCTGGCTTTGGATTGGTGCAGCTCAGTTCTGTCCGTTGCAGCTAACTGGGGAGTGGACCAGTGGATGGCAGACCTCTCTCTCTGCCTCTGCTTCTCTGTGTAACTCTGCCTTTGAAATAAATAAATCTTTTTTTAAAAAAACCTAATTATGCATTTTAGATTGAATTATCAGAAAAGAGCAATGATGACATGACATTTAACTTTATTAAAGATGAGAAGGAGCCAGCCAGAGGAGTGCTTTCTAAGCAGAGGAAATGTCCAACACAGAGGTTATGAGATGGAAACGAGCTTTCCATGGTTGAGAAAAATCAAAGAAAGTCCGTAGGGCTTAAGGATAATCCATGACAGGCTAAATGGTGTGAGATGAAGAATTCAGGAATTGTTCTAAATAATCACCGCCTGATTTTTTTACAGTAGAATCTTCAAATGATATAATTTTCCATTATTTTTGTTTAGCCTCTATCTTTTATTTTCTCTCTTTATCTGTTAGAAATTTGATGTTTATCTTAGATTTTCAGGCATTTCTGGATGTCTCAACCTTCTGGACAGAGGAATTTGGATTGGAAATCCAATGTCAGCTAAAAATTTAAAGTATTTTCCCTTTTTTTTGGAGGGGGAAAGGTGTCCAAAGCAAGAAATTTAAATATATGGATAAGAAATTCTGAAAGGACAGTCATAATACAAAAAAGCCCAAGACTATGGGATTTACATCAAATTTCTTATGCAAGTAGGTGGGGTTATATATATGTATATATATATAATAAATATATACATGAATTAAAAATTATGTGGATAAAATTATGTGGATTAAAGTTGGAAATTGGAAGTTAGGTTAGCTGTATCACCCAAAGTAGGATGTCAAATCTCATTTACCTGCAAATTTAGCTTAAAATATGATTTAGCTTAGTTAGTTAATTTAAGCTATAATGAGAAACATTATTTCTATGAACACTTAGGTGATTTACAATTATGCCCTATTACTAAGCTAAAAATTTCAATTAAATTAACTTTGAGCTCATGGTAAAAAACAAAAATATAATTATTTTTCCTATAATATACAAAAGATTTATGATTAAACAATATAAATTTAGAACTTGTAGTAAATATTCTTCTTAAAAAATGAACATTGAGCCCCTCTCCACTATATCTTGAAATAACAAAAGATAAGCACTGTCAAGTCCCACAAAAGGAAATAAGTGAAGTCAAGTTCCAGAAATCACTAAAACACTTAGAATAAAAGTGCTTATTTATAAATAATTAAAATGTGCTGTATTCCAGAAAAGGAAATTATTTTATACTTGTATATTATCTTAACATAAAATCTTTAAAAGAATTTGGACTATTAGTTTCCCTCTCTTTGACAGAATAGTTTTGAGACTCATTTTTACAATCTTATGTTACAAACCTAGAAATTCATTATGATTTTTGCTACATACATTAATGGTTAAGTGTTTTAGGAAGACAGGCCACAGATGCTAAGTCCTCAAATAGTTAACTAAATAGACATTGATGATATCCTAAATTAAAGATTGGATTAAAATAAAAGTCTACACCTTCATTTGACTACAGGCACTAAATTGAGATTAACTAACTGCACTATAAAATTATTATTAAATTTACACATTATAATTTCTAAACCAGCACACCAGTTTCATGGGGCACAGTCCTAGCAATTGACATACACCCAACCAGCCATGCAGTATAATGAGATTTACATACAAATTCCCTTACATAGCTAAAGGAGAACCTTAACCCAACAGGATCATTTTCAGTTTTTAGACAGAAATCAGCAATCAAACTACTACGAGGCAGAAAATGTCAATATTTCATGTGTCAAGAGACACTGGATATAGAACCTATTTGCACCATAATTTCTTATGTTCAATGCTTTGAAAAACATAAAGAAAGAAATGAAATGGAATAGCTTTGTCAAAATACTTTGAGAAGGCCCTAGTGACCTTCAGCTTTCCTTAGGTAGAATTTTCCTCTTAGTTCACATGGGATCTGCTTGGCCAAAACTTCAGCCAAGGTCATTACTGCTACAGTTTCTATTCAAACACATTTTTCGTCTTTTAGGAAAAAGGCAGAAGGGATTTCTTCCAGGGAAGCAACTTGGAAAATGAAGAGAAATCTATAACTTTCACTTGTACATCTTACTGTAAAGCTTAAGGTTAAAGAAACAAAACATAGTAAAATCCAACTTGCATCAACAGAAGCAATTGCTCTAAGGTTTCACAAATGGAGAAGAGAAGAGGAAAAATAACAGTCAGGATTTTAAAATGATCCCAGAACATGCCTGAAACTATTTGTTGGTAGACTATAAAAAATAGCATTCAAAGCAAAGATTAATTGCAATCTTTTATTTGCTCTGAAATGTTTGTGAGTCCTCTGTGCACAGAGAACATCGCACTTTACCCTGCAATTGGCATCCATACAAATTCATAAGTAGGCTCCAGTTGGACAGACAGACTCATTAATTCTGTCTTTATCACAAACTCAGAACATCTGGGTATTGCCCTTTAAAACAACATCAGGTTATGAAAACAAACCATTTCTCAGACCTGACAAAGGGTTTTGAGTTACAGGATGGACAATCTTAGGGTGAAAAAACTAGTGTGTTTGGGTTTCATATGCAGGTTATTTGTAAGTTGATTCACAGCTTTATGAAATTCTTAATCCCTTGCTCTAAATGTCCCTCTTTCCATACTCTTTCCTAGTGTTTAGCTAAAATTGAAACTATTGTATTTCAGGGAACAATTAGCCTTGAAAAAGTTAAAATTGTTCTTCAAATACTTGCAATAAGGCTTAAAGACATCAAATCCCTCACACGAACTCATTGTTGGGACAATGTTAACTCAACTTACCAGAAGAGTCTTACTAGAAGAGTCTAGATTTGTCCCTGCCTTTTTTAGGCAGCCTAGGAAAATGTAGTTTTGAACTCATATATCCCCAAAGACTCAGTCACAAGATTTGTTTTTTTGTTTCTTTTAATTTTTTTTTTTTGACAGAGTGAATAGTGAGAGAGAGAGAGACAGAGAGAAAGGTCTTCCTTTTTGCCGTTGGTTCACCCTCCAATGGCCGCTGCGGCCAGCGCACCACACTGATCCGAAGCCAGGAGCTAGGTGTTTCTCCTGGTCTCCCATGTGGGTGCAGGGCCCAAGGACTTGGGCCATCCTCCACTGCACTCCCGGGCCATAGCAGAGAGCTGGCCTGGAAGAGGGGCAACCGGGACAGAATCCAGTGCCCCGACTGGGACTAGAACCTGGTGTGCCGGCGCCGCAAGGCGGAGGATTAGCCTATTGAGTGCGGTTCCGGCCTTGTTTCTTTTACTTTTAAAAGAATCATACTGTCTCCTAAAACATCACCACTGATTCAGAGCCAGGGAGACAATTTGTCATACCTGTAAACAAATTTGCTTGGAATGAGGCATATCAGAAAGACTGGGGCTTTCATTTAATATTTATAATAAAACAAACCTCAGAAACAACACTAAATGTATAACCTTAATAGAGATTCCAGGCCCACGTTGGGTTTCATATAGAAGTTGTATTTTGGATTGTAAGAGGAAAAAAAGTGTTACCAGGTCTGAAGTTATCAGACTTTAGGAATGTATGTGTGGATTTACATGGCTGTGTGTGTTGTGCACTCCACAAATATGAATTTGAAATAGCCATCCAAAAATGTAATAAATTATGTAAAAAATGATTACAACTAGGCATCCACAATCTTCTTTGATAGGTTAAAAATTAAATCTTCCCTTCAGATTATTAATGGCAACAACAAAAATAAAGTCATTTGGCATTTTCAGGTTAGAGTGGTACCTGAATCAATCCACTTTCAAAGCCCCTTGATATTCTAAATGTAAATGATCTATCAAAGGCTTTTCTTGCAACATATTTGATCTAAAACTTCCTTTTCTAAGGACCAGATGCTAACACCAAAATTAAAAACTGAAAGAGTACAAAATGAACCCCCCCAGAGTTGCTTTTTATTAAATATGCTGTTCTTAGCACTTTCAAATGCAGAGGGGACATTAAAACACATACATATACCACAAGTTTAATGTTTTCATTTCACCTCTTCCTATTTTATTCTTCTAATAATAATTCTATGAAGAGGAACTTCTGATAACTTTTACCTGCAAAGTCCACTGTTGCAACACAGTTAATTATCCTCAAGCTTCCATTTAAGGTTACCTGGCATAGTTAGCTCTGCCAGATGTAGTTTTGCTATTGGATAATTTGATTTGCTGACTATGTGCACTGCCTCAAACTAGGAAGTACTTAGGTGACTGGTGTCCAAATCACACATATTCTTTTGGTTAAAATGAAATGTGAGTCTGAATTTAGCCTTTAATTACATTTCCTTCCCTACCTCCAACAAACAAATTTTATAACATCTACAATGAAAAAAAAAAGTCACATTCATGAATTACTGCATTGGAAGTACTCAGGACCATGCATTACTTAGGAAAATTTCTATCATTTGTGTTAGTCAAAGATATACAACTTCTCTGTCTTCAATGGTTTTGTCAAATGGATAATGCCTGCCCTGGAGGCTTAGTTGGTCACAGGATGTCAGGCTTTTGTCTAAACTATTAACTGATAAATTGAAATTACTCTTGTAAGTCCTTAATGCAGAATATAACAAGCTATTCATAAATGCAAAGCAATGTAAGAGAGCTTCTGCAATATCTCAGACACTTGGACTGCTAAAAACTTTTTAATTTCAGGAATAAAAATATTCCTAGACTATGAAAAAATTAAACTCACCATGGGTAAGGAAAAACACTTCATGTCAAAAGAGAAATAAAATTGTATTGCTCAAGAGAAACACTCAAACTAAGCATTACTTAAATTATCTCCCTTAATAAGATATGTCTTTTTTTTTTTTAATGTTGGCTTTAACCCTGTGGAGATTGCATTGTTCCTCGGGATTGTTCTATCAAAGGAAAAAAACCTGTCCACATTCTATCCTGTGCTTAAACAAGCAAGACTAAGTATTAAATCTGAGGGCTCTGTACTTCAAGAAACATTTTTACAAGTGAAAAGTTATTCAGCTCAGATAGTTCATCCATTTTCCAGAGCCTTTTAAACCTGCATAATATATTGAATGTCAAAAAGCTATAAAATCTCTTTAACTATTGATATCTATTTGTAGATAGCAATATAAATCCTGCCATAAATTCAAATAACTAAATGACCTTATCTAAACAGAGATTTGGAGCACTGCTCTGCTGTTATAGAGACATGGCCTTTTGGATACTTTTTATACAAGTTAACTTGAATATTTTACACATGTTTTCTAAATGATTGCCATAAACGGTAGGTACTGGATGCTGCTTTTTAGAAAAAGTCCGTGTTACCTAGAATATAAGTGTATGTAGTATATGTTGTGTATAAATATATACTCTAGTTATAGGTGCATATGCTTGTAGATTTACTATAACAGCTACAAAAGAAAAAACATTTCTACTGCCATAGTAGACTTATTCCAATAAAGTCTGACATATCAAGAGGAAGAGTGGGGTGGGAAATGTCACTATATTCCTAAATCTTTATTAGCTATTTTTAAAACTGAAATTTATTTTGTATTCTCTTAAAAGCTCATTTCAATGCAATGTAGGTAGAGGTGACCAATAATACATCTTGTTGAATGATTTGATGAATGACTATTTCATTCATGACTTAAATTATTGTCATGGTTTAAATTAACTACTGTTACAATATCAACTGGTGAATTTGGAATATTTAATCAGCTTAAAAATAAGTAAAACAAATATTTCAAATTAATTGATTGTAACTGTGTATCAAATTGAAAAAATTTTTAACTATATGTGATTGATCAGAACAAGTCTTCAACTCAGAATGTATTTACTCCCCATAGGATACTTCACACTGGCCAAAAGAATTTTGAAAGTCACAACTTGAGGGAGCTTCAAGTAGGTTGAGGCCAGATATTTCTAAATATTGTACAATGTATTGCCATTTGGTTCTCCCCAAACAAAAATTATTGGTTCTAAAATGTCATTGGTACCAAAGGTGAGAAACCCTGCTAACCCAGCTTCCCACACTTAACTTGAAGGCACAGCTTTTTCCTTCAATATTTCTCTGGGCTCTATTATATCACCTTCCTACATTGATGTAAAAAATAAACTTGAGTCTGGCGCTGCGGCTCAATAGGTTAATCCTCTGCCTACGGCGCCGGCACACTGGGTTCTAGTCCTGGTCGGGGCGCCGGATTCTGTCCTGGTTGCCCCTCTTCCAGGCCAGCTCTCTGCTGTGGCCAGGGAGTCCAGTGGAGGATGGCCCAAGTCCTTGAGCCCTGCACCTGCGTGAGACAACAGGATAAGCACCTGGCTCCTGGCTTCGCATCAGCGTGGTGCGCCGGCCGCAGCGCGCCAGCCGCAGCGGCCATTAGAGGGTGAACCAACGGTAAAGGAAGACCTTTCTCTCTCTCTCTCTCTCTCTCTCTCTCACTGTTCACTCTGCCTGTCAAAAAATAAATAAATAAACTTGAAAACCTGAAAATTTTTTTCTTTTTCTTTCTTTCTTTCTTTTTTTTTTTTTTTTTTGACAGGCAGAGTGGATAGTGAGAGAGAGAGAGACAGAGAGAAAAGTCTTCCTTTTTGCCGTTGGTTCACCTTCCAATTGCCGCTGCCGCCGGCACATCTTGCTGATCCAAAGCCAGGAGCCAGGTGCTTCCCCTGGTCTCCCATGTGGGTGCAGGGCCCAAGCACTTGGGCCATCCTCCACTGCACTCCCAGGCCATAGCAGAGAGCTGGCCTGGAAGAGGGGCAACTGGGATAGAATCCGGCACCCCAACCGGGACTAGAACCTGGTGTGCCGGCGCCGCAAGGTGGAGCCTGTTAAGCCATGGCGTCGGCCAGAAAACCTGAAATTTTTTAATAAGCATAGAATTATAACAAAGAATAATCACCATTGTATTTAGCTTATCAGTTATATGCTCATGTAGAAATAATTCTGCTTACTTTATTAAACAGAAATAATGCAGCCTTTCCCTAAAACATCTTTAGCAATTTTGCAGGGAGTTTTTCCAAGCTGTCTACTAAGAAAAAAGATTGTTGGTTTACTTGTATGCCTCATCCAACCCCAGCCAAACTGAAAATTTGGTTCTTAATATCCGTTATTTTTGTCTTTTAGCAATTCACATATTTGAGTTTCTACACTAAACTTAAAATATTTGAATTCTCAACCTGAGCAAACATTGGAGAAAATTCAATTTATCAATGAAAAATTTTCACTCAGTGATAAAATCTATCAAGTTTTATCAACATCATTTGAAAAGATTTATATTTTGAAATTTATTCATTTATTTATTTAGCAGGCAGAGAAAGAGCACAAGAGAGACAGAGAGAGCCATTCATGCATGGGACACAGCTTCCTGGTATCTTAATTGCTATGCCAAATGCTCACCATAATTAATATATTTGACACTGTAATCAAAAAAACAATGGATAGGGGGAGTGGCAAGATGGCGGAATAGGCAGGGAGCACAAGATTAGTCCGGGGGAGAGACAGTTTAATATAAGTGGAGATACTGCAGAGTCAAGGAAGAGTAGGGGAAGAAACAGCAGAGGAAACTCTTCTGGAACTAGTGATTCACAGTGGATGTGCGTGGAGAGCGTGGGAGCCCAAGTTTGGGACACCAGCGGCTGACTCAACACACCAGCGCTGGAACGCGAGGTGAGCCGAACCTCCATAGCCCAAGACACCAGCGGGCAAGCGGAAAGAGGAGACTAGAGGGGATGAGGCTTGAAACTCCGTGGAGAAAAGTTCACCAGGCTAACTAGAAGATAGAGAGGAAAAAAAAAAGTGACCGATACGGACACGAGTTTCTCTCTCTCCGCTCACCTCTCAAAGGCGAGCAAGACAAAGAGCAGGCGCCATTTTGAAATACGTCATAAGCAGGGCGACCTCAGGTCTGCACCGGCCCTGAGCCTAGCAGAAACACCTGACTCTGGGGGGAGGGGTGAAATAACAGATTAGCATCTAACTTGGCAACCCAGTAGGAGACTGCAGGAGAATTGGAGCCCACACTGAGGGCAGCACAGATTCCCTGTGTGATCCTTGAGAAGGAGCTTCCGATCTCTGGCTCCTGTGGGTATATCATTTGCCTGCTAACTACCTCCAATTAAGTTCAGCTGTGTGGAATTACTTCCCTTTTGAATCAAAAAAGGAAAGAAAGAAAGACAGATTTACCACACCTAACCTGGGAGTGTCATCTTTGACACATCCTCAACCCTGAGGAACCAAACACAGCTCTCAGTCCACACTCATCTCAAGCCTCTAAGGCTCCACTGAAAGCAGACAGTCCACTTAATATAGAGCCATAGTGTAACAAGAAAAAACACCACAGTGAAGAAACCAAATATCTCCAACATGCCAAACAACAAACGCAAAAACCAAGCTAACAAGAACAAGGAAGACACTATGACGCCCCCAAATGAAAAAGACAACCCAATTCAAGATTATGAAGATGATGAGATCGAAGAAATGCAAGAAGCAGATCTCAAAAAATTGATAAGAATATTAGGAAGTTCTCAAAAACAAATTCTTGAACTACAGAAATCCTTAATGGACAAGATAGAAAATCTCTCTCGTGAAAATGAAACATTAAGGAGGAACCAAAATGAAATGAAACAACTAGTGGAACAAGAAACTGTGATAGTGGCGAGAAATCGTAATGAAATGAAGAATTCAATAGATCAAATGACAAACACATTAGAGAGCCTTAAAAACAGAATGGGTGAAGCAGAAGAGAGAATATCAGACTTAGAAGACAGAGAACAGGAAAGGAAACAGGCAAACCAAAGAAAAGAAGAAGAAATTAGAAATCTAAAAAATATTGTCGAGAATCTACAGGATACTATTAAAAAGCCCAACATTCGGGTTCTAGGAGTTCCTGAAGGCATGGAGAGGGAGAAAGGATTAGAAGGCATTTTCAGCGGGATACTAGCAGAAAATTTCCCAGGTTTGGAGAAGATCAGAGGCATCTTAGTACAGGAAGCTTATAGAACCCCTAATAAACACGACCAAAAGAGATCCTCACCACGACATGTTGTAATCAAACTCACCACAGTGAAACATAAAGAAAAGATCCTAAAATGTGCAAGAGAGAAACGCCAGATTACTCTTAGAGGATCTCCAATTAGACTCACAGCAGACTTCTCATCTGAAACCCTACAAGCTAGAAGGGAGTGGCGAGACATAGCCCAGGTACTAAGAGAGAAAAACTGCCAGCCCAGAATATTATATCCTGCAAAGCTCTCATTTGTGAATGAAGGTGAAATTAAGACTTTTCATAGCAAACAGAAACTGAAAGAATTTGTTGCCACTCATCCTGCCCTGCAAAAGATGCTTAAAGATGTGTTACACACAGAAACACAGAAACATGGTCACCAGTATGAAAGAAGGTAAAGGAAGGAAACCTCACAGCAAAAGATCACAGGAAGCTCAATTTCTCTTTGACATAGAATTAAACTCTGATGCTCTGTTAAAGCAATGTGTTAAAGTAATCTATTATGTTCTCTTGATGTCTGTTAAATTCTAATTGTTCAAAAACAGCTGAATTTTTATTAAGAGCTATGGGTTATTGAAATATGTGCTTATTTTCAAAGATTTGAATAATCACCTTGTAACAATGATCAAATTTGGTCTATGTTATGTCATGATTTTAAGGAATCTTATTTCAACCAGATATTTTGGATTTTGAGCCTTCTTGGCATTCTTGACAGGCATTCAGAAAATCAAAGTTTCAAACAATCTGGTCTCTAAAATTTCCAGTAAATCCTGGACTTTGGTTTTTCCAGTTTGGGCCCAACTGAAAAAAATCGAAGGACCTATGTCTCTCATCTTATAGAGACACCAACCAATCAGGCTATTTGGATTATATTAGAAGTACTGTCAAGATGTGATGTGGTACCAAACTTTAAGTTTCTATAATGGAAAATGCTATTAATATAAATGTTTGAGAATTAAAAAGTCTAATGATCGTGTGTTACTAGACATGATAGTTATCTTAATGAGAAAGCCCCAGAGGCCTAAAGGTTAAATACTTGTAAAATCCTACAGGTGCTTTCAAAAATACTGTGAAGTAAGCAAGTGCCTCTTGTTGGTTGATGAGTTTATAATTTTAAACATGGCGACTTAAAGTCTTTTGTCATCCACAGTTATATATGATTTGCTGCTCATAAAACTAAAGCGTTGTTGGTTCTGTGTTTAGCTGTCCTCCTATAGGTTCCTATGGACTTTTTCCAGCCACTTCTATTGTATTCAGTACTTTGGGATGGCTCTGTAAACAGATGAAGCCAATAATGTATTAATAGTACCAACTGAGAGAAAGTATGGTTAACTGAGGTTACTAAAAAGAAAAAGCAATTCAAATCAATTGGCAAAATACAAAAAGAGTTAAAGATTTTAAAAGCTATTATTAAAATTGCTATATTGGTCTATTATGCTCTATTATATGTGTGTACATATTGTATGTCCACATGGGGAAATTTTATTAAGAGTTTTATTTTAAATGGCTTATAGATAAGATTGTCCATAAATTTAAGCTGCTAAAATCAATCAAAGATACATTTTAATTTGTGGGACCTGAATCTGTGTATCATATGTTTTAGACTTGTTGGTAGAAAGAAACTAAAAACATATTAGATGGTTGTGCTTAAGTTTACTGGTTAAACAAACTACACCATGTTAGATATTTAAGAGGTGTTTTCAAATACATGATTCTTAAAATTTCTAGAAGGCATTGGACCTTCTGGTAAATGTTTTCTTAAGTTGTTATCTAATGGTTGAAACTGTTTGCTAAGTATTCATGTGATATTGCTATTGTCAGCAAGCGATCTAGGACTTGCTCCCTCATTTCTCTATTCTAAGCCCAACTTGTTCTTTCATTTCTCTATTCTCTTCAAGGTAGGAAACTAATTCTATTATGAAGGAATCTGT
Organism: Lepus europaeus; assembly: GCF_033115175.1. Lineage (NCBI taxonomy): Eukaryota > Metazoa > Chordata > Mammalia > Lagomorpha > Leporidae > Lepus > Lepus europaeus. The sequence goes on along the minus strand of NC_084827.1, from coordinate 87,139,775 downwards.
AGGACGCACAATTTAATCTTTAGACCTTATAAAAGAGATGGCTAACATTTTTTCTGTAATAGCATAGCCAAAATAAGAACTTAAATAATAATCTCATAGCTAGATTCAAAAACCTCCCTTTCAGACCAAAGGGAAAGAAAGTTTTAATGTGAGAATATAATTTTCCTCATGGACATTGTCTACCTTAGAAAAACTACTACAGAACATGCCTGTGACTATAGACTTGTAGTTCAGGCCACCGAAGATTAGAGATGGGACACGGGCACTCCCTTGACTTGCATCCTCTGGTCTGCTTTAACACAAACCAGGAGGAAAAGAAAGCTAGGCATCAGAAGCAATGGGTGGCAGGCCTATTAATGGCTGATCTGTACAGTGATCTGCCCTCAAGGAGACCCAACAGGCCAGTCCACTGCAGTGGCTTTCAATGTGGTAAGCCTGGGCTTCAGCAGAAGTCAGCTTGTGAAGAGCCCTGGCAGCTCTGCCAAGAGTTGGATCACTGGAAATGGACCTGCCCTGGAGTCGAAGGATGCCCAGGTCAGAGCCACAGATCTTATTGGCTCTAAGCTGAAAAGCCCTTCACTCAGCCCAACTTCCAAAGTGACCACCGCAGCTGAGGGGATGGTCAAGTAGGGTCAGCAACATTGCAGGCAGAACTGTAAATTTCTTGTTAGAGATGCCACTTGCCTTTACCTGGCCAGCTCTCCTCCCAGGCCAGCCAAGTAATGAAAGTCAACAGAGTGCCTTCCCCTAGGAGGTTCACACCTCCCTTAGGATATACCCCATGTGAAGAGATAGATAGGTCTGGGCCTCTTAACTTACAAGGCCTAAAGCCCACCAGATTATTATCAAGCCCCTTCTATCCGGTTCTATTTGCCTCTCAATCAGAAAACTTAATTGTAGCTTAGACAGCACCTTTCTTAGCTCCTCTAATAATGACTCTGTCCTTTGTTCTAGACCCTGTCTAGCGTACTTGGGCCTCATTCCTTTGTAATCATAACCTCTACTCTACCACCAATGGCTCTACTCCCACCCTGTGTGTACTGATGGTCCTCTTCCCCACTTAATGCTGTATTATTGTTCAAACCTGGTAAATGCCACTCTTAGGATCATTGGTTACTATCCTCACTCTGTCTTTTATGACCTTGTCTAAATATGATCAGAGTCAGCAAACTTGGAAGGCTTCCATAGCCTTGGCAACTCATGACAACAGCCTAGGGTGGTTACTGGCGCCATAAACTAGAGTGTCAATTTGTTGGGTCAACAACAGCAGCCACTGTGCACTTGCTCCTCATGTGGGATCTCTGTCCTTAATGTGCTGTACATTTTGACTTAATGCTATAACTAGTACTCAAACAGTATGTTTCACTTTGTGTTTCTATGTGGGTGCAAACTGTTGAAATCTTTACTTAATATATACTAAATTGATCTTCTGTATATAAAGAGAATTGAAAATGAATCTTGATGCAAATGGAAGGGGAAAGGGAGCGGGAGAGGGGAGGGTTGCGGGTGAGAGGGATTTTATGGGAGGGGGAAGCCATTGTAATCCATAAGCTGTACACTGGAAATTTATATTCATTAAATAAAAGTAAAAAAAAATTAAAAAAAAAAACAATGGATAGTTAATTCAATCTGTGCAAAAGTAAAGTATAGTGGCCAGCATTGTGGTATGGCAGGTTAAGCTGCCTCCTGCAATTCCAGCTCCCCATATAGAAGCTTTATTTCCAATCCAGTTCCATGCTAATTGTCTGGGAAAGCAGTGGAAGATGCTCCTGGCTTCAGCCTGGCTCAGCTCTGGCCCTTGTGGCCATTAGAGGAGTGAGACAGATGATGGACAACATCTCTCTCTCTCTCTTCCCTTCTCTCTCTGTAATTCTGTCTTTCAAATAAATAACATAAATCTTTGGAAAAAAACACCAAAAAAGTGGAGTATATATATTGAATTCATAGTATTGAGCAGTTCTCTTTACAAAAGTTTTTATTGCTTTATTTATCTCTACCCCATTGCCAGTGACTATTTTACATAATTAAAATTCCTACTAAAAGGACATCAGAAGCATATTTCCTAAAAATCTTACCTGAAAAATTTCTCAAGTCCTCCCAGGAACACTTCATATTTGGATCATATTTTCTACCAAAATTTACATTATTTATATACCTACTGATTTATTAAGTATGACCTTGGCATCTGTATACCTTAAAATTAGTACATGAATAGATTTGAATACTTCAATACATGAACAGTTAAATTTCCTTAATTCCATCCAGTTTCAACTTATGTATCCAATGCCTGGTGTGTGTCAGGTACTCTAATAGGTTGCTAGGATTTCAGAGTGAAAAACAGAGGGCCAGCTTTGTGGCATGGCAGGTAAAGCTGCTGCCTGCAATGCCAGCACTAACTCAAGTCCCAGCTTCTCCATTTCCAATCCATCTCCATTCTCATGGCCTGGAAAAGCAGTGGAAGATGGTCCAAGCACTTGGACCCCTGACATATTTGTGGAAGACCCAGAAGAAGCTTTGGCCTGTCCCAGTCCTGGTCATTGCAGCCATCTGGGGAGTAAATCGGAGGATGGCAGGTCTCTCTCTCTCTCTCTTTCCCCTATTTAAGTGAATAAAACAAATATTTAAGAAAACCATAATACATAGTTCCTGCCTTTTGGTTTACTATGTCTACAAACACAATAGTATCTATTTATTTTTAAGGTTAAAAGATGTAACCAAACAAACAATTGTCTCTAAGAATAATGCATTAGCACTGATTTTCTTCATTGGAGTACTGCATTATCCTAAGAAACTTGGCAAACATATTGGGATGATTTAGGTTATCTCAGTGCAAGAAAAGTACCAATGCCATTTAATTCTTAGACTGCTAGAAATCCTAATCTTCAGTTCTTTTGAGAAGGAACTATCAAATACAACGTGCAAACAGCCCCATTGTCTTTGAGAAAGACTAGAAGAAATTTTTCTAATGACAATAACACTGAATGAAGCAATGTGGTTAAAACTTGGGGCTAATTTCAGGCATCACCAGGTCATGGAATTACAATCACACATTTTACCTTATCTATAGTTTTCTTTTCTTTTCTTTTCTTTTTTTTTTTTTTTTTTTGACAGGCAGAGTTAGACAGTGAGAGAGAGAGACAGAGAGAAAGGTCTTCATGTTTCCGTTGGTTCATCCCCCAAATGACTGCTGCGCCCATCCAAAGCCAGGAGCCAGGTGCTTCCTCCTGGTCTCCCATGCGGGTGCAGGGCCCAAGCACTTGGGCCATCCTCCACTGCCTTCCCGGGTCACAGCAGAGAGCTGGACTGGAAGAGGAGCAACCGGGATAGAATCCGGCGCCCTGACCAGGACTAGAACCCAGTGTGCCAGTGCCACAGGTGGAGGATTAGCCAAGTGAGCCACGGCGCCGGCCTTATCTATAGTTTTCTAATGTATGTGACTGTGTGTGTTCCTGATTTGCATTATAGAAAGGGAGTTTCATATTGAACACAAGCTTTTCCTGTCAGTTTCCCTAGCATCTTTGTATATGTTATCTGTTGTGTTATAAACCATTCCAAAACACAGTGCATTAAACAATTCTATTTAACTTATGATCCCACAAGTCTGTAGTTTTGACTGAGCTTAACTGGTCAGTTTTTCTGGTCTTCTGACTCCTTGGTTATGTTTGACCAGTGGTTCTTCTGTTTATGTCTCATGTGTCAAGCAGACTGGTCAGCACTTTCTCACATCACATGGATAGAGGTCCCAAAGAGAACATGGAAGTGGTCACTCCGTGAGTATCAGTCAAAGCAAGTCCAAAGCCAACCACGTCCAGTGGTGGAAACAATAGACTACTTGTTTGATGGGAAAAAGAAAGCCATATTATAAAGGATATGGATATAGGGCAAGGTGAACATTTGGAAACATGTTTATAATAGGTCATCATGATTTCATTTAGCTTTTCAGAACCTCATAATGAGATACAAAAATGTCCTCCTTCATAATTCTAGTCACTAATTCAAATTGGGTGGAAATATTATTCAGTTTAACAGTTGCTTGGAGCCTTCCCTTTTCCATACCTCACCCTAAGATCATATTTTATTGAATATACATATTGAGAAAATTAATATTTCCATTTATTTATTTTTTAAAATTTTTATTTAATAGATATAAATTTCAAAAGTATAACTTTTGGATTATAGCAGTATTTCCCCCATAACCACCCTCCCACCCACAAACCATCCCATCTCCTACTTCCTCTTCCATCTTATTCTTCCTTAAGATTCAATTTTTAATTATCTTTATATACAGAAGATCGACTTAGTGTATACTAAGTAAAGATTTCAATAGTTTGCACCCATACAGACACACAAAGTACTGTTTGAGTACTAGTTATACCATTAATTCACATAGTACAACACATTAAGGACAGAGATCCTACATGGGGAGTAAGTGCACAGTGACTCCTGTTGTTGATTTAACAATTGACATTCTTGTTTATGATGTCAGTGATTACCCGAGGCTCTTGTCATAAGCTGCCAAAGCTATGGAAGCCTCTTGAGTTCACAAACTCTAACCTTAATTTTTATTCAAAAAAAAAAGAAAAAAAAACAGAGAAAGAGACAGTTATCTTCCATATGTTGGTTCACTCCTAAGTTACCTATAACGTTTGAACTAGGACAGGCTGAATTCAAGAGCTAAGAACTCTATCCAAGGCTTGGTGAAAGGGACCCAAGCGTGGAGCCATCACCTGTTAACCCCATCCTAGCTGCCCATTAGCAGAAAGTTGGCTCAGGATTTGAGCAGGGACTGGAACCCAGGCACTCTGATGCAAGATGCAGACTCTCTGGTGGTGACTTAGCAGCTTTGACACATACCTGATTCCAAATTCCATTCTTTTTGGCATAATGAAACGTAGTTTATTTGTTATCTAATATTCAATAGTAAAACCACTGAGTAAGTATATTTCTTTGTTTCTCCACTTCCATTTTCCTCTATTTCCCTTTCAGTTTCTTGCCTGGAAAGCTTTGCAGTTGAACTCATTCAGTTTATTACAAGCAAAATTATATACAGGTCATTAAGAAATAATAAGAATGATGAAATAAGATTGATGAATATACCTCAAAATTCCAAGGTTAATTATAATAAATTGTGGTGGTAAGTATTTCAATTAGGCACTTGGAAATACTTTCCAATTATTATACTTGGAGATACTGGCAATGGATTTAAAGAAAAGAAATGCTCTCTACCTCTGGAGATTAACAACAACAAAAAAAATTAGACCAACTTATTGGCTGAATGTCTAATGAAATGTTTCCAAGGTGGATTGGGTTACATCAGATGAGCATGTGACTATCAGTGGTTCCAAAAAATGAAAGAAACTTGTCACTTACATTATTTCAATATGGAGTAGGAAGATGGCATTTAAAATAAATTATGTCATACAACAAAAAACACCTGTCACTATTCTTCTGCATTGAGAGATGTGGTGCATCTTTAATGTTATATTCTGCATTCATATTTACTTGTAGAGCTTCCTGACACATCTATGGGAATAATTCAAATAATCATCCCCAGTTTATCCAGGTGGAGAAATTTCAGCTAAATCATAGATCAGATTTCCTTGACTTAAAACTTGTCAGCTGCTGGGTTAGGCTAAAACTTAAATCCCCAAACCCTTCATTCTAACCTTCCTTGTTTACTTGACAATTCAAGTATCCTTTTCTTTCTTCTGTCCCTCATCCCAAATCCTTTCCACTTCCTCTGATGAGAATTGCAATGAACTCACTTAGAAAAACAAAGCAAAACTAAAGAAATGCTGTACCATAATCTATTGGTCCAAATTGACCAAGGAAACATGACTTCACTATTTTAAATGAGAGCAGAATTACCTGTGGAATTTTTATATTTCCTCCCTGTGAGAACATATAGGTTTATGAAGGGTTAAAATAACATAAACTCTGTTTTTATTTTTAATGTTTTTTAAATTGGAAAGTTAAACAGAGAAAGATGTAGACACAATGTATCTATCATCCAATTTTACCAATTATTAGTTCAAGGCCACTTTCCTTCTGTAATATTATTTTGAAGAAAATCACAATCATCATATCATTTCATTTTTTTATTAGCAATGGCAAATGTTATTTATAATAAGGGGAAAATTAGCATGGCTGTGCCAGACCCAATGGACTTCCCATTGCCAGTTAAAATTTAAGGCTGAATTACTGCATTTAGAGTACCTGCAAAACAGTCTGAAATGAACATTCTGTCATGCTTTAAAATAGCAAATGGAAGTCATTTAAACCAGATGAGCGACAGGCTGGGGAATTGGCATACCTACAGCACAGGATACACAGCACCACGCACCTATTTCAAGGGAATGAAGAGTGGGTGGCCGGAAGAAAGGAACTCTTTTCCCCATTTAACCTGTAATTTTACAACATCTGTGAAGAATTATCCCCAGCATTGGCATCATAATTGTTGTATCTACCATCAATCACCAGGGAAGGGAGATTACTTGAAATAGATGTTAACAGCATTATAGTTCAGCAACATGAAAGCAAAAGATGGGATAACTGAGATCTCTAAGAGGGTGTTTCATAGACATGAAATTGCTTAATTCAAAATAAGTTTTACATTAGTATTTGCTTATCTAGGACAAGCTTAAGACTTAGAGATTATTACTTATTCTATCAGATGTTAAAAATTAAAGTATTTCTAAAATTTTTATATAATGGAAACTCCATGACTTGTATATATCCTTGCACCACTGCTTCAGTAGTAACAGCAATATCGGTAGGAAAATTTTGAACACAAAATGAAGGAGGAACACAACCTCTTTCCAAATGAATATTACTGATAAAATGATACACCCACATTCTTCCAGGAACCCGAATCTTCAAGAAGCCTGAATACTTACCCCGTCTCTAATTAGCAGCTAGAAACTACTTCATCTCTGTATACCTGTGGTTAGTATATTGAGAAAATATCCATTGGCTTATTGGATTACTGACTTGTAGCCAAACACTTCTTCAGGGGTTATTTCTAAAATTATGGTTAAATGATATTCTGTACGTTATGGTGAAAAAATTCTTTTCCCCCAAAAATATTCTTCCCTGGTTTCCAAAATATTACTTTCCTAGTTCTTCTATCTCTCAGGCTGTTTGTTAGTTTTGTTTCTTGTTTATCTGCACCCCCAGAACTCTTAATAGAGCAATGCCACCAAAAGTACATTTTCAGCTTAGACCTATTCCTTGGATTGCAGACTCATGGATGCAGCTGCTAATGTGTCAAGTCCACTTGGCTGTCTAAGAGCAATCTCAGACTTAGGTTGCGACTGAGCTCCTTATATTCTCTCCACAAGACACTTTCCCCTTCCACACCCTTCCCAAACTCAGGAAACAGGCTCATCATACTTTGAGTTACTCAACACAGAAATCTAAAAAGTCATTCCTGCCACCCTTCAACTCAAACATTGCAGAACAGTCTGGCAGCTCCAACCACAGAATACTCAGACATCCAGAATCTGATGACTTTTCGGAAATTCCACAGCTACTGTCATATTCTCCTCACATTATCTTCCCTCAGTTCCTGGACTAGCCTCTCAACTCCTTTCCCAACTTTTGTCCTTGCCTTCCTAAGTTTGTTCTTAGCACAGCAGTAAGGGTGGTCCTTTGAAAGCAAAGTCAGATCATATGGCTTCCTTTCTCACTAAACGTGATGCCAAAGTCTTTGTAACAGATAAAAACACTGAAGATTTAAAGGATATGGTCCCTAGAACCTCTTGCACCTTGTCTCCTTCTTGTCCCCATTGCAATATTTTCTTATTTCTTGAACAAAGAGGCATGCACCCCTCAAAGGTCTTTTCAAGTTGCAATGTTTTCATTCAGAGATACTCTTCCTTTGTCTATTTGCATAAACTCCTTTCACACTTCCTTCAGGTCTATATAGAAATGGCATACTCACTGGGTAACCACCTTCACTTATCTAAAATTTCATCATACCAACTATACAATGTTTTAAGCTTTTCTTATTGTGCAGCTTATCATCAAATAGTCATGTTGCAGGCCAATTTATCTTATTGACTGCTTCTTTTCATTTGCTATAACTTCTTTCTTGTTACAGTTGTGTGGTTTACAATGGCCTAGAGAATTTGAATAGAAAAGACTAATGTGTGTTATAACATATTTTGCCATAAATAGAAGTGGACACTATTATTTTGATACTACTTTGAAAAATGATCAATAGAAGAGGACCACAAGTCCCTCAAGAATTTTCAATATATGATCTTGCACTCACATGCAGATTCCTAAATATGTGTCCATATTATTGAATACATTGGGAATAACTCTTTATTTCTTCTTTGGGAGAGTGCGCAATGACTAAATTAAGCAAATATTTATTGTCAGTTATGCACTAGATATTGTTCCAATTAACTAGGATACCTCAGAAGCAAAACTTGAATTCGACCCTCAGGGAGCTTCCAGTCTGTGGTTTGTTACCCCTTTACCTGCACACTGTGTGTACCTCTTACGTCAGCTGCAAAAAGCAGGCTACAGACTGATGTAGATAACATGCCTTGTGTATATGTATGCTCCAGTCTACCACCCAAACAATAGAGAGGACTAGAAGCTTATTTTTTTAAGTTTTTCATTTAATGAATCCAAATTTTTATATGTACAGCTTTTAGGGATATATCTTCTTCCCAATCCTGACCTCCCACCCCAACTCCCATCCCAACTCCCATTCCTTCTCCCATTCCATTTTCCATTAAGATTCATTTTAATTGACTTTATATACAGAAAACCAACTCTATATTAAGTAGAGATTTCAACTATTTGCACCCACACAGACACACAAAGTACAGTTTGAAGACAAGTTTTACTGTTAATTCTCATATTACAACTCATTAAGGACAGAGGTCCAACATGGGCAACAAGTGCACAGTGACTCCTGTTGTTGATTTAACAACTGACACTCTTATTTATGACATCAGTGATCATCCGAGGCTCTTGTCATGAGCTGCCAAGGCTATGGAAGCCTTCTGAGTTCACAAACTCTGTTGGTTTTTAAGATGGGGCCATATGCAAAGTGGAAGTTCTCTCCTCCCTTCAGAGAAAATTACATCCTTCTTTGATGGTTCCTTTTTGGAATCTAATTTTTATTTTTTTATTTATTTTTTATTTATTTTTTTTTTTGACAGGCAGAGTGGACAGTGAGAGAGAGAGACAGAGAGAAAGGTCTTCCTTTGCTGTTGGTTCACTCCCCAATGGCCACTATGGCCGGAGCTGCACCAATCTGAAGCCAGCATATCAGGCGCCTCCTCCTCGTCTCCCATGCAGGTGCAGGACCCAAGGACCTGGGCCATCCTCCACTGCACTCCCGGGCCACAGCAGAGAGCTGGCCTGGAAAAAGAGCAACCGGGACAGAATCCGGTGCCCAGACCAGGACTAGAACCCAGTGTGCCAGCACTGCAGGCGGAGGATTAGCCTATTGAGCCAAGGCACAGGCCTGGAAACTTATTTTTAATAATAAAGCACAATGGGCAATGGGCAGAGGTGGCTGATTGCTCTGTCTGGGCTGCAGAAGCTGTGATGGGGAGGGCCTAGCCATACCAGGACCAAACTGGCTACATGAACTGTTGTTGCTGCTGGTGTTGCTGTTCCTGCTTTGTTAGCAAGGGTCTTGGCCCTCTCTGTAGGTGCCAGAGCCTTCTCCTTTGTCCTTGAGACTTCCTTGACTGTCCCAACAAGTATTTTGTAAGGGGCCTCACCTTGCAACTTGGCCAAGATGTACTCAAATTCAAAGGTGACCAAGACTTTCGAATGGGGTAAGAACTAAATTCCTGGAGAGCTCTAGAGACCTCAAATAAAGTGGATGAGACTTAGGCTCAGTTCAGCTGTTATTGTCTGAGTTTACCCAAGAAATTCCTCCACAACCATCAGCCAGGGGGGACTGACATTTCAAGTGAATGTGGTCATGATCTAGTTTTTTGGGTCTACCATAGAGTCCTCCAGGATGTACACATTGGCATGGAACCATTGCCCTGCCTAGTGGGGCATCCAGTTGGTCTTGGTAAGGTGTTGATGAGACAGGAGCTTCTGATTAGGGGTCACCTGCTTTGTAGTTTCTTCTATCAGGATATGTTTGCTATAGAGATTCAGTCCCAGGGATATTTGGTCCCAAGAATGTAAGAGCATGCTCTGGCCCAGGAAATACTTTACCATCATCCTGGCCAGAGCAGACTTAGCAACTGCAGAGCCCCAGGTTTGTGAAGCCTGTGCACATGTGTTTGCCAGGGCACAGCACACATTGGCCAGGCTCACAGCTCAATTCAGTCACCTCCTTACTGCCTAAGCTGCAGCCACCACCATGAAGACCTGCTCAGTCCTGTGCTACTTCTGGCATGGCTCAGAGTACTTGTCTTCTATGTCACATTTATTTCATTCTACGTATAGGGATATATTTACTTAAATGCCTTTGTTGGACCAACAGCATAGGTTATTTCCATAATTCTTCCATCAATATCACAAAAAAAATTTCTGAAGGTAAGAATACTTACCCAATTTTTACTATAGTTTTACTTAATATTTCAGATAATCTTGTTTGGGACATATTTAGCTAATAAAGTGCTTTAGGTTATTGAATTTTATGGTCCCACACCCACATTCCCCTCCTCACTTCAAGACAGCACACATTGTGTAAGCTGCCAGGGGTGTTAGCTAATGTAGACTCAAAACTGAGCCCTTCCTCAGGAATTTCCTTTAGGTGAAGAGGCTGTCCTATCCAATGGCATGATATGTCCAAGATTGGCTTATGGCCAGGGACTTGGCAATGGGCAGCAGGAGGGGAAAAACAAACAAAAAAACCATATATGTTCTTTAGTTTGGGATCTCTTTTATTTACTATTTAAAACCCCTAGTTCCATGGCTTCTCATAGGGTTATCTGAGACTTCTATGGCAAATGGACTAAAGTTTATCTTCTTCTGTTCTGTAGTCCTTTCTTCTCTCCCTTACTCTGTTGATTTTGAGGACCTTCACCAAAACTTTTCCTGCATGAGAAGTTCTACCTCAGAGGGTGTTTCCTGTGAGTATAACCTAAGGAATATGGTACAGATTACCCAAGGAATTGAACTCTAAAAGGAGATTAGTATCTGAAACACCAGCCATTAGAATGACATTAGGAACCCCAGTAGTGGCCCTTGATGGAATACTGATAGCTTCTGGCATGTGGTTTATCTAAATTGTCAACATTTTACCACTGCTGTGCTGAGATGAAATATTACTTGAAGGAAATGCATTAGTAGTTTCAGTATTTTAGGTGATTTTAAACATCAGAAGATGTGATTATTATGAAGATTTAGAAACAGAAATGTATTACTGAGAGGTACCAATGCATGATAGAAAGACAATAATATGCTGAGGTGAAAAGTTACTAATTAAGGCTAATTTTAAAGCCAAATGGCCTTCTTACCTATGTCGAAGGAGAGTCTGACCTCCCTCAGCCAAATTTGAGTAAAAGTTTAAGATCATATGCAAGACTTAAGGTTCAATTCTCAATGCTGACAAGTCTAACACATGAAAGCCAGAGCTGTGAATGGGAAACGGGAATCCTGAGACTGGATGTTTATACATGTGGATAGATGCACATCCACATGTATAAACATCCCTAGGTGAGCAGAATAAACTAGTGTTAATCTCCTTTGCTAAGAGATAGTATAAATGCTTCTGTCTTGCAAAACAACATATGGCCACTCAGGAAGTATCACACCTTCTTTTATGTGCAGTTTTGATAGGGACTAACTACCCAAACTTTCAAGAGTGACTTAATAAATGGTCTAAGTTGATGTAGAAAATCAGAGGCATGTTTAAATTAGGGTTATATGGAAGGCAGGCAATAAATGGAGTCCTAGTCTAGGTCCAGCTCACTGTGGGGTACTTTGAATACCTAAGTGCAGCTGGTGATCATATTTCCAACCTCTATAAATCTAATTGGAGTGGACACATTAGGTAGTTCATAGAACCTTTCCTTTGTTTCTTTAGTAGTGGGAGAAATTCCTTTTTACAAACAGTATTCATTCTGGGCATGATTTGCTTTTCCATCCTGGAGAAGTATGGTGAGAATCTACTGAGAGCTTTGAGGTTGTGAGATCCATAGACACAGGATGCCATGCAACTTCCCATAAGGACGAATTTATGAAGTTAGTAAGTCCAATCACATACTGTACAACTGAGAAAGCATCTGCCTGTAAGAATAATAATAATAATAAAACTTCTGAAGATACTAACGAAGACCAGGTTAGAGATTAAAATCTGGAAGAATGAGGTATCATATTCCATTGTATACTATACTCATATATCCTTAACCAATTATCATTATAGGGTGCCATATCATCAACACACTGAATGTATATGTCCTGGAACCAAATAGAAGTTGGAGTAATATCTCTAGTCACTACATCCAGTAATCTACTTGGGCAATCTGTGCATATGCTTCTTGTATCTCTAGGATTTGTGGGTTTGGAGATCCTACTTTTCACAATAAGAATGCTTCCACTAGGGAACACAACCAGAATCCCTCTAAACCTTCACCTGTGACTGCCATCCAGCTACTTTTTTTCCCCTCCTGCCAACAGACCATGAGGTAGGGAAAGCAGCATAATTGACTCCGATTATCAGAGTGTAGAGCTGATATTGATCCATGTAGTCAGGTGGTTTACATTTAGTGTTTAGGAGTCTACTGAATAACTTATTTTGACAAGTAATAGGCCAGTGTAGTAACCTTAGTCTAATAGGTATTATTATCAAAGGTTAGTACCTCTGAGAGTCTGAGAAATCCACTAGGTAAGCCAACATGACCAGCATAGGTGCTGCCCAAGGAAAGTGACATCTAGAATAGGTAGTTGAGGAGAGCTGCATTGAGGAAAACTCTTTCACCTCATTAACCTTTTTATTGTCACCTGTGGTGCAATCTGAGGCCTCTGTTTTGATGACAGTAAAAATCAACATTTCTTCTTACCCATTCATCCTTTCTTTGCTTCTTCTTAAGTGTTTATCTAGAAAGAAAACTTCAGAGTCTTCTTGCATGCGAATTTGTGACTCAAAGTCTATTTTCTTGAAAAGTGGACCTACGAGAGTGATGATCTGCAATCAATTCTTGTTATAGATATTAACAGTAATGCTTATTAGAAAGTTCCACTATATCTATACATAAATATGTGTTTTTTATATATTCACATACATATACAAGCACATAAGCTTTGTTAATGTTGACAATGATTTCTATTGTGCTACTAGAAAATGAATGGGGACATTTGTCAGTTCCCTCAAATCATGATCTCCATCCAAACCATCATGATACACATCATAAACACTCAAAATGATTCTTATTTTAAAAAGCATAACATTGTTATTACTTTGAATAATATTAGCAATATTTAATTGTCGACTACTACATCTAATACATTACATTGATGAGTGACAATGACAGTAAAGGAGGCTATAACTTATGCAATTTCTTCCTCGTAAGTGACCCTTTTGAGAAAAAACATGGTTCTGACAGCAGCATGGAAACCTAGGAAATCTAACTATATAGAACTTAGAAAATACACTCTCTAGGGTCTTGTTGCCATAGAATGGCTTTGGAGTAAAAAATATTCAAATTTGATATTGTTGATTCAATACCCAAAATATGTTTATCCTTGAAAAGTATAACAAAATTCAAGCCCTAGATAAAGTAACTTTTTAAAAAATTTATTTTTCTATTTACTTGAAAGGCAATGTTACAGAGGAGGACAGACAGATAAAGAGATCTTCCACCCACTGGTTTCCTCCTCATATGGCTGAAAAAATGTATTTGAGCAGGTTAACGTATTTGGATATAAAGACAGAATATTTTCATGAATAAAAGAGTTTGACAGAACTTAACACATGGAGAACAGGGAGTAACTCCAGGTGACCGGACTATGTGGGCCACATGGGAGAGGTAGATAATGAGGATGGAAAGGCTGGTTGGAGATCATCTTAGAGTTGTAGGGACACAGCAAACATTTTGACATAATAGAGTGACATACCAAATTTAGGTCTCAGAGAAATTACTTGGCTGACCAAGTAAAGGACACATTTGCTTGGAGAGATGAAGTATTTGAAGGGACAGATAAAATAAGCATCTATCATTTGGGAAAGGGATTTTCTTAGAACAACATCATTCTAGAAACAGAAAGTTGATCAGAGTCTCCCCAACCAAAAAAGCTTTAATGTATGTAATTTCAAAGAAGAAATAATGAGGTAGTGTGAGGTTTTTAAGTCACCTCATGCTTTTTTTATTAGTATGTGATGGATTTAGTTAGATTACCAAAGTCACCATGGACAAACTTGTGAAGTAGCTTTGATTCAAGAAACACTTAAGGAAGACTAGGATCTTCATTATTTTCTTAGGCAGAATTTTTATAGAGCTGAAAACAGCAAAAATGAAACCCCTCATGGACACTAAGGCAAACATTACCTGGCATTTGTACAAAAATTTTATGAGTTCTTTCTCACCATAAAGTGCAGTGCTTTTTTATTACTCAATTTAATTAAAACTTGTTCCTGAGACCACCTATGCAACCCAACTAATGTTGAGTTCCTCAGTACAAGCAGAGAGGAGCCTTATTCTGGGGGATCTTCAATGTTTTTCCTCACTCTTCTTGCCAGACTTGTGGAATGGACTAGATGATAGATGCTTATTTTAAATGTCCCTTCAAATACTTCATCTCTCCAAGCAAATGTGTCCTTTACTTGGACAGCCAAGTAATCTCTCTGAGACCCAAATTTGGTACCTCACTCTCTCATGCCAAAATGTTTGCTGGGTCCCTACAACTCTAAGATGACCTCCAACTAGCCTTTCTATCTTCGTCATCTACTCTCCCATGTGACCCACATAATCCAGTCACCTGGAGTTACCTCCTGTTTTCTTTGTGGTAAGATTTGTCAAACACTTTTATTTACAATTAAATTATCTTCTACCAAGAGTGACCCTGTTCTATTGCTCCCTTTGTATCTTCCTGTTCATATGATATAACAGAGAAGTTAAAGGTACAATAAAGATGTGGCTTAAAGTTCCAGATATTTTAGAAATGAAATTATTTTATCCTCAATATTTTCATATATTAAATGGGTAATAAAAACTTTAACTTGGTGATAACTGATAAACAAAATACTTAATCCATAAAACATCTTGTTTTGTCTTAAACATAATATATGATTAATAAACAGTGGCTATTTCTCAACATATATAAACATTTTCCTGATTCACTCATACAAAATTAGATACCCTCTCTAACATTTCTATGCTGCATTGACACTTTATTTAAATTTCTATAATGAATCTTATAATATTATATCAAATTTTACATATCATGTACCATCATTTCTTTGCAGTAATATTTTTAAGTTTGCCATTCTTAACAGTACTTTATACTTTGTGTTTCCGTGTGGGTGCAAACTGTTGAAATCTTTACTTAGTATATACTAAATTGATCTTCTGTATGTAAAGATAATTGAAAATGAATCTCAATGTGAATGGGATGGGAGAGGGAGTGGGAGTTGGGATGGTTGCGGGTGGGAGGGAGGTTATGGGGAGAAAAAGCTGCTATAATCCAAAAGTTGTACTTTGGAAATTTATATTTATTAAATAAAAGTTTAAAAAAGAATTTTTTTAAAGATTTATTTATTTAAAAGTCAGAGTTACAGAGAGGGAGGAGAGACAGACACAGAGAGAAACCCTCCAACTGCTGTTTCTCTCCCTAGATGGCCACAATAGCTAGGGCTGGGCCAGGCCCAAGACAGTACCCACCAGCTTTGTACAGGTCTCAGGTGGCTGGCAGGGGACCAAGCACCAGGGCCATCTTCAGCTACTTTTCTCAGGCCATTAGCAGGGAGTTGGATGGGAAGTGCAGTAGCCAGGTTGTGAACCTTAACCCATATGGGATGCCTGTATCACAGGTAGTGGCATTACCCTGTATGGCACAATCCTGGCTCCATTCTTAGAAATCTTTAGATAATTGCCTTTCCCTGTTTTCACTCTACCTACAACTCACTGATAAAATCAATAAGATAATCTAATTATCTTTACATGTTTGTCTCAAATGGTTGAAGACTTTGAAAGAAAAGTTTATAGCAGAAGCTTGCAGCTTATTACTAATTTTATTTTCCTCTTATTTAATATTGTAGAACTAGCTTGTATTTTTTAGTCTCATGGGTAAATGTGGCTGCAGAATTGATTTTCAGCTAAAACACTGTGAGCTGCATCAGTGTATATAATATCTAGAACTTGTTCCATAAATGTGCTTGTACATTTTCTTCCATGTTCTTCTCCCTACAGTTTGTTGCAAATAAGCACAGGAACCATGGGACAATACATTAAAAATGACCATCAGAGAGCAGAAATGGCGGGGCTCCAGGTCCTGAAATCAATGCTTTGAGGAAGGACTTCAGTGGATCGAGGATTTTTTTTTTTAATAAGAAACAAATTTCTATTATCTTGGTCTAGAAGAAAGGAAATATTTTCTCTACAAGGCTAGATAGTGAATATTTTCAGCCTTGTGGCCCCTGTGGTTTCTGTTGCAACTACTCAACTCTGCCCTCGTTGAGCAAAAGCAGCAAAAGACAATACATGCATGAATGGTTGTGGCTGTGTGACAACAAAATTTCATAACACTGAAATTTGAATTTCATAAACTTCATGTATTGTGAAATGGTATTTATGGTTTAATTTTTAAAACCATTTGAAAAGAAACAACTATTTTTAGTTTAAGGGGTACACAAAACTGGACAGATGTCCTTGAGCTATAATATGTCCATACCTGTTAAGTCATTAAAACTTCAGAATTCATTAGTTACAGAAATTCTTGTTATCTTACAAATACAAAAGATAAAATGTATTTATTTTTATATTGCAGGGACAAATATAACCAATAATTGTATAATGTATGAGTAAATAATAAATGCATGGATTTAAGCTGTTTTAGGAACTCATTCAGAGCAGGAGCTATGGCTAAACAAAATAGCATGTATCCCATCATTCCTCAATGCCTTGTCAGATATCCTGATTTGTTTATGTATTTGTGGACAATTAAAATGGATTTAAAATCTAACATATTTATTAAAAGTAAGTCCAAAAATGGCCCAGGTACTATAGGAGCCAATATGAAAACTATAATATTAAAAATTAGACTATCTTATTTTTTTTTTAACTTTTATTTAATGAATATAAATTTCCAAAGTATAGCTTATGGGTTACAATGGCTTCCCCCCTCCCATAGCTTCCCTCCCGCCCGCAACCCTCCCCTTTCCCGCTATCTTATAAAAAACAAGGCACAAAGGTAATGTAAATTAAAATATGCATTATCCCTGATTGTTTGCTTAAAAAAAATGATTTATTTGAAAGGCAGAGTTACAGAGAGGCAGAGGCAGAGGCAGAGAGAGAGAGAGGAGCATCTTCCATCTGCTGATTCACTCCCCAGATGGCTGCAAAGGCTGGAGCTGTGCTGATCCAAAGCCAGGAGCTGGGAGCCTTTTCTGAGTCTCCCACACGGATGCAGGGGCCCAAGGACGTGGGCCATCTTCCACTGCTTTCCCAGTACACAGCGGAGAGCTGCATTGGAAGTGGAACAGTGGAGACTCAAACTGTTTCTTTTAACATTATCTTAAAATCATATGTTTCAGACAAAATGTAACATATGAGGTTAAGGAATAGTTTCATTCAATATATCCTGACCCTTCCTTTGTAACACTTATCTTGATTGTATATTACTCAATATTTTGTCGCTTATTTAATTCATGTTTTCACTATTAGGTATTAAACTGTGTGGTGGCACGGTCCATGTCTATTTTCCATCAATATTTTCAGCAGTTAACCCTCTTATTTTCATCTGTCACACACTCAAAGCACATTTGTGAAGTGAATGGATAAACTATAAATCCGATTCTGCTTAATTAAATAGAGAAAACTAGTTGAAGAATAATCATTATGAAACTCATGAAATTTTTATATTAAGTCAACAGTACTTTTACATGGCATAGTGCCAAGTAACTCCAAAAATAAAACAGCTATTTTCAAAATTCATAACTAAAAATCCTAAATTAAAATGAACAAAAACAATTATTATTATTCTGAACAAAAAATGGCTCCTTTGTTGGAATGCATGTCAAAAACTTTATGGGAAATGAAATTAAAATCTGTTTATGCTGGTGCAAAAATTTTTGAAATCCATGCATGATATTTGAATAATGAGAACTTCCCATGAATGTCTTTCCTAAATATTATTTTAATATATTTGAAAGGCAGAGCTGCAGAGAAAGAGGAGGAGGCAGAGATAAATATATCTTCCATCCATTGGTCCACTAGAAAATGGCTGCAACAGCCAGGGCTGGGCCAGGCTGAAATTAGGGGCCAGGAACTGAATCTGGATCCATTACATGGGTAGCAGGGGCCCAAGTAGTAAGGCCATCCTTCACTGCTTTCGTAGGTGAATGAGCATCGAACAGGATTAGAAGTAGAGCAGGCAGAACTCAGATCAGTGACCATATAGGATGCTGGTATCACAAGTTGTGGTTAAACCTGCTGTGTCACAAACGTTGGCCCCTCCCTGAACTTTTTGATGGTCCCTCATATGCATGGACTTTAAAAATGTTTGTGCCAAAACAAGTTTATCTTTTAATCCCATTTGCCACCAATTTCTTAAAGAATGCTTGTATTTCTAATAAGAAAGTATATAATTATGAGAAGCAAATATGTCTATTTCATCATCTATATAGAAGAAAAACAGCTGTTGCTGAAATAAGCTTAAGCAATCTTGAAACTGTACAACATAGTGCTCACATTTAAGTTTGCTTAAATAAGTTAAGCCTGCCAGGCCAATAGAAGGCATCAGAAGGACTTCAAAAACCTGAATCACCTAGGTAGGTTGGCAAAGGAGACCATTTTCAATCACTGTAGGCCGATTTATGAGCCTGGAACTCTATCAAGCATCTAGCAATTCCCTGAGCTTTATTCAGGTACATATACTTCCAAGTTCATAAGACTTTAGTCTTGGTGTCATAGAATCGGAACAGAAAATGAAAATACTGCCATATAAACAGAGCACAGTGTTTTAGCCACACATCTCTCTTCTAAGAAAGTGTATGGGTATGTAGAGAAGGAGAACAATTCTCAGATATATAGCCCACCTAGGTAAAGCACTTTCAAATGTACTTCATTTATTTATTTTAGGCCATTTTTGGCTCAAAATCATGCAAAATTACTGTCTCTAGTTTCATTCTGCTCTTTTGAAATAGTCCAGATTTTGCGTTAAGAGTTTAAAGCCACAGCAAAGAGCTAGGCCAAGAGGGAAAGCTTTTGAAGAGTTCTCACAGCTGTGAAAACACAGGCCTCAGGCTGTGTGTAGAGTTACTTCAAACAGCTGCTTCAGGTGACTAAACACCTTGAGTCTCATTCATCAAGTGTTGTTTATACTGGCTGACAGACCAGACTTGGAGAATTAACTCAGAGAAAAAAGATGTACTACATACCAAGTATGGGAAAGGAACTAGTGCTTTCAACGTGAAGCAGAGCAAAAAATAAAAATAACAATAACAATAACCTGAGTAACATTTAAAGGAAAGCAGAACAGAGCTAAATTTCTTTTCATGTTGATACTTCTTATGATTCCGTTTGCATCTTTATAATCAAAGGTGAAAGGATACTGATGCTTTGTCACTTTTTGATCCCATGAATAAAATTGAGATGGACAACTCCTTTATGTAGGAAAATACCTAATGTAAGTGGCCACAAGACTTCTCATTAATTATCAGCGAGCATAAATTGAGATAGTAGGCATAAATCATTCATTTTTGTTATTTTTAAAAAGAAAAATAAGGCTTTCTTCTTGCCTGGAGTAATTGCTTTATTGTGAACATTGTCTCATGTAGTCTCAGCCATAGGGTTCAAAACCCAGTTGTAAAAAAGTCTTTAATCTATCCCAAAAGGTGACACGATAATATATTTTAAACCATGTAACTATTTGCATGGATCAAAAGAAGAATGAAATAAACTGACAGGAGTCAGTGTCAGGCGAAGTGTTACTAGTTAAGTAAGCTTTAAATATTGAAAGCCAGCTTTAATATTTCCTTTTAATCTAGAAATATGTCACTTGGTAATTTTTTCTTTATAGCATCAGGGTAGTTACTAACAACATTCTCTGTGGCTTCAGTTCAGCACTCAGCAGAAAAATCTACTCTACTCTCTCGTTTGCTGCGGTAGATGTGAATTGTCCCTTCTGCTGGCGACTAGTCTGTATTATGAAAAGTTTCAAAGCTAAGACTTTCTCCTGTGCCCCCACTTCCTCCCACCATTTGCTGTTTTATGAATGATATTTAAATGTTGTGTCAATTATTCCAGTTCAAAAATTGCTTACACTTTTTTTCATCAATGGGCTCTAAAGTAGTTCTCAAACTCTAGTATGCATAAAAATGACCCAGAAATATGTAAAAATGCAGCTTCACAGGATGTAGCTGGGACCTGAGATTCTGTATAACTAACAGGCTCTGATGTGAGTACTGATGCTAACGATGCAAGGATCACATCTTGAATCAAGAGGAACTCAAGAATATAAACCTCTAAAGGCTAATTGTTTTCTTTCCTAACTACTTGAGAATACAGAAAACTATTCATTTCTAATCATGAGAAAAAACAGTGACAGAAAACCAAGTATTAAGAGTCAGTCCAAAGTTCTACCATGTAGAGCACAGAACTGAAGATTACAGATGTACATTTCTGGACATTTAATGCTAAGTCATCCAAAAAGATGTTGGGAGTATTAATTCAAATAGGGTATGATTGTCAAAATCACTTTACATCTTCCAATATCATCATCCATGTGATTACAGGTGGGGAGTCCTATCTGAATGGGGAGTGTTTTCCACATCTGAGCAGTAAGGATAGGGTTAAATGAAAGGATATAATTTTCATGAACAAAAGAAGAGAGCAAGCAAACAACAAAGTTATGAACTAGGAAACCAACAGAAATAGGGAAAGTATAAAGAAAGATATTTACTGAAAATTTATTCTGCAAATGAGAATTTCATGTGGTAGAAATGACGTCAATTTTATTAAGACAGTGGCATCACAGACTATTAATCAGCTTACTTATGATACTACAGGTAATAACTGGCAGAGCTCTGAATCCAGTTCTTTCTGATCATAAAGTCCTCCCTCTGTCAATCATAGTTCTGACTCTCAAACATCAGACAGATGAAAGAAGAATATAGGAGTTAAAGGAGGAACTGGTAGCAACTATATTCCAAGGATAAGTGAGAGATCAAGAAACCAAGAGTTCGGCCAAAGTAGAAATCCACTTGAGAAGTGTAGTAGGAAAGAGAGGGTGAACATAAAGTCAATGATGAGCTATGGGAGATGGGCATAGGATGACCAATATTTTGCAAAGTTTGTGACATACTGGTTACTAAGGATGAATACTGGCTTTTCAGATTTGGGCCACTAGGTATGCTCCCATTCAACCTCAGATGCTTCATATAAAATATCAGACAAGTCCATTCAAATAGTTGAGCAATTATGATCTGCCAGTTACTGTATCAGGTACTAATTTAAAAAAAAAAAACTTTATTGCTCATCTAAATAGATGCTGGAGAAAATGAAAGGTTGGCAAAAAGACTCTTCATGATGTTAAAATAGCTTCACAAAGATTGTGTAAAGGTGAATTAATTGGATCATTCCCAGATTACATTAAGGACAAATAGCATTTCTTGGTCACAAATTCAGCAAATTTCCATATTTATGTGCAATATGAGCAATGTAATTTGAAGAATTATAGTGAAGAGATATCATTGTAAATATAACCAGATAGGAGTAAGAAGTTTTTGGAGTCTACTGCAAAGTAGGGTGGCTATAGATAATGTTAGTGTACTGCATATTCCTCTATTTAAAAAAAAAAAAAAACAGAAGACAGGATTTTGGATATTTTCACTATAAAAATGTTAAATGCTTGAAGAAATAAATATATTAACCTTTATTGGGTTTTATACAATGTATACATATACCAAAGCATTACATAGTACCCCAGAAATACATACAATATTTACATTTGTGTTAAACATTTTCTTTTTCTAAAAGATTTATTTATTTACTTGAACATCAGAGTTACAAAAAGAGAGGAAGAGGGAGAGGGAGAAGGGGAGAGAGATCCATCCACCGATTCACTCCCCAAATAGCCACAGTGGCCAGGACTGAGCCAGGAGTTTCATCCAGGTCTCCAGATGGGTGGCAGAGGCCCAAGCACTTGGACCATCTTCTGGTGCTTTCCTAGGCCATTAGCAGGGAGCTGGATCAGAAGCAGAGCAGCTGGGACATGAACCCACACCCATGTGGAATGCTGGCCGGCATCACAGTCAGTGGGCTGATCTGCTATGCCACAACACTGGTCCCTAAATATTTTCTAAAAATTAAAAATGAGTGACCAAAATATGCTGCATGAAATCTATCTCCAGGAACATTTTCTTTGTTTACTTGCAGATATAAGGAAGGAAATAAGACACTACAATTACCACAGCAAACCATAATGAGGATGCCACCATAAAATGAGGGTGGGGTTGTGACACCAAACAGAAACAAAGTGAACTGTTCAGCATGGCATTTCCTAAATATTAAGCAAAATTGCTGAATAAGGAATGTTACCAGAAGGTAGTGCTTGCAGCTCCTATCTGTGGCTCTAACTGCCAAGTTCCTCAGTCTCTGCATTTCTTTATTTGCAGCATGAATGCTATCCCATATACTTTGCTTCCTTTTGCCAGATGGCAGAAAAAGAAAACGAAAATCTGAATTATACTGTTCCTAATTTACTTCTCCAAGATTTGGGTTGATATTTTTTTCTTCACTACAAGAATGAGACTTGTTTTACAAACTCAAAAAGTGAGCATGGAAAGGAAAGCATTTGTGAAAATTCTCTCAGGGTAGAGGCCCTAAGGAAGAGTCTCTCACTTTAATGTGATCTTGTTTCATCTTAGCAAAAGATTTTCTTTCTTCTCTCCTAACCTCTGTGTGTGTCAGGAGTCATAATTGAGGCCCAGTATTCTCCTCCTCTCCCATTTAAGTTCTTACCAAAAGTTAATTTGCTTGGAGAACTAAGACTCTACAAGAAAACTTATCTTATGAGAGCTGTTGCACTCACCTGCTACTTCGATTTTCAGGAACAGAGGAACAAATCAAAGGAGGCAGGATGATTTGTGAAGGCAAAGCAGGATCATTTCTATTGTGAATCCTCAGATAAACAGTGGAAAAGTTAGACTCTGGTTATATGCAAACTTCATAACATTTCCTTCTCTTGGTTCCTTTCTCTATTTTTTCTCTGTTTGTACATCGAAGAATGCACACTGGAATGTCACTGAGAACAACACCTAAGATGCTGTGTACCCTGTAGTCACTGAGTTGCAGGCAGATTGGCAGCCAGTAGCTTACATGTGCTTCTGATTATGTTAATGAATTAGAGGTCAGGCCCTTTGACTCCTCAGTTAAAGCAATCTGAATCCAGTTAAACGTAAAATTAAACTAAAAGGAGTTGTGGTTACCTCATAATCTCACCAAAAATAGCTCATTTAATATATAGTGAAATCTGGCCTAAATGAAAGTCTCTTCTTTGATCTATATACAACAAAGCTAGAAAACATAATTTTCCCAACTCTAAGAATGATAATAAAATGTATATTTCACTCACTGAAGCAAATGCAATTACTCATATTTTCCACCTAATGCGTGGTGATAAATTCCATCGCAACTTCACAAGGTGAAAATGGTCAAATACAGACAAACTTGGCTCCAACTTTCAATCCGTTCCTTTGAAAGCTCAAAAAGACAGCTGCCTAGTTTTCTAGCCATGTCTTGTTAACACGTATCAATAAATGGCAGGGGTAGAATACTGCTCCCTAGAATGGGTTTCAAGCAGGCTCTCCTCACAAATCAAGAAGTCAACACTTAGAAGCTATTTCCTAGACTCAATGGAAATATTCTGTGTGCAGTTATATTTGTGTTCAATATAACAAAAAAGAAAAAAAAAAGGAAAGTTGTGGTCTTTAAAAGCTTTAAAAGGCTGGTGATATATGCATTGACTCCTTCCATGTTTCTCAAAGCCAAACCTACTTTTCAAAATTGATGCAATAAAGAAATAGAGGAAGATCCTGAAAAATCTTAATTTCGGTCATGGGCATGCCAGTTAAAGCAAATGAGCAAGGCCAGGTTCTTTAATAAGATTCAAGAAAGAATTCTCCCACAGGGAAAGAAGTGATAAGGAAATGATACAGAAACAGAGATCTACATCCAACAAAGCATTTTCTTTTAAAGATCAGACTATCTTATAAAGATAAGATAGATTAGTTTTACTAATCTTGAGGACTTTGATGAAATATTGTAAAACTGAACATTTTTCAAGAGGATTTCTGATGTAATTATTTTAACCAAGATTTATTAAGCATACAAGTGATCTAAGTACTACATATGTTTGAAATACTTAATGCTCATACCTGATGAGGCAATTATGATTATTATCCTAGTTTTATATGTAATAAAGCTTAAAAAGAGAGATTATGTAACTTGCCCCATAGCAGATAACTTGTAGAAAACAGAAATGGTTTAAAGCTAGACTACTCTGAGTCAGCAATCTTAATCATTGACCACACTCTGCTTTCTGAACATGAAAGTAATACAAATAATTTCTTTACCACTTTAGTTTACACAGTGCTGATAATTTTAGAGAAAGAGAGATGACGTATTTAAATTGTATGGTAGTTGTGCCCTGACACTTCTAAATGTTGGCAGAATGTAGGTTTCAAACAATAAGTAGGTCACTGAGGTTAGCCACAAAACACAGACTTGTAGTACAGCTTCTGCAGCCTGGAGAAAAAGAACTTTTACAGAAATGCACATACTTAAGAACTTTTTCATTTACGTTTACTCTGGCAAAACTTATCTAAGCCAGTTGAAATGGCTCTGGATTTTATCAACGTAGCAGGAACTACATTTCCCAGAATTCCTTTCCCTACCGTCATCTGAGTGAAAGTGGGTCACAAGAGAAAACTGTACAAGAGTGCTAAGGCACAAGTAAAAAAGCAAACATTTTTATGGTCCAAGTCTCTATGGGGAAGAATCTTTTGCCAGTAACTTACGTTATTGAGCATACAAGTGATCTAAGTACTACATATGAGGCAATTATGATTATTATCCTAGTTTTATGTGTGATAAAACTGAAAAAAGAGAGATTAAGTAACTTGCCCCACAGCAGATAACTTGTACAAAATTTCTGATGTTCTCATTCATCTTGTTTGTTGGGGCAGTTTCCTGGCTTACTGGTCTTGCACTTCAACTGCAGAGTCCTGTGCAGGAAATGAGTGAAGAAGATGCTTGTTCATCCTAAAGATCAGATCCACCATTTAAAAGGGAGGCAGTGATACATGGTCATGGTTCCCATTTCCTTGTGAGATTCCATATTCATTGGCTTCCATGTTTTTGGTCTATCTGCTTTTCTTGCTTAGTTTAGAATCATCCCACAGTGCAGGTATGATAGGCTTACATAGATCTCTTAACAAGAGTTGTACAAAGTCTAATCACTTTACTACAGTCCTTATTCTACCAGCACAAGATACATAGCACTGTGCTCCTCTAATTGAGCCTTGACTAGTGCACCATTTATGTCTCATACATTGTTACTAGCAAACATTAGGAATTTGGGGCTATAACTGCTCTCAGTGATAGTTTAGTATGGCAGGAAAGGCTGAAGTGAGGAAAAAAGTGCATGTTTTTCTTAAAATTGGAGCCAGTAACTGAAAGTACAGCCAGAGGAAAGGGCATGCAATACATGAACAATTCTGTAAAATTCTGTAAATTATACAGAAGTACTTTTAAAAGTTTGTGGGAAAATTGAATTAAAAGATAAGTTTAATTTGGTTCCAAAAATTTTTGACATCTGTACATACTCTTTGCATAATATACATATCCCATGAAGTTTTGGGATACTCCTTTTATTAAATGAAACTTACAATAAGTTTTACTTCCCTCGTACTTTGTGATCATGTTATATGATTCATGAATGCCATTGTTTCATTCAACCAACATAGAAATTCCAAGACAGAATTTTCTTGGTTGTTGGAAAAGAGATATAATTATGTCATTTATTTAGTGATTTAAACCTGATTACCTTGTTGACAGACTTAGCCTCCATGTGAATATACCTATACATTGAGTAATATTGGGAATAAATTGAATTTAATATCATAAAACTAGATAAATTTCATCTGTAGGAACCTGAGGACAAATTAAATTTTATTTAACACCACCTACCCACAAGAAATGAATAGATTCTGCCTAAGGCAGTCTTGTCCATACTAAGTGCCAGAAAAATGAAAACTTCAAAGAATTAAGGAACATATTACATGCTTACAACTCTGAAAGGAAGCTCACATCAAACTTAAATAAAAGTTTAGGGACTGATTTGTCCTGGACACTTGAATAAATATTCACCAATCATTCTCTCATTCTCAAATATTGCCCAATTTTGACAAAAATATATTGTTATTCTAGTCATAATCCAATCACATGTAAATTGAAAGGTGAAATAATAAGACTAACTAATTTGTATCAAGTACCAACTAGCATATGCCAGGCTTTGTCTTATGGAATTTAAAGTATTGTTCTCTCCTAGCAAATCTCTTCACACCTCAAGGAATAGTTAGCATCCTCTTTGATGTGGAATCTGGACCCCCTAGGTATTAGAAAGTTGCAAAGCCCACATGATTTATGTTGCTGAGCAGAGCAGTTAAAAAGCAAAGACCTTTATCCTCTACAGCTCTTTCCCAAAGTCTACCATCAGTGTATCTAGACAACCTGGGCTTGAATAGAGAGAATCATATCCAGTTTCCACCCCTTAAAAGTGTATCAAATCCTCCCTCCCACATTTGCTCATGATCTACATAAAAACATGTGATGACGGCCAGCGCCGCGGCTCACTAGGCTAATCCTCCGCCTTGTGTCGCCAGCACACAGGGTTCTAGTCCCGGTCGGGGCACTGATCCTGTCCCGGTTGCCCCTCTTCCAGGCCAGCTCTCTGCTGTGGCCAGGGAGTGCAGTGGAGGATGGCCCAAGTGCTTGGGCCCTGCACCCCATGGGAGACCAGGAGAAGCACCTGGCTCCTGCCATCGGATCAGCACGGTGCGCCGGCCGCAGCGCGCCTACCGCGGCGGCCATTGGAGGGTGAACCAACGGCAAAAGGAAGACCTTTCTCTCTGTCTCTCTCTCACTGTCCACTCTGCCTGTCAAAAACAAAACAAAACAAAAACATGTGATGACTAACTATATGTATGCACTTGGCTAAGACTATGGGCCCCACTTGTTTGGATTCACACTGGCTAGGATGTAACTGTAGGCATGATTAACATTTACAATCAGCTGGTTTTTTAAAGGAGATGACCCTCTATAAGCTGTGTGGACCTTATCCTATCAGTTGGAAGTCTTATGAGCCAAGTTTGAATTTTTCCAGATGAGAAGGAATTCTGTCTTGAGGCTATAATAGACATCCTGTCAAAATGGCCAGCCTGCTCTATGGATTGTGGTCTTGCCAGCCACACAATCATGTTAGCCAATTTCCTCAAATAAATCTGCCTCTCCTACATCTGTAAAAAGACAGAGAAAAGGAAGAATTATTTTATATAACAATATATATCATAAAAACTTCAAAGAGTTTATATATCTCAGAGTTATTTTACCTGGAAAATCCTGATACTCATGATTTGGATAATTTATACCAGGTAAATGCTGCTGCCTCAGTGGAATGTCAGCATTGTTCTTTATACAAAGTTCATAGTAGCCTATAAACCGAAGCTCATTGAAGGTTTTTATCATAATTTGTGCTATCAACGTGCATAATGATAACAAAGGAATACTTGAATGATGTAATTATATCCTGGAAGTATTTGACAATAATGGTGATGCTTGTGGGTCACATTTGATAAGCTCTTACTGTTGACCAGTTATCTCCATTGATTTATTGGAAAACAATGATTTACATAGGTGCATACTATTATGCTATATTTTCCCCCACTTTACAGAAAAGTAAAATGAGATGTGAAAGATATTGGGTAACTTTCCTAGTCAATATTATGGGGAGACATAATATATTAATTCAAATCTATCTGACCTTAGAGACCTGATGCTTTACAATTCAGTGACTTACAAGGCCAAGAGACAACAGAGGAGGGTGGGAAAAGTCAGAGATTTGATGCCAAGACTCCTAAAGTTGAAGTGTCCAGTTTTAAAAGCTACCAACTGCATGCCCTTAAAAACTCACTTTCCTTATTTAGCTCCAGATTATTTTTCTGTAAATAGAGAAAACAGCTGCCGAAAATCCTGACATAGATAAAATATATATTAATATGTGAAAAATATAGCATCATTTAATTTTGTTATTTTAGAGATGAGAATGCATATCCTGGGCTCCGTACCACTGACCACAAAAGGTCCTGGGATATTGGACATTAAAATAACTCTTCTATCAAGAGACCTTAAGTTATAGCATTCATGTCAACACAATCCCTTTTCTTTTATTGATATCAACTCAAGGAATCCCAGAACATTTTCTCAACATAACAGTTTGTGGATAGCTCCATATTTTCTTTAACTTATGAGATTCTTATATATATATATATATATATATATATATATATATATATTTGTTTAACATGTTAAAAATTGAGGAACTCAAAAGTTATGAAAAGGAAATAGGTTAAAAGAAAAAGAAACAAATGAGTAAAGTAATTTAAGAGTTAGATAACACAGGGTAAATGCTGTATCAGAGTGCCAGCGTTAGAGTCTAGGCTCCGCTTTCAGTTCCAGCTCCCTGCTATTGCATACCTTGAGAGGAAGCAGGGAGTCCGTGCCACTCATGAGGGAAACCCAGGCTGAGTTCCAGGTTCCTGGCTTTAGCTTGGCCCAGCCCTGTCTGTTACAAGCACTTGAGGAGTGAACCAGCAGATGGAAGATCTCTCGCTGTTTCTCTCTCTTTCTAAATTTCAAGAAAACACAAAATAAATAAAAATGGGAAAACAAAACCTTGAAAAAACAAAACATCTAAAACAAATGTTAGTAGTCAAAAGCCAATTCTAATTTGAAAACAAAATAATGCTATGTTAAACTTTGTATTAGAGTTGGGGAAAGAGAAATCTTAGCAATTTAGAAGACATGAAATCCCAGTTAACTTGTCGAATGTTCCAAAAAGCAATTTGCAATGTGATTTTTGACTTTGTTCAGAATGTTGTACATGTATGTGAAAGTATTTGTTCATGATACCACATTTCCATTGTTCTTAGAGGTGCAAAAGCTTCTTTAGTTAAATAACTCAACTTTTGTTTTTTCTTGAATTGATTAGCAGTATAGCCTTAAGGTATGGCTACATTCATTAGGATGAAGGGTAAAAATCCAGAAGCAAGAATGAGGATGGAGGAAATGACCAGAAAAATCAAAGGAAAACACCAGGAAAGCAAAAACATGGAAAAAAAGAAGGCTATTTGCTTTAGTAATATGATGGATGGAGGGGAGAAAATTATTCTATACGAAGGAAACTTGCAGGGACAAGTCCAAGTCGACTTATTAAGTCATTTTACATGGATGTCAAATCAAAACTTTAATAAATTTGAAGTACTGAAATCCATGTGGCATTTTTGCTGTGTGTGCTAAATGGAAGTGTCTCTTCCCTCACTCCTCCCCACCGCATATACACAATGGACCAAGATAGTGGGGGAAGATTAGGTAAATAGACTCATACACCAAGAGACTGTTAATTTTTTGAGCCAATGCATTTAATGATCTAGATTGAGACTATAGACTCCTATACAGGGTCACATCGTTGATGTTAGTAGGAAAAGGGTTCAAAGAAGAGATAGAAAGGAGGTAAGTTGGGGAAGAAAATGCATCTTCATGTCTTTGTTCTCAGTACAGAAAAGAATGATATACTAACTAGCTTCCTCAGCTCATTTTGCAGTAATGTTTTTCAGACCTTAGCTCTTTCCTCCCTTCTCTACTACAAAGGGAGCATATGGCGCCACTGCCTCACACAAAGAAAAGAAAACATGGCAGTAAATTATCTTAAATACACCTGAACTTATGATATCCAGAGTCAATCTTTCCCTAGATGGTTTCTTTTTCACATAATTCCAGATTTATTTTTGCCAATTAAAAGTTTATTTTGGCTGCAGTTGAAATTTAATTTGTTCTTCAAAGAAACATAACAATGGAAATACAAAGAGGAAGCTTTTGCCCACTCCCTGGGAGTTCTGAGTTGTAATAATTATAAAATGATAAGATTCTTAATGAAAATGTCGCCTGGAAAGGTTGAGGTTGACAGCAGCACAGACCTACGTGAAGTGAAAAAAGTCACATTATACTCATGGACATAAATACAGCCAGATGATGTAATTTTACATCCTCTGATGATTTATTGTATAAATGTTTCAAAAGTTTAAAATAAAATCCTTTCTAAGAATAATGCTCATTTCAAGTTGTAGAAAAACAAACTTCTTCTGAGGAGATAGTATTATTAAAATAGAATTGATAGCACATTGATAAAATAATATAAACTAAGAAAGTTGATACACACATTTTGAATAGAAGACTAACACATTAATTATTATGGGTGTTTTAACTTACCCCCAAATAAATCATTAGGTGTCTACCAAATAGATTGATCTGATCTCATTCATTGCTCTATGGTTCTATCTGACCCTTGGGAAAACACACTCTACTCAAATACATACAATAATCACCACCACAACCACAATGACAACAAGGATAGCTTATAATAAATAAATAAAATGTTTGTTTATAATTTGCACACTAATCAGTGATTAGGAGCCTGCTTTTGACAAAGAATTTAGCCCCAGGGTATTTTTTTTTTTTGCATAGTATTTCTGTGATAATTTATGTGTGGTAATATTAGATAGGGGGCAGGAGAAAAGCTAAATTGCAGAAACATTTTAAAGTTTTACCTTTTTTCTTTTTTTTTGGTTTAGGCTACTTTTATCTCTAAAGTCTTATATTTTAGAAAAATAGATAACAGCACATCTGCAATCATAAGTACACATGCATGCAAACATAGGTGCTTATCTTAGAAAACTCCTTGTACGTATGCATCTCCACCAAAGTTGCACTGAAGGAGTGCTTTGTGGTTTCGCAGTACTCATTTGACATGGAAGCAATAGGAGGGCTGATTTTCTAATCTAATCCTGCCAGTGTCTTTGAAATTGTCATGGAATATCTCTGCACTGCATGATTGGCAATAGACTGTTTCTATCAGCCTGACTAGCTGATGGATTTCTTTATGCCGCAGAGAGATTCATGTTTCCATTGTTTCTCTTGGCTTGCATATAGCCTTTGACAAATAGAGACAAATATGTAAATCTGTTACAGTTTGTGGTCCTCAGCCTCAGTCAATTGCTCTCTAATATGGGAATTCTCATTATCCTTCATTGAAAGCAGCTCTAGGGTGCGAGAAATACTGAGAGAAAACATTATGAATATTGTGAGGGCAAGCTTCTTGATGTTCCTCAAAAGAAAAGACCAGAAAAATGGCACTACTCTGTAGGTACACAGGATTCCTGAAATTGAGGAAGCCAATCTGAGAGTTCTTCACTTTTAATGATGTCAACAGCACAAGCTGTTTTCATCAGGAAGAGTATACTTCTGTAATTGAATCCTGTGGACAAAACACTGTGGTTTTCTTGTTACATGATTTTAAGCAAATTTGTTTTAGAGTATACACATTCCAGTGAGGTCACAGGATTATAAGTGGAAATAATAAATCTTAGTTATTAAATAATTTTTAGTATGTAATCCTAATATTGACTCTAGATTTTCTTCCAAATCAATTTTTCAATCCAGTTTTTCAAATAAAGATTGAGTGTTTTTATTTGAAAAGCAGAGTTACATGGGCAGAGAGAAAAAGAGAGCTTACATCTGCTCATTCACCCCCCAAATGCCCACAATGGCTAGGACTGGGCCAGGACAAAGCGGAACCAGGAACTTCATCTTGGTCTCCAAAAAAGATGGCAGGAACCCTGATACATGGACTATCTCCTGCTCTCCCAGCTGCATTTGTAGGATCTGCATTGGAAACAGAGAAACCTGGACTCGAACCAGTGCTCCAATATGGAATGCCAGTATTGCAGGAGGTGGCTTAACCCACTGCACCGACATACCGGCCCCAAGACCAGTTTTTATAATACCAACTTGCGGCCGGCGCCAGGGCTCACTAGGCTAATCCTCCGCCTTGCGGCGCCAGCACACTGGGTTCTAGTCCTGGTCGGGGCACCGGATTCTGTCCTGGTTGCCCCTCTTCCAGGCCAGCTCTCTGCTGTGGCCAGGGAGTGCAGTGGAGGATGGCCCAAGTGCTTGGGCCCTGCACCCCATGGGAGACCAGGAGAAGCACCTGGCTCCTGCCATCGGATCAGCACGGTGCGCCGGCCGCAGCGCGCCTACCGCGGCGGCCATTGGAGGGTGAACCAATGGCAAAAGGAAGACCTTTCTCTCTGTCTCTCTCTCACTGTCCACTCTGCCTGTCCAAAAAAAAAAAAAAAAAGAATATAATACCAACTTGCCAAATAAGCAATATCCCCATTAGAACTACATTGATTTTAGTTAATATTCTCTTTTGCCGTATAACTTCTTCTGTCATAAAGATTTGCTATAAATAATTTTATTAAAATTTAGTTAAACCCACTTTAATCTTTAAAAATAAAAAAAAAATTTTTTTTCTTTACTACACAGGTTAGCATTTGAAATATTTAGAACTGGAAGTGCTCTCAGTGGTCATTTCAGAGCCCTGCCACATTTCACAGAAAGAGGACATGGCACCAGGAAATTTTAAGTGATTGATTTATCTGTATAGGTCACTAGCAGCAAAATCAGATCTAGAGCTTTTGCTTCTTTTCTCAATTTAATATCACTATTACTACACTGCCTAGTAGAAGTTAGAAAACTTACAGAATGTGATAATGTTTTGATAAAGTGATTTCCCTTGAAATTTTTTAAAAATCTAGTTTTTAATTGGATCTCTACCCATTTTGATCAGGTGATATTGAACTAATTTTATCTCTCTTTTTAATTTTCATTTCCAGGGTGATAATACTAAGCTTGTTGTAAGAGTAAAACCATATTATGCATTCAGAAAATTTACCACAGTATCTGACAAATTGAAAGTGCCCCATATATGTAAGCTATTAGTTCAGGTATTAGAAAATCTTCACCATAAAAAGCCAGATTGTAGATATTTTAGATTTTAGACCCACTGTAGGGTGAAAGTAGTCAAGACTTTGTGTAAATAAATGAGTAGGACTGAATTTTAGCAAAATCTTATTTACAAAAACAAATAGTAGTTTGGTCTATAGAACATAGTTTGTTGACTTCTGTTATAGTCTGTGATTGCTAAATCAGGTTTGCAATAATAACCAAATGGGAAATGGTGAACACTGTGTAATTCATTTATTCGTTTTTTCTAAAAGGTAGATGCCTTAACATGATGCATATTAAAGGGCCAGAATCAGTTACGTCATTACTTCTCCAGGATACATTTAATGATGTCCTACGGTGCCTGATTCAACCTGTCAAGACAAATAAACAATGAACACAAGTTTATATATTTAACAAAATACAGATGCAAACATGAACCTCCTTGAAAATTCCATGCATGTTCTTGGTCACAGAGTTAGAGCGGATAGACGTAATACGTGGCACATGTTCTCTGAGGACTATTTTGTTTTGTCTCCATTTCTGTTAACAGTGGTGTGATTCAAGCAAGTGGTCCTCTAATATACAGTGGTATAAAAGGAAAAAGGAAAGGCAGTTCGAAATTCACACTGTACAACTCCCTGGACCCAGAATATTATCTTTAAATATTTCTTAATATCGATTTCATGCAATAAACAATTCTTTCATTTTTAAAACAGTCACTTGAAAATACACAAAGAATTTTTAAGGCAAATTTGCTAAATTTCTCAGCATCAGTCTAGTCGTGCTTTGGTAAAAATTCAATGCATTTCCTTTGCCAAGACACTCTGTCCACTGTTATCTCCTCTGCTATGGGTAGAGTTAGTGAGTACTCTGATTGGCTTAAGAAAATTGGTAAAAGCCTTCCCCTAGTCACAGTCATGAGGAGTTAAAGCATTATGGAAAGTTAACTACGCTATGTTGGAGGAAGACAGGTGCATTTCTCATGAAAACATAAGGGATGAAATTTTTGTCATCATTGTCTCTCCAAACAGTGCAGGAATGGTGAGAACAGTGTTTGTCCAGCCTTGGTGTAGGCAATAAGGTACACATTGGAGACATTTGAAACATTAATAATAAAAATAACCTAATCAGAGAATGGTTTACATGATCAAAATTCACCAGCAGTTCTAAAGCAAGTCAGTGATAAAATAATCTTCCTGAAGATACAGAGGATAGACAACTCCACTACTCCACCCCTCACTTCTTGGTTCCAAACTTCCACATAGAATCTCAGACTTCTACACAAAGGCTAAGAAAAAAATTAATTTTGATGATACCATACATATTTGAGTCTGCCCATAGCAAAGACTAGCCTGCCTCTGGTTGTTCTGTCACATAAAAACCCAAATTTCCTTTCTGCTTAAGGCACTGGGTTAAGTTTTATAAAACCTGAATCAACAAATTGGCATTTGCTTTTTTCTTATTTTAAACCAAAACCTTCAGGTGTCAAGTTTATTAAAACATTGTACACTAAATGGTTATCAAACACTTATAATCGCATTTTAGAGTTTTGGGAACATGGCATTCTGGGTACAGAACACATGGTGAGGATTTTCCTTATGATTGTCTTACTCAGCTATTACCTGAAATACTAATGGTTAAGATCCCTTTAGTCTAAAAATAATGAATGAAAAAAATATTTTTGTCAATTTCACTAAACAACAATATTCTCCAAAACAAATAAATAATGCATTTAACTAAGACTGTCCTTCATATATATGTGTATATACACATGCATATATATATATATATATGCAAACATATACTTGCACACTTATAAATAACCTTGTATATACACATATACATTCCCTATGGTCCTGACATCTGACATTTAAATAAACTTCTAAGCCTACTATATAGTTTTCCTCAGGGTAGACTTGATTAATATTATCTTCCAAACTGAACTATGCATGTTCTTTTTTTGGCTGGGCTGCAAGGATAAAAGAGTGTTTCATTTTCTACCTAAACTCTTTGATATTATTAGAAAATTAATTGTTGTTATGGTGCCCTGCAACCTCCAACATGGATTATTACTGCCCTATCCTCAGTAGAAGAGGATAAGAGAGACATGGTCTTTTCTTCTTTCCACCTTAGAGGGTCAGTTTTCTGATTGTTATCTTCATCCTGAGGAAGCTTGGTTTTAACTTTCACTTCAAGTCTTGCCTATTGCATGACTATCAGGACATGCACTTTGCCCAGTGTTTGGCTTCCTCTGAAATATATACATCAACAATTAATGACCTTCTCAAAGTGCTATGAAATTAGCTTCCTGGTTATATGATTTAATTGCTACAGTGGTGAGACCAGGTCATTAATACTGCATCTTCATGGAAAAATCTTATATAATATACAGAAGGAAAATGTGAGTATAAAAGCAAGAAAAGTTCCAACAATAGGAACTTGCATTTTTACCAAATATTATGTGAACAGAGTGATTGTAGGTATCTCCTCATATTTCACTGATAGTATTTTTCATAATTATAAACTCTGGAGGGTAAGTAATTATTTTTTTTTTTTTTTTTGACAGGCAGAGTGGACAGTGAGAGAGAGAGAGACAGAGAGAAAGGTCTTCGTTTGCCGTTGGTTCACCCTCCAATGGCCGCCGCGGCCTGCACACTGTGGCCGGCGCACCATGCTGATCCGAAGCCAGGAGCCAGGTGCTTCTCCTGGTCTCCCATGGGGTGCAGGGCCCAAGCACTTGGGCCATCCTCCACTGCACTCCTGGGCCACAGCAGAGAGCTAGACTGGAAGAGGAGCAACCGGGACAGAATCCGGCGCCCCGACCGGGACTAGAACCCAATGTGCCGGCGCCGCAAGGCGGAGGATTAGCCTGTTGAGCCACGGTGCCAACTCAAGTAATTATTCTTTATTTCAAATTATAATAACTGCAAAACTTATGGTACTTGCTGTATGCTAACTAAGTGAAGCACTTACATAGGCTAAGTAACTTCTTGAAGGGCTACCATTTTGGTGCAGCAGGTAAAGTCCCTACTTATGATGTTGGCATCCCATATGGGAGTGCCAGTTCTAGTCCCAGGTACTCTGCTTCTGATCCAGCTCCCTCAGAATGTAGCTGTAAATGTGGCAGATAATGGCCCAAGTATTTGAACCCCTGCTACCTATATGGAAGGCCTAGATGGAGTTCCTGAGTTTCACCTTAACTCATACCTAGCTGTGGCAGTCACTGGGGACCTGAAATAGTAAATGGAAGATGTCTCTCTCTCTCTCTCTCTCTCTCTCTCTCTCTCTCTCTCTGTGTGTGTGTGTGTGTGTGCGTGTGTGTGTGTTCCTTTCTCTGTCATTCTGTCTTTAAAATAAATTAATTAATTCAAGAATTTCTTGGAAGGAAGATTGTTTTCTGTACGAAGAGAAGTTAGAGTTCAAACAACCTGAATGTTCTCTGCAGCTAGAAAGTGATGGGGTTAACATTTGGACCAAGGCAGCTTGGCACAGGAACCAATGCACATAAAAACAACTCTGCTGCCTTTCAGGAAATATTTAAGGATTGTACAGCTAAAGAGTTGCATTAAAGAACAATCTGTAGCAGTCTATGTTCCAGGTAAATGATATAATCACACTCGGTCTGTCTATCAAATGCAATGCAACTGTAATACTTGCACAGAACAGGGAACAGTTATATATTTCTTAAATATTTATTATGTTACTTATATACCTGAAAGGCAGAGAGAGAAAGAGAAAGAGAGAAAGAGAGAGAGAGAGAGAGAGAGAGAGATTTTACCAACTGCTATTTCACTCTCTAAATGACCACAAGGGATGTGACTGGGCCCAGCCAAAGCCAGGAGCCAGGAACTCCATCTTGATCTCTCATGTGGGTGGCAGGGGCCCAAGTATTTGGGTCCTCTACTTGGAACAGCTATTTGATGATACTGTTAAGTAACTAGTACCAGGGAGACTGGGATTAGGGGAGATTGAAATACCAGTAGAATGTCAGTGAGTTGACCAATTTATCTTCCCCATGAATATTCTTATATGATCTCAATGAAACCCTGAAGTCAGAAATAGTCACCATGCTGTAGACAAAGCAAACCTCAAGAGAAGCTTTTTTTTGTGTTGGTTCACAGAGAAAAAAAGCGAATTCCTGACATTCAGAACAATGTGAGTATTCTCTATTTTTGTTCTTTTTCCCTCCCTCTTATTCTTTTCATTTTTTCTTTATTTCTTTCTCTCATTTATTTCCTTTTTGAAGGTTTTTATTTAATGAGTACAAGTTTTCATATGTACAGCTTTTAGGGATATAGTGTTTCTTCTCCCCATTCCCACTCTCCTACCCCAACTCCCATCCCACCTGCTTCTCTTTCTCCTATTCCATTTTCCATTAAGTTTCATTTTTAATTGACCTTATATACAGAAGACCAACTCTATACTACATAGAGATTTCAACTATTTGCACCCACACAGACACACAAAGTATAAAGTGCAGTTTGAAGACAACTTTTACCATTAATTCCCATAGTACAAGTCATTAAGGACAGAGGTCCAACATGGGTAGCAAGTGCACAGTGACTCCTGTTGTTGATTTAACAACTGACACTCTTATCTATGACATCAGTGATCACCCGAGGCTCTTGTCATGAGCTGCCAAGGTTATGGAAGCCTTCTGAGTTCACAAACTCTGTTGGTTTTTAAGATGGGGCCATATGCAAAGTGGAAGTTCTCTCCTCCCTTCAGAGAAAAGTACAAGATTCTGTGATAGCCCCTTCTTTCCATGGGGGTCTCACTCACAGAGATCCTTCATGCAGAACCATTTTTGCCACTATGCCTTGGCTTCCCATGCCTGAAATGCTCTCATGGTGTTTTTAGTCAGTTTATTATTTCATTTTTAAAATTTTTTATTCTTTTTTTTCTTCTCTACTTTATACCATTGGCTGAATTCCTTATTTAACACAGAATTAATCATAGATGTATTAAGTCAGTTGAAAATAGATCCCAGTTAAAAACAAGAGTGGGAATGAGAGAGGGAGGAGCTGTACAGATCAGCACACATTCCCCAACAAACTTAACCCTAAGGGTGAAGCTAAAACTTGCTATGGGGCTCCAAATCCCATTTAGCTGGGTGGCACTAATCCCATCTTATGTGATAAACTGATCATATTAAGTATGGAATTGATCATATAGATAGGACCATAATTCAAAGGGATCACATAAATAAGACCAAGTGCCTGGTAATAACAACAGATAGAATTACAAAGGAGAGAAAGTTCCAACATGGGAAGCAGTCCACACAGCAGACTCATAGAATGACAAACACCCTAAACAGAAGTCTGACCTCAGAATCATTTATTTATTGCTTCCTTATTTCTCTCATTTTATTCTTTCTCTTTATTGTGTTTCTTTCTCTGTCTCTTCTTTTTTTATTCACCTTTCCCCTCTCATTTTTCTGTTTGTCTTTCCTCTATTGTGTGCTATCCCTCAAGCACTCCAGTGATGGCTGACAGTAGCAGCAATGAAGGCCAGTAGGACTACAACTCAGAAAAGAAGGAATGTTGATCTCTGATCAAGAGAGCTATGATCTCAGGGAAGTGGGGCAAACCACTGCTGCTTTCAGGCTCTCTTATTCTACCTCTTCTCCTGCCTTTTGGGCCCAGATGTGGATGTAATCACAAAAAAACACAGCAGAGAAGTAAAATCAAATTTCCATCTTACTACTCAGAAAAAAAAAGGGGGGGTGGAGAATGATCCTAGAAACCTAGAGATAGCCAGGTAGATCATGTTGAGAGAGGAACTCAGAAAATCCACCTAAAATTTTGTTGATTAACTCCTGGGCTCACCTCCAAGTTATGCACAGATTATTTTACTGATGTCGACATATAAAAACATGTAAGAGGTTAACCGATAGCCCAGATTATATACTGACCAACGAGTAGCTGGCACTTGGAACAGATTCAACCTAAAAAGATTTTAAAAAGCACCTTGACCTTTGAACCCACTGCCCATAGAAGACAAGTTGTAACTTAGAGCCTTAAACTAATCATGTCACTTTTCTTAAAAAGTGTCTCAACAGGA
Source organism: Lepus europaeus (assembly GCF_033115175.1). NCBI lineage: Eukaryota > Metazoa > Chordata > Mammalia > Lagomorpha > Leporidae > Lepus > Lepus europaeus. The sequence goes on along the minus strand of NC_084827.1, from coordinate 87,100,440 downwards.
TTTACACAAGACTCAAAGATTTGTAACATTATATTTTAAATGTCCATGGTAGGCCGGTGCTGCAGCTCACTAGGCTAATCCTCCGCCTGTGGTGCCTGCACCCTAGGTTCTAGTCCTGGTCGGGGCAATGGATTCTGTCCCAGTTGCTCCTCTTCCAGTCCAGCTCTCTGCTGCAGCCCAGGAAAGCAGTGGAGGATGGCCCAGTTCCTTGGGCCCTGCACCCGCATGGAGGACTAGGAGGAAGCACCTGGCTCTTGGCTTCGAATCAACGCAGTGCGCCAGCCGTAGCTGCCATTTGGGGGGTGAACCAACGGAATGAAGCCCTTTCTCTCTGTCTCTCTCTCACGTCTAACTCTGCTTGTCAAAATAAAATGTCCATGATAGAATTCTAAATCATTTTTTATGTGGGAAATTAGAACAATTTTAATTATTATGGAAAAAGACAATCAATATATGCCAATGCTTTAAAAGAGGTACTATAAAAATACTGTTAAAAATAATAGTAAATATGTTGAAGTAAATAGAAGAATAGTAAACCTAAGCAGCAAATAAGCATCAGAATGGAGGACAGATGACCGTTAGTAAAAGTGGGGTTATATAGATAGAAATTATCCAGTGTGAATAATTGAGAGAACTGGAAGAATTTTGAGCAAAGACTAAAAATATTCAATATTCATCTCATTAGTGTTCCAGAGGAGAAGAAATGTAATGTTAAAATTTGTTTAAATAAATAGTCAAAGGCCAGCAACATGGCTCACTTAATTAATCCTCCAGCAGTGCCAGCATCCCATATGGGCACCAGGTTCTGGTCCCAGTTGCTCCTCTTCCAGTTCAGCTCTCTGCTGTGGCCCGGGAAGGCAGTGGAAGATGGCCTGGGTGCTTAGGCCCCTGCACCCGCATGGCAGACCAAGACAGGGTGCCTGGCTCCTGGCTTCAGATCGGCACAGCGCGCCGGCCATTGCGGCCATTTTGGGGGTGAACCAGCGGAAGGAAGACCTTTCTCTCTATCTCTCTCTCACTGTCTAACTTTGTCTGTCAAATAAAAAAGAAAAAGAAAAAGAAAAAGAAATAGTCAAGGGGCCGGTGTTGTGCTGTAGCTGGAAAAGCTGCTTCCTGTGATGCCAGCATTGCACATGGGTGCTGGTTCATGTCTCAAGTGCTCCACTTCCGATCTAGCTGCTGCTAATAACCTGAGGGAAATAATTAAAGATGGCTGAAATGTTTGGACCCTTGCATCATGTGGGAGATGTGGAAGGAACTCCTAGCTCCTGGCTTTGGCCTGGCCCAGTCTTGGTTATTACAGCCATTCAGAGATGAGCCAGCAGATGGAAGATCTCACTCTCCCTCTCTATCCCTCTCTGTCTCTTCTTCCCTCTTTTTAACTCTGACTATAAAAATGAATAAATAAATCTTAAAAACAGTAGTCAAAAACTTAGTGCAAGGAGTAAACATACAGATACTAGAAACATGAAAACATATAAGGCCAAGGAAAGATGAGCATGATTTAAAAAGTTTATGAAGAAATGCACATTATGATAAACTATCGTTGGATTTAGAGTTAGAAATGTGTGAGGGGATTCCAATACAATCCCATCAAGGTGGCATGTACCAATGCCATCTCACTAGTCCAAGTGATCAATTTCAGTTCACAATTGATCACACTGATAGGTCTAACAGTCAAAGGGATCACACAAACAAGACTAGTGTCTGCTAATACTAACTGATAGAATCAAAAAGGGAGAGAACGATCCAACACAGGAAGTGGGATACAAAGCAGGCTGATAGAATGGCAGATGTCCTAAACAGCACTCTGGCCTCAGAATCAGCCCTTAAGGCATTCGGATATGGCTGAAGAGCCCATGAGAGTATTTTAGGCATGGAAAGCCAAGACAATCTGGCAAAAAAAAAAAGACCTAAATGAAAGATCTCTGAGAGTGAGATCCCAGTGGAAAGAATGGGGCCATCAAAGAAGGAGGTACCTTTCTCTGAAGGGATTTCAATATTTTTACACCACAATAAATTTGTCTTTTAATTTCATATTTACAAGAACTTTTTGAAGTAGTTTTTATTTGTTCAGAAAACCATAATACATCTGCAAAAACTAAAGACAAGGAGAAAATGCTTAAAATAGTCAAAGAAAAATTGTTTATCCTCTGTGCAGAATGGACAATACAAGTAGGTGTGAATTTCTCCCCCCAAAATCATGAATACTAAAAACAAGTGTTCACTATTTTAAGGAGCTGAAAATAAAATATCAACTATAGCCAGAGAGAAAGATGGTATATTAGTGAAGGTAAAAAAAAATTCTTAGATAAAAGAAAATGATGAGAAATATTTGACAGTGAGCTTGCTCTTAAGCAGTAGTGACGGACATTCTTGATGAAATTGTACTGAAAGGAAACATGGAACACTAAGTGTGTAAGAGGATCCACGCAAATGACAGGATTTTGGATAATATAATACACTATTCTTCTCTTAAATAAAATATTTGATTATTGAGAGTAAGCAAAACATAAGGTTTTCTGGTGACATTTCAATATAAGTGGAGGTACTATACATAAATAAACATTAATAACGTGTACACATATAAACAACAGAGTTAATCGTCACTCTAGACCAAATGGGTCTAACAGATATCTGTAGAACTTTTCAGCATACAGCTGCTAAATACACATTCTTCTCACCAGTGTATGGAACATTCTCTAGCAAAGACCATTGCAGAGAACTACATTGGAAGTGGAACAGCTGGGACTTGAACTGACCCCCACATGGGATGCTGGCACTACAGGTGATGGCTTTATTCACTGCACCAAGGCACAGGCCCCTCTGATGATTCTTTTTATTTCTTTGGTGTCTGTTGTTATATTTTCTGTTTTATCTCTAATTTTATTGATTTGGGTCTTTCTCTCTCTCTCTCTCTCACTTTATTTTTTATTTTTTTGGTTAGTTGGGCCAATGATGTGCCAATTTTCTTTATTTTTTCAAAATAAAAGCTATTAAATTTGCTGAATTTTGTATTTTTGTTTCAATTTTATTTATTTATTCTCTGATTTTAATTATTGCTTTTTCTCCTACTCATTTTGGGTTTGGTTTGCTGTTGTTTTTCTAGGTCTTTAAGCTGCCTTGATAGCTCTTTTATTTGGGACCTTTCCAATTTCTTGATGTGGGCACTGAATGCTATAAACTTTCCTCTTAACATTGCTTTTGCTGTATCCTGTAAATTTTGATGTGTGTATTGTCATCTTCCATTTCCAGAAATGTTTTTATTTATCTTTTGATTTATTCTATGACCTGCTGTTCATTTAGGAGCAAGTTGTTCAGTCTCTAAGTATTTGCTTATGTCCTAGAGATTCTTGAATTGTTGTTTTCCAGCTTCATTCCATTGTGGTCACAGAAGATATAGTATGGAGATACCCCAGAAATCTGAATATGGACCTACAATATGGCCTAGCTCTCCCATTCCTGGGAATTTACCCAAGGTAAATGAAACCAGCATATGAAAGAGTTATATGTACCCCCATGTTTGTTGCAGCTCAATTCACAATAGCTAAAATATGGAATCTAACCAACCATTCTTCAACTGAAGACTGGATAAAGAAATATTGGGATATATACACCAAGAATACTACACAGTGGTTAAAACAATCAATTTTTTTGCAACAAAATGAATGAATCTGGAAAACATCATACTGAGTGAAATGAGCCATTCCCAAAAGGACAAATACCATATGTTCTGCCTGATCTGTTGTAACTAATACAGTACCTAAAAGGTGATTTATATAAGTAAAATGGACACTTTGAGATGCAATGACTTTGAACAGCCCTTATCTCAACTGTTGAGGAACAGTTTTTGTTTTTATACTATTTGTTGAATACTTTACTTAGTATAGCATTAATCTTATGTGTATTAAGTTAATTAAAAATATATGTTAATAAAAAATAAGAGTGGGAATAGGAGAGGGAGAAGGAAAAAGGGTGAGAGTGTGGGTGGATGTGTTAGTTGGGTGGGAAGAATCACTATGTTCCTGAAGTTGTATTTATGAAATTCATGAAGTTTATCTATCTTAAATTAAAGGTTTTTGGGTTAAAAAATAAATATGGTGACAGGAGGAGGAAAGAAATTTATATTATGCTAAGTTTTCCATATCGAACTTGTGATGAATATAAAATTCAACAATAATAAATGTAAATGGTCTAAGCAAACAAATTGAAAGCTCAGATGATCAAAGTGATTTAATCAATAAGCTAATTAATTTTTCATCAGATCATGTAGATCAGAGGCAGTAGGATAACCTATTCAAAGACCCGAAAAAGAAAAGACTTGCAACAAAGAATTCCATATCCAGAAAGTCTATACTTCAAAAAAGAAATAGAAATTGAATTGGAAGAATATGAAATATAATTCAACATTATTCAATCATAAAAATGATGGAAGTACTGATCTATGTTATAACACGAGGGATTCTTAAAAAGAGTATGGTAAGTTAAAGATAACACACAAAAAACATATTTCTATGGCACAATTTACATGAAATTTTCAAAATAGCCGCATTTCCAGAGAGAGGAAGATTAATAGGTAACAATAGATTTTTAAATATATGAATTTATTAAATTTGAGATACAAAAATATTCAATCATATTTAGAGACATTAACATTGGTATTAGTTTCCTAATATTGCCTTATTAAGTGTCACAAACTAAGTAGTTTATTATGGTAATTTATTGTTGCACAGTTCTAAGAGGCTAGACATTTGAGAGCAAGTTGTTAGCAGGTGTTGCTTCTTCTCTTGGCTGTGAAAAAGGCTAATTCCTCTTTCTTAGCTTCTAGGTGTTTAGTTAATTTTTATGTCATTCCTTAACCTCTGCTGTATCATTCCAATATCTGCCGTTAACTTCGTATGGCATTCTCTCAATGTCTGTGTGTGTGTGGTCTGTGTCTATGTCCACACTCCCCTTATTTATAAAGACACTACTCATATTCTACTAAAGCTTCACCCTGCTACAGTATGACCTCATTTAAATGGCCCCATTTCCAAACAACAACACATTCTGTGGGGCTGGAAGACTTGAACATAGAATGTTGTTGGCACACAAGCAAAGTCATAACAATGCTTCTTTCCAAGAATTCCTAGACGTATTCCAAAATCATGATCTACTAAAGAAGATATTGATAAATGTCTCCATCTATATTAAAACCTTTGCCCTGTAAAAGACATTGGTAATTTAATGAAATAATAATTGCTGACCAGGAGAAAATATTTACAAGTCAAATATCCTCCACCATTATTAGCTGTAATACTAGAATCTAACTAAGAGGAAAAAAAACAACCCATAAATTTGACAAGATAGGCAAGCATTTAGCAAAAAGGATACATAAATGAGAAACACAAAAAATATGCTCAGAATTATGAGCCAATAGGAAAATGCAAATTAAAACCACAATTAATACAACATACTTGTTACAATGACTGATTAATTTTTAAAAATCACTGATAGTATCAAATGCTAGCAAGGAACCAGAGCAACATTGTGTAAAAATAGTCAAACATGCCTAAGTGTAAATGACTAGTAGCAGAAAATTCTGCATTTTAGATGTTGCATTTCTTTTCTGCACAAATTGTAAGAACCAGATAACTAGTATCATGATAGGTACATAGCTCTTGTAATCTGTTCTACAATCTTTCCAGCAGAAATTTTTCACTATGGACTTGCTATCAATAACTTCTCTCAATCATTTGATAAGAGACTATAATGTCAGAAATGCCTTTTAAGACTTTTGAACATAATTTCAAAAGAACTGGTAAGGTTTCAAGCAAAATTCTTACATGTATTCCAGCAAAATCATAAAGAAAAAAAATTAGTGCCTTTATTATCTCCAGATTTAACCACTAACAATCTTGTGTTTTATTGGTTAACAATTCTCATTAATGTTCTTATATTTGTTCTGTCATAAAAACTGTAATAACCATTTTGAATAGCCTATGCATATACTACATGCTTTTTTAAAACTCTTAGAGTCTTTGCATTTGATTATCAATAATTAGTAATTTCTCATAGTGCCTGTCTGATTATCTCCAGTGGCTTCCCCCCCGCCCCAACAGTGGCTTTCTATATGCCACTTTGAGCCTTTGAAATTTCAGCAATGAGAAATGTGTTCAAATTATCTAAACTGCTTCATTATATGCAAGGAAAATACAGTCCATAAAATTTAAGGAACTTTTTAAAAATTATATTTATTTATTTATTTGAAAGATAGAGATACACAGCAGCAGAGGCAGAGCCAGAAGCAGAGAGAGAGAGAGAGATCTTCCATCAGCTGGTTCACTCCACAAATGGCTTCAATGGCCTGAGCTGGGTCGATCTGAAGCCAGAAGCCAGGAGCTTCTGGGTCTCCCATGTGGGTACAGGGGCCCAAGGACTTAGACCATCTTTGACTACTTTCCCAGGCTATGGCAGAGAGCAGGATTGGAAGTGGAACAGCTGAGACTTGAACCAGCAGGATGCCGGCACAGGCAGCTGCTTTACTAACTATGTCAGAGTACCGGCCTCCAAATTTAATGAACTTTTAAAAATTAGATTATGAGTCCAGATATTTTTGCAAGATTAGATGTTTTGATACAGTGTAAAAGTCTCCAATCTTTCTTTTCTGCATTTCTCAACCCCAAATTTGTTCCAATGTATTTCCTATTTAAAATCATTATTATTTCTCCCTGAAATACTTCATATACTTAATTCCACAGAATCCAATGAGCTAATATGCTATTTTTCCTTCCTTGAATATAGAAATTTATTGCACAGGGCTGGCACTGCGTTATAGTGGGTAAAGCCGCCACCTGCAGTGCCGGCATCCCATTTGGGCACTTGTTCAAGTTCTGGTTGCTCCACTTCCAATCCAGCTCTCTGCTATGGCCTGGGAAAGCAGTGGTTGATGGCCCAAGTCCTTGGGCCCCTGCACCCACATGGGAGACATGGAAGAAGCTCCTGGCTCCTGGCTTTGGATGGGCACAGCTCTAACCATTGCAGCCATCTGGGGAGTGAACCAGCGGATGGAAGACCTATCTCTCTGCCTCTCCTTGTCTCTGTGTAACTCTTTCAAATAAAATAAATGAATCTTTTTTTAAGAAAAAAGAAAGTTACTGCTGAATTTTTGATACTAACTGCAACTCAATTTTTTTCTGATTTTTTGGTATTTTCTTTCAGAGAAGATTGAAAGCTCCTTGTAGACAGGAATTACACTGTATTTGATTTGATTGTTTCTCTCCTAGCATTTGCTTTTTACTATTAAAAGGCAAATTCCAGAAAACATATTTTAAAAATATATGTGAAAGTAAGACCTTAAGGTAATATATTGTTACATTTTTTCTGTAAATAAGCCTTAGGCTTTCTCCCACACTTTTCTCACCATTATCTCCATCTGTAATAATAAAACATATCTTCTGATTACAGCTATTTCTGTTATCTCAAGTCTGAATCTAATTTATCTGCTATTCAACCTTACTTTTCCCCTCCTACAAGGTTTGTTTTTCCTGTAATGCAATCCAAGGTTTTGATTTAAAAGGTAGAAAACATTACTCTCAAAGACATGATAGTCTAAAATGAAAAGGAAAAATAAATTTAAAGTAAGTTGGGAGTATTTCACAACAAAAACATCAAACAAATTTTAATTTGAGTTCAATAATTTTTATTTAAATGTGTTTTGTAACAAATGGGCCCTTTGGGGAAACACAGTGCTATGCATCAGAGTCTGCCAAGAAACAGAAATCCCAAAAATTCTTTCTTAATGGCACTTTTGCAATCCTAATTTAAAGAAAGCAAAGATTTCTTAGAAAGCTTGTGGTATTTTAAAAGTTGTATTGTACTTGCAAAGCTATACAGTATGATGTCCCTTCCCTGGCATTGTCATTAAAATTTAAGAAGCTAATTTAGAAACCACAAACTAACAGGTAGATTTTTTAGAGACTTGTGTTCTGAATACTGTCCTTTGCTGGTTTACTTATTAACAGAAACATAAGCTTAATTTGTTATACTCATATACATGATACTTTTCCATAAACAGCAATAAATCATACCCAGAGGGTAATTTCTCAACTTCTACTTCCCCCAGACATTAAGTTGCTATTCCTTCTGTATATACAATACAGCTTCCATGGCCAGTTTAACTAATTTGGTGAAATAATTATACCATGGGACATAAAATACACTCTGGTGTTTAAACATTGATGATTCTTTTAGGAAAAAAAAAGTTATTTTCATCTTTAAAAAGATATAGCTGATTTCTCCAAAGCTGAATATTGTGTCAATAAAGGCATTTAAAGGCAGAAGTCAATTCCTAAGTCAGATATATAGGAACTAAGCATTCAAGGACAATGAATTACTTTGTTAATCTCATGAGAATGTTTACTTTGATTCCCAAACTTGACATCCAAATAGGTTATACATTCACTTTCTATTTTGAAAAAGCCTGAATTTGACTCACTTTTCTTTAGACATAAAGAAACATAATCTGAAACAAAAAGCATTAAGAAACTTGTAGAAAAATAATTTTTTTTCATGAAATCTTTTCAGCCCTAAAAAAACCTTCTCTCTTTTTTAATTTCTCTAATATTGTGGTTCTTTGGCATATCATACATGATTTTTGAGAACCCTGTTGACTGTGTTTATTTATCCTAATAAATTGGTAAGCTAGCATTGGGAATCAAATGTAAAATATTAGCAGGAATAGATCTTTTTTTTTCCTCTCTGAATTACCAAGTGACAATCTAAAATGTTTTCCATAGTGAGAGCTGCACTGAACTTTTACCTTAAGTAACTGTTCTAAAACCTCATTTAAAGTAACTCTGAATTAGGAAAATAGCCAAAGGCAAATAAAATTACTTTATAAACTTACAGAATAAATCTCAGAGAGCAAAACAAAAGCAAATTGAACAACAGAAGAGGAGTAAAGTGAACACATGTGAGCTGCACTTTCACCAGAATTCTTCCTTTTCTATGTTACATACATTTGGAAAGCAACTAAAACCTCATTCTCATCATGTTCTTTCTTCTTTTCTCCCATTTTCTTCTGACTTATTTGGCTCAAAATGATTCTTTCTGTTCTGTCATTGTTCACTTCTATTTTGACTGTAAGTATTTTCCTATGTTGTTCTTTTCTCTGTCTTCTGAGACCCAAGAGCCCCTTCCTATCCTCACATTTATTATAAATCTCCACTCTAGAGAGTTTTCTGTTAAAATGGAATTGAGATATAACTAGTAGAAAAATCTGTTTAGAATCAAGCAGTCTATTTACAGCTTTCTAGTAAGTATGTGTTTTGTGCCTATGTACGATTTATTGGGACAGGAACCTGCTGTTCACATATTAAGTTATCCAACCAAAGTGAGACAATTTAAATCCTTGAATCATGTAATCTAACATCATCTGTTCAATGTCAAAAGTTTAGGGGGCCAGAACCGTGGTGTAATGGGTAAATCTACTACCTGTGACGCTGGTATCCCATTTGGGTGCCAGTTCCAGTTTGGGCTGCTCCATCTCCAATCCAGCTCCCTGCTAATGCACCTGGGAAAGCAGCAGAGGTTGGCCAAAGTCCTTGGGTCCCTGTACCCATGTGGTAGACCTGGAAAAGCTCCTGGCTTCTGCTCCTGGCTTCACTTTGGCCCACCCTTGGCTGTTGCCTCCATCTGGGAATTGAACCAGAGAATGAAAGACCTCTCTCTCTCTCTCTCTCTCTCTCTGTGTATGTATGTCTCTCCCTCTTTCTCCCTATCTGTAACTGTGCCTTTCAAATAAATGAACTAAATCTTCATAAAAATGTCGAAAGTATATAAACCTTATCAGTGAGGTTAGCTATTCAACTACCTCCAGCCTGTTGGTTCTGGTGTAGTAGTTTGTCCAGGACAAGATATCCTGTGAACATTGCCCTCATTTCAGATCCTAAGCCAGTATTCACATTTGGGAATTCTATAGGTAACAGGGAGTTAAAAATATTTCTATCATTTCCTACTTCTAAGAAAACAAACTTAATAATAGAATATCATCAACTAATATATGCTGAAGAAAATTCAACACTAATAAAATGTTCCAGGAAAGAAATAGGCTAGAAATTAATCAATCAGATTAGGGAAAATACTTATATATGTCCACAAGAATCCACATATCTATATATCTTAATGTGTGCCTTCTTCTTTCCCTCTCACATTCTTTCCTGCTCTACCTTTTTCAGCAATTGCAAGAGCCATACTGGGAGCTGCTTTGAGGTAGCTGTATCTTTTGCATCCTCACTAAGCTTTGACTTCTCATGTATGGCACTTCACTTTTACCTATGCTTTGTCTTTCTTTCTACAGTTCCAATTACCTATGGCCAACCATGCCCCAAAAATATCAAACATAAAATTCCAGAAATAAACAATTCGAAAGTTTTTAACAGCCCCTTGCTCTGAGTAGTGTGATGAAATCTTGTGCTGTTGGGCTCTGATCTGCCCAGGTTGTTAACCATCCCTTTGTCCTGCATATCAAGGCTATAGCACAAATCCACCCATTAGTATTGTAATACTATTCTCAGTTATCAGATCAGTTGTTGCAGAATCGCAGTGCCTGAGCAAAGTGTGAGACTATTGATGCTGGTAATGAAGACCTGCCAAAGAGAAGCCATAAAGTGCTTCATTTATGTATCACCTCACATCATTACAGGAAGAAGAAAGGTGAGTATAGGGGCTGACACTGTGGCACAGGAGGTTAAGTGCTGCTTATAACACCTATATCCCATATTGGAAAGCAGGTTCAAGTTGCAGCTACTCCCTCTTAATGCACCTGGAAAGGCAACAGAAGACAGCTCACGTACTGGGCTCCTATCATCCATGTGGGAGGGGTTCCTGACTTCAGCCTGTCCCAGTCCCAGCTGTTGCCATCATTTGGGAAATGAATCAGTGGACAAAATCATCTCTCTCTCGAGCTCACTCTCTGCTCCTTCCTCTCTCTGTGTCAACCTGCCTTTCTAACAAATTTTAAAAAAAAGAAGAATAAGTAGGGTACAATAAAATATTTTGAGAGAGATGTGTTAACATAAATTTGGTATGTTATGATGGTTCTGTTTTATTATCATTGATGTAAATCTTTTATTGTTTCTAAATAATAAATTAAATTTTATCATAAGTTTATTCAAAGGTACTTCTAAAAGCTTATGAAATTTGGAATTAAAAGATAAACTATTTTAGTATAATTTTTTTTAAATCCATGCATATTTTTTCATAATGAATGCGTTCAAAAAGTTTTGAAAATCCCTCATGTATCTAGGGTAAAACGCTTATGTGTGTTCATGTTTGCATGTGTGTGCACGTGTTTGTGTGTGTGTGTGTGTCGTTTGTACCATCATCAATGGTTTCAGGCATACACCAAGAGTCTTGGAAAATGCCTCCTGCAGATAAGGGGGTACCACTAAATTTATATTATGTTTATATAAATATATGTACAGATAAATTTATATACAGATGTGTAAATAGTCAGACTTCAGTTGAGAAATAGGAATAACTTTAATAGAGAGATTCTTATATAAATAATTATTCACTAGCTACAATGTTATTACCTTGATAACTAAAATGTCCAAAATGGAACATGACAATGGCAGCAATAGCACTAAGTAGCCACTTTTGTAAACCCAGACACAAATGGAAGAAGTTGGACTTCAGGAACTTGGAGCAGTTCTTAGAATGGCCCTCTGACACCTGATGAGGGGTCAGTAAGGTGCCTAGATTTGAGTCTCAGACTAATAAAATTGTTCTTGTGGTCCTGGGCACTACAGTTCAGGAGGAGTCACTAACCAGCTGCTGCTGGTGTCTCTGAGAGGATGCCTGAGGCTGATTTTGTGAATGAAAAACAAAGAAAAAACAATACCAAACCCCCATATAGCTGCTGGTATAGGAAGGAACTGTGCCACAGTGAAGAGATGTTGGAGGGTCTTGCTCACAGGAACAGTAAGCAAAGGGGGGACCAACCAGGAGTCCACCTGGAAATTAAGTTCCATCAGAGCCTCCAGTTTTTCTTTTGCCCTTTGCTAACAGCATCTAACACTGAACTAGCACGCAAAGTAGAAACCATTATTTTTCTTCCCAGGATCACAGAGCAAAGTATAGAAGGGAGCCTGAGAACTGAGAGACAATAGCTGAATGATTAGTGCGTACATAATATGTCATCCAATTCAGTCTTACAGCTAACCTGGCTATGATTATTGAGGTGTGTGACTAGATGGA